>NC_037296.2:1079881-1399220 GCF_000002775.5 Populus trichocarpa
GTTCGCAATCCTTTTGAAATGCCTGAAAGATAGAAAATGAAAATGATCAGTGCTCCTGAGCCCAGGTAATGTGGGCTGCAATGGACATGCAGTGAATGGATTTGAGAGTGCAGCAATCATGCTTTAAAACAATACTATTTGTTTTTATATTTTAAAAATATTTAAAAAAAATTAAAATTTTTATTTTTTTATTTTCAAATTATTTTGATATGTTAATATAAAAAATAATTTTAAAAAATAAATAAAAAATTATTTTAATTTATTTTTGAACAAAAAATACTTTAAAAACTAATCGTTATTATATTTTCAAACACTCATTACCAATTGCAATTCGTAAGTGAATTGTTCCAAACATTTCATAAATTAATCACTGAATTATTGTTTTCTACCTAGCATTTTTTTGTTTTAAGTTTTTCTTTCCAAGTTCCATCTCTTAGTTATTTTTTTTAAATAATTTTTAATTATGTGTTCTCACAACACATGTGATGTTTCTAGACTGCTCACTATCAAAATTAATGAAAAACTTTTTTTGTTGAAAAATAATTCAAAATAATAATAATTCTAAAGCTAAGCTCAATTTAATTTAAAGTTTAAAATAATTTTGATCATTTAGCGTATGTTTAAAAGGGAGACGATGATTTATAACCAAAACAATGCAGTAATGACCTTAAAGTCCAATGGAAAAATAATAAATGCCCTATACCATCCAAAACGCTATAATCTCCCAAGCTCAAAACCTAAACAAGAGCTTCTAGCAAGCTTGGTCTCCGTAATAAATTTGCAAGAAATCCATTAATTATCTTAAAACTTCTCATACACTCATTTCATATGACTTCTCTTATGATAAAATATGTAACCATACAATGTTTAGGCCTTGATTCAAAGATAAAATGTCAACTCTGAGAGATGTAGTTTAATTGGTCAGATTCTAAGTCTGCTTTCTAGAGGTCACTGGTTCGAGTTTCACAAATCTCAAGACCACTGGAAGCTTACATGATCGTTAACTTCAGGGCTTCTGGGATTAGTTGAGGTCATAGTTTTAAAACCAGGCCCGGCCCGATGGGTTAACCCGGGACCCAGTACTGGAACCGAGCTGAGTTTAAGAAAAAACCAGCCAGAGATTTGGCCCAGCAAAACCTGGTCGACCTGGAGGGTTGACCTGGAACCCGTAAGATCCCGGTAAACCTAGATGAGACTTAACTGCTTATATATATATATACATACAAGTAAAATGTCATCGTTTTAGCCTTTTACCATGAACCCATTTGTAACATGAAGACAAAAAACCTAAACTCTTCAATCTGTAAAGCCACATTAGTTGCAAAAAAAAAAGCAAAAGAGTTTAAAATCTGAAAACCATTTTTGCATTTGCTTCCTCTTCAAATCTTAAAATCTTCTCGGCATGTAATGGGAAAAGAGATGCATGCTAGGTGGTGGTGGCAGACGCTGTGAGTTGGTGGATGGATGCGTTGGCAGAGCAGGGGGAGTTTGTTGAGGGGTTGTTTGGAGGGGGAGTCAGATCTTGTGGTGATAATTATGATCTGGTTTTGATTTGTGTGGATGTAGATTAAGGGCTTTCATGATGAAAATCGGTGCACGTTAGCAAATGAAGGATTTTGAGGGTGAAAAGTGGGGAAGATTTAAAAGAAAATGAAATAGTGGGTTTGTTGTGATTACTATTTAGGGATCTTGGGGACAAAGAATAAGAGAGAGAAAAATGATGGTTTTTTAGTGGTGTGGTTTTGTGGATTGCAGAGAAGGTAGGTGTTGGGGAAAAAGCTACCATTAATAGGCAGCTTTTGGAGTTTTATCGGAGAGATAGTAGCCGCATATTTAAAGTTAGTGAAATTCTTTTTTTTTTTGGTTAACCCGGGTCAACCATTTAACCCGTGACCCGATCATTATACTGGGTTGACCACCGGGTCGGGTTTAAAAACTATGGTTGAGATTCGCGCAAACTGACCCAAGCACGTTAATAATAATAAAAAGATAAAATACCATTTTTCTTAACTTATGGTGACTTTCATGTCTTTTGCTTCATCATGTTGGAATAAAATCAATCCATTAAGAAATACTAGTGAAAATTAAGTATGGTTTGTTTTTTTGATGTAAAAATACTTTTCAAAAAATTGCTTTAATTTTTTTTTTATAATTTTATATCGTTTTAATATTTTAACAGTAAAAATAATTATTTAAAAACATTAAAAATAATATTTTAATTATTTTAAAATACAATAATAGTGTTCTCCATTCCTAATTGTTTACACAATTGACGAAGGCATTGTAGCCGTAAAACGAAAAAGGAAAATATCTGAGGAGGTAGCTAGGTAGGTAAGCACCAGCTGCCCAACCAATCACACCTCTAGGCTCGTGTGATTTGGGAGGCCACAAAGGCTCGTGGGCTTTAGCAAATTCGAAGGGATGCAATGAAAAGAGTAGCAGGGGGGCTGTGGGAAAATAAATTTGTGTTTTGTTAATGTGTGTGTATAGTTTATACACAATTTTAGAATATTTTTTAAATAATAAAAAAAATAAAATTAGAAAAATTAAACTTAATTTTTTTTAAATTTATTTTTTATAATGTTATCAAGGTTTCATGATTTACGTTGAGGATTTGACAAATTAATCTTAATTAATCTGAATAAATTCGAGTTATATTGTTATTTTAATATTTAAAAAGATATATTTTTGATTTTTTTGTAGTTAAATTATAAATTTTTAGTTAAATTAATCTCGATGTGTTATAAGGCCACCTTCAATTTTCTTTCATACAAAAAGCTTGCGAAAACAAACTCATTTTATTAAAAAAAACCTTTTGTTTTTAGAATTGTTTGATAAACTAAAGACCCGAGTTTATATTTTTATAATCGATGCAAATCCCCGGCTATGTCCTACAACCATGCGATGAAGCACACTCAAGCCAACAACCACCAGAGCAGCAACAAAAACGCACGCACAGTCGCACACCATTATATTTCCTCTGCCTTCCGATTTATAATAATCAACAAATAGAAAGTAAAATTTCCTCTGCCTTCCGATTTATAATAATCAACAAATAGAAAGTAAATTATTCCTCTAACTCTACTCTGTCCTCCTCCTACTGTAAAATATCCCAAATCAGGATTTCTCTCTACCCCGCTCGCTCGCTAAAACCCTAACCCCCTCTCTCCCCCCTATCTCTCGTCATTTCTCTCTATACATTTCCATTGCAGCAGCCGTGGAATCGCAGAATACGGTTATTTTCTTACTTGGTTAAATTTGCATGATCGAGTGAGTTTTTCTTCGAATTTCACTTATTGTTAGCTTTCTTTACTTCCACTTCTTGCTTTTTTTAATCGGCGAAGTGTTTTTTTCTTATTAATTTTGAGCTCTTATCTGTTATTTTGCTTGATTTTATTGTGTGAAATTCAGGTTAGGGTTTCTGTTTGTTAAGCTAAAGAGGAGGAATTGTGGTTTTCTGTTTCCTTCGTCTTTCTTTCTTGATTTTCTTTAGCAGTGTTTGTTTGGTGAGCCTAACAGTTGCATTTTGTAGTGGTTGTTAGTGGTGATTTACCTGCATTCTGGTTGATAGCCAAAAAGAGTATAAATGTGCGTGTGCACGTGTGCCAATGTGAACAAATTTGGTAATGAGATCTTTGGATTTGTATGTGGTTGTTGTGTTCTTGATGCTGCATTCGAGGTTTAGATGTACATATGGAAACATTTTTATCATGCTTTAAAGAGAATTGTATGCCTGAGTTAATGCATTCCGGTTCTAATTTGGTGACTTTGTTGTGAAATATGAGCCGTATACATTGTTTTTCAATAATCTTGCATTGCTTATGTCTAGGTTCTTTGGTGGTTACATTGAAGTTAGTAGTGTGTATGTATGTATAGCCGGATGTCCTTTGGATGACAGAGGATTTTAGGTTCAAACCCAATAAATGGCAATGTTAAGAAAAGGAATGTTAGAATGTATAATTCAAGTTGCATTGTTTGTTTTACACAGGAGCTGGGCCTGGTGTTATTCTTAATATCAATAAGTGAATTGATGTTATCTTGAATCTGTCAAGAATTGATCGTTTGTCAAACTTGGCAAAGAATTTTGATTTTGGGCTAGTAATTTTTATCTTAGTACTTTACTTACCTGCCAAAATCCAAAAGGTGGACTCCTTATGTTTACCTTTGGCAATTTTTTTTTTAAACTTTCTTCCTCTGGGTTTATTGCCAACTGAAGGTTGTTAATTGCGTGTACATATGTATACATGCGTACAATATGTTGGCCTGTATAATTTTCCTTTCATGGTTATATGTGTTGGGTCTTAACTTGTTAATAGTCCCCATCCTACATGTGTGTTTGTGTGCTCTGTCCTGATATTTATACCTGTAGGAACGGATAGTAAGTGTTCTGGAATCTTATCTCCTACTGATTATAAGGCTGATGTGTTGTGGCGGTGATCATTTCAATAAAATAGAATTAATTTACTTCCGCTCTTTTCCTAATATTTTGAGATATGCTTATAGATATTCCTTCTCTTAAATGATGCCTAAAGGGGAAGGTAATTCATACAGATTGGGATTGCAAAGGGTAAGTATTGCATGGGTGGTCTAGAGGACTCGGTCCTGCCTAGTGTCTTTTCCCCTAATGGTCTCTTGCCTAATGAAGCCAACTCTGTCACTCGAGCACTTGAGCTAGAGAGATGGGCAATTGCTGAGGAGAGAACTGCAGAACTTATTGCTTGTATTCAGCCCAATCAACCATCTGAGGAGCGCCGAACTGCTGTTTTAGGCTATGTTCAGCGCCTTATAATGAAATGCTTCCCCTGTCAGGTTTGGATAATTTTCCTTATTCATTTATCTTTAGTTACATCTTAATTTTATTGAATGCTGTTAAATGTTGGCTTTTAGATTGGTTTAGTGTTTTTAGGATGGAGGTTGTCATAGTTTTAGTCATTTTGTAAAAACCGAGTGATCATGACTATGAATTACCAGGTGAGACCGTGAGAGTCATGCCACTTACTTTGATGTTTTATCGATGTAAAACTTGTACCAGGGCAGGGAAAACTGGATAACTAACTTATGTGAGTTTGAAACTGATTAATTGTTGCTTTAGAGGGCTTAGGTTACCCAGTCTTCCAGGCTGTTCTGCTGAATGTCATACTTTCTTCTCTGTCATACGGAAATCAAGAAATGAAGTTGCAGGGATGATTGAAAAGAACATCGACCACATAGTGAGGGAAAACAAAGATGAGAAAAAGGACATCTAATAATTTTCTGTGCAAGATATCTCCATTACTACCGAACCCCTTGCAACTTTATTTTGAAATTTCCACATGTAGCCTGTGGCGGATATGTGTCGAGTTTGCTTAATGATGCCAGACATCTAGAGAATATCGTGTCAAAATTTTTTCTTCCAATTAGTTCTAATGACTGAAATTGTGATGCAGAATCTTTATTACAGCACCTAAATACTATGGTTTGAAAGTTATAACAGATTTGGTGGGTTAGGACATAGAGAAATAGGCTATGGGAGGGATTGGGATGTGTTTAGCTTAAGGTTGTGCTTTAGAAAACGAAGCAAATAAGGAACTAACGATCAAGTAAGTTAAAGGAAAAATGAACCGAGAAATCACTCCTAGGATTTCTTTGGCAGTGCACGCCTAACCTTGAAGGTTGAAATCTGAATTCCATTCACTGTAAGAACATCCTTTAAAAGTGGGGGTTACAACCAATATATATATAGGCTAATAAGGTAGTGCACAATAGCTCGTGCTAGTTGGTAAGTCACTAAATGCTGAAGAAGTTGACTGGTTAACTTTGTTTTAACACTGGGTCTTCTATAAACTTTGCATGTGTTATCTGCATTAAATTGAAATGGTTTTCCTGCTTCATTCCATTTTATAATCATAGGTGTTCACCTTTGGGTCTGTGCCCCTCAAGACCTATCTACCTGATGGAGATATCGATATAACAGTGTTTACTGAGAGCCAGGATTTGAAGAAAACCTGGGCTGATGAGGTGAAGGATATTTTACAGCACGAGGAGAAGAGTGAGAATGCTGAATTTCATGTAAAAGAGGTTCAGTATATCCAAGCAGAGGTATGTTCTTTCAGTATATCCTTGATGCTTCTTTCCTCATAGAGATGTTTCTCTCTATTTTACTTGATTTACATTTACTGCCGTGTTACCACCTGAAAAATGGTTTGGACTGAAATAATCATGTTGTGAGTCTGAAACTGGTTAATTGCTGCTTTAGAGGGCTTAGGATACCTAGTCTTCTGGGCTGTTCTGCAGAATGTCATACTTCTTCTCTGCCATATGGAAATCAAGAAATGAAGTTGCAGTGATGATTGAGAAGAACATCAACCATGTAGTGAGGGAAAATAAAGAGGACAAAAAGGACAATTTTCTAGTGCTCATTTTGTTTTTCCTGTTCTTGTTGTTGGACATTTTCTACTCTTGATTTACTCATGTGGCTCCACTAAACTCTGGCTTATTCAACTGTGTTTGTGTGGGTAACTTGTGTTGCATGCTTCATTCCTTTTAATTTAGATTAATTAACTCTGATGTTCTTTTGCTTGTGTCCTACTCATATATAACTTACTCTTTGGTTGTTTTATTACAATACTGCTGATGTAGTCTTCCCTTCCACTCTTGAAGTACGAGTTAGCACTTTCCAAATATTCATGATTGTAGCTTCCATCATCTTGCAGGTGAAGATCATAAAGTGTCTTGTGGAAAATATTGTAGTAGACATATCCTTTAACCAGCTTGGTGGTTTGTGTACCCTTTGCTTCCTCGAGGAGGTGAAATATTTAACTCCGGGACAGAGATTCCAAATTTATTTTTGTGATTTTCCGAGTGCATCTCTCTCTTTGTCTCTTTCGGCTTTCACTAATGACAACTCTCACTTTCAAGGTTGACCAACTGATAAGCCAAAACCATCTATTCAAGCGCAGCATTATATTGATTAAAGCTTGGTGTTATTATGAGAGCCGTATTTTGGGTGCTCACCATGGCCTTATTTCAACTTATGCTCTAGAGACATTGGTTTTGTACATATTCCATGTGTTCAATAATAGATTTGCTGGGCCACTTGAGGTGAAGTTGCTGTTTCTCTTAAATTTGCATTTTGCCAATGCATTTGGCTTTTTAACCTGAAAATCTTTTCATTGTATCTGCAGGTACTCTATCGCTTTCTGGAGTTTTTCAGTAAATTCGATTGGGAACACTTTTGCATTAGTCTCTGGGGCCCAGTTCCAATTAGTTCACTTCCTAATGTGACTGGTAAGTGTGGATCCTGTGAATGATATTTTAAGAACCAGTGCTTTTAGTGATGTTTCTGCTAGTTGTATTGCAATGGCTGTTTCTGAATTCACTTTCTGAAATGTTACAGCTCTCTCTCCACGCGAAGATGGTGGACAGATACTCCTCAGCCAATTGTTTCTAGAAGTGTGCAGCTCGGTGTATGCTGTCTTTCCTAGCCAGCAGGAAAATCAGGAGCAATCCTTTGTTTCCAAATATTTTAATGTCATTGATCCTTTGCGTACAAATAACAATCTTGGCCGTAGTGTCAGTAAGGGTATTGCTCCAAACTAAAGCTGGAATAACTTTCACATTAATGTTGAGTTAGCAAGTTGTTTGCACTTATGCATACATGCATGAATGTATGTGCGTATTCGATATCCCTGCAGTCAGACACTCACATAAACACACTATGCTTTTGATATCATGAAGTCTCAGAACTGAGGCCTGGTTGAGTTGGTTTGAATAAAAACATGCCTGCTGTTTGTCAGCAGGAGTACTTTCTTAATGGTCTTTCAGCAATGATTTATGTTGGTTTGTTCCTATGTTTCAAGGACTGAGGCAGTTTCAGTGGTTCTCACATGCTTCTCTTGTTAAATGTGATCTTGGAAATATCAGATAGGGATCGCATCTTTTATTTATGTTCCTTTTTTCATTTATAGTGCTGTCTAATTGCTTAATTCCTCATTGTTTTGCTAGGTAACTTCTATAGGATTCGTAGTGCTTTTGCTTTTGGAGCTCAACGTCTGGCCAGATTACTTGACTGTCCAAAAGAGAATCTGCTTGCTGAATTCAACCAGTTTTTCATGAACACATGGGATAGGCATTGTAAAGGTCATCGCCCTGATGCTCCAAGTCCCGATCACATTGTTCAACGGCCAATCAAGTCAAATATAATTGATGGTTCTGAGACTTTTAGAAATTACTCAAGCAGCAAAAAGACAAAAGAGGATCCTTCTGGTCATCAATCTAAGGTTGGGGTGATTCATGCTGCTCATGTATCTGATGGTGTTTCCTCCAAGCATGGTAACCACATTTTAAAACTAACGTCCACACCTGGTGATATATCAGCTATATCTGGAAATCTAGGCCAGAGGATGCAGGCCAACTTGACTAATTCCACAGACTCGGATCATAATAATCAAAATTTAAGATCCAATAGTTTGAATGAGAATGCACATAA
Source organism: Populus trichocarpa (assembly GCF_000002775.5). Classification (NCBI taxonomy): domain Eukaryota; kingdom Viridiplantae; phylum Streptophyta; class Magnoliopsida; order Malpighiales; family Salicaceae; genus Populus; species Populus trichocarpa. Next base: position 1,088,349 of record NC_037296.2, read on the forward strand.
TGAAAAGACAACAAGTTCCAGAACAGAGTACTTGGGGAATGAAGGGCATGCTCGATATCAGTTCGCAAGGACTCAATCCAGTCCTGAACTAATTGTTACATCCAGTGAAGTCCCTTCTCGAGGGAGGCGTAACAAGGCATCAGAGACAGTAAATGGCCAGGCTGCTTCTATGAGGTCACACAATAGTAGGAGGAGAAATTTGGTTCCTGAGGTTTTGGAGAACCATGGTGCAAGATTTTCAACTGAAAATTCACCATCTTCAAGGCATAGCATTGATGCTACTGTTGATTCTACTAGTGCTTCAAATAGCTATTTTGGTGATTCTGGTGAAGGAACCACGGATGACCACCTTTCTCTTTCTGAAACAATGCAGTTGCATCAGGAAGAGCAAGATCGTGTTAACATGGCATCTTTCAGTGGTTATAGTGTCAACGAACAGGGTCAGATGCCTGTGAATTTAGCTTCTGGTCAACCGCCTTTTGCAATACCACCTGCTAATCTTGGATATGCTCAAAAACAAATGACTGGTACAGTTCCCATAAATGCTCCTCCTTTTGAGTCCCCTTGGGTGCCGAACATGCATTATCATCCAAGTTTTATTCCATATCCATTTTCCCACTATTTTCCAAGCATGGGAATGACCTTGGATCAAGAAGTGATGATTGAAAAGGTTGATGCTAAATTGGCATCTACAGAGTTTAGGCAAGACGTGAGCGATCATGGTTTTTGGTCTAAGCCAGTTGCAGATTCTGTAAGAAATCAACAGAAGAACAGAAGCTCCCAATCTCGATTGCAGGAGCATAGGCAACCTTTTGCTTCTGTTGAGTCTAGCCATGTCCATTCAACCCATGTAAGTAGCTCCGGCAGTTTCTCACCAAGGGATCATGAGTTAATTACAGAAGACAGAGATCTGATTAGGGAAAATTACAGTGAGGGTGCTGAATATCAAATACGCAGGGAGTCCGATGCTTATTCATTGGCCAGTTTAAGAATTGTACCCGTTTCACAAGCATCCTCCTCAGGAAGCAAATCTGAAGATAATGGTGATGGGTCACTTTTGAGGACTCATAAGTCAATGAAGGGTCAGCAGGGAAAGAAATCTTTTCCTTCTACAGATCAACCTATTGCTCATGGGATGGATAAGAATGAAAGGCAGCATGGAGATGAATCAGCTAATCACATATCTTCTCAGCCAGATGATGATGACAGAGAGTTGATTAGGCTGTCAACCTCAGGCACTGAACTGTCAGAAAGCGTGGTTTCTGGTGTTGGTGCTTCTTCACATGTTTGGACTCATCAAATACCTAGTTATGATCCATCATCAATGAGTAGATCAAATTCAATGCTTCCAGTTGCTCCAATGTTTGTGGGTCCCGAATCGCATCAGAGAACTAACATTAACCATGGAGCACTACCTGTTGCATTTTATCGTGCAGGACCACCGGTGCCTTTTCTAACTACGTATCCATCTTACAACCTTCCAACTGAAGCAGGAACCTCAATTGTATCCACCAGAAAATTCGATAGGGACGAAGAATTCAATAATTCTCAAAATAATCACTCGAATCAAATTTTAGATTCATCTGAGAATGTTGACCAGTCAGAGAATTTAAATACTTTTACATCTGTGAACAATGCTTCTTCCTTAGTGCATTCTGAACAGAGCAGATCTGACATTTTGAATAGTGATTTTGCGAGCCACTGGAAGAATCTACAGTATGGGCGGCTTTGCCAAAATGCTCCAAATAAAGATTCCTTGCCCTGTCCATATCCTGTTGTGGTACCACCGATGTACTTCCAGGGACATTTCCCGTGGGATGGTCCTGGAAGACCTGCAAACATGAATCTCTTCACTCAACATATGAATGGTCCTCATCTTATCCCCGTCTCTCCTGTCCAGCCAGGATCTAGTAGGCAGGCGGGCTTTTATCAACATTATGCAGATGATCTTCCTAGATACCGTACTGGAACTGGAACTTACCTGCCCAATCCGGTAAATTGACCTCTTTCCCCCGATAAATTCTATTGGTAAAGAACTATGCCTGACATCTTTCATTTCTCTATGTAACTTGAGGACCAGGATATCAGCAAGAATTGTTGCCATGGTTATTGTTCTATTATATCTCATGAAAGTTTGATTCCATTGTATGTGCTACTAGTATATTCGCTTAGTTGTATTTTCTTCATTTTGCAGCAAGTTTCAATTGCTAAAGATATTTTTCTTATGTGGCTTATAATGGATGCCATTTAATGGAGGCGAAAGGTTTTTTTCTTTCCAATAGATAATGTTCAAATTTAAGCATTACCTCATTCTTTTAAACCAAGGATTGTCTCTGTTTAGGAGGGTATCCTTATGATCTGATGGAAGAGGGAGGAAAATAGGTCCTGGGTAGAAATGTAAACATGTGTGCTGTAATGCCGTGGTGATCTCTTTCTATCAACAGATTAACTCTTGAGGTTCTGAAAAGAGGGCTTTCTGGAGGATAGGAGTTGGGATTTCTTGAATTCTTGGCTAAGGGTGATTAGTTCGTTCTTGATTTGTCAATGATTTCAGTTGATACTTGGGTCACTAGAAAGAAAAATGTCATACTCTTGTAGACTATCCAAGGTCATCTTAGCTCATACATACATTGCATGCTGTTCCGGGTGATGCAAAATAAGTATTAGATATGCCCTCTTAGAAGTACGAGAAGGGCAATATAGTTGTATATAACTCTGTAGAAGCGGCTCAGTGAAGCTGTAATATTTTGATAAATGACTTGCTTTGAGCCATATTATGCTGCCTCTGAACTGATAAGACCTCTTGTAATTTGTATCTCGATACTGGTTTTAATTGAATTTGTGACTCTCTTCATGTTTTGGTTTGATGTTGATCGACCTTTCCTTTTTATTTTTCATGTCCTATCAGCATTGATTTCTATTTTCAGTTGTGGGGTGTTGTCTTGCATGTTTGGAGGGGATTGTGGTTTATTGTAAAATTTTATTTTCTGTCTTCAGAAATTATCTTTCAGGGATCGACAATCTTCCAATACTAGAAATCATGGGGGAAATTACAACTATGACCGGAAGGACCACCATGATGAAAGGGAAGGAAACTGGAATAACAACCCAAGACCACGATCTGGTGGTCGTGGTCAAAGTCAGAACCAAGGGGAGAAGTCATCCTTTAGGATGGATAGGAGTGCTGCAAATAATCGCCGTTCTGACAGGTCATGGAACTCAAAGCAAGATCCTCTTCCACGATACCATCCCCGCAATTCATTTAGGTTCTCGAACTCCACGGACCGTGGCTCTACCAATGCGGCATATGGCATGTATCCACCAGTACCAGTTGTGACTACTAGTGGAGTTTCTGCATCTGTAGTTATGCTTTATCCGTATGACCAAAACGCGGGCTACAATTCTCCTGATCAGCATCTAGAATTTGTAGGACCAGCTCGTTTCACAGCTGGTAAGGCATCACCGCATCTCCGTGAAGATTCATCAAGAGACATTAATGAGCAACAAGATATCCGAAGAGATTCTGATCTTTCTTCTCCAGATCAGCCATCCTCACCCCGGGTTCACAGGTATTTTCTCTTCCTCTTGTCATAGATGGCCCATTCAATGTGCATGCTATAAAGTCTTAAGAGGTTTCTAGAAAGAGCTTCCGAGTTGTTTTATGAAGTTGTGTCTTGAAAAGTGGATTGCCCCTACTGAGGCCATACATACTAGTTATTTCAAGTAGCTTGGGTGGAAATGTGCTCGATAGGATGCTGCTCATGATTACTGGTTGACACAAGGACAAACTTATTTTGGAGATTATAAAATTTATGGTTAAGCATGTTTGGGGAACTATTCAGCTGGATAGCATTCTTGCCAAGCTACTTGTTGAATTGCCATTTTCATTTGTACCTTGAATTTTTTGATTTACACTCGTTAATTGCTGATGCATATTTCACCAGAGTAGCGTCTGATATGGTTGATGTACTTATCTTCTCAGGAGGGTTTGATTACGTGGCTAGATCAGCATGCCAAAGAATGATTCATTCACAGAAACCAGATTTTCCTCTTGCATATCTGAACCGGGCAGACGATGTGGGTGGGATGAAGAGGAACTACACGGGTAAGCCTGACTTCACCCTGCCCCTCAGTTTGCCCCTCTCAGGGGAAGGTTGACCTTTTGGTCGCTGGTTTACAATGTCTTATACCAGCATGCCTGCTGCACATACTTTACAGAAAGGATAGATACCAGCTATACCCATTTTCATGAAGATCTGAAAGACGTGATGAAGAAATGCGAGGAAGGAGGGAGGGCACACTGTGGTAGATGGCAAATTGAAAAGGTGGGAAGGTCAAGAGGATTATTGTTCCGAGTGGCCCCCTAATGGTTCCTGAGAGACGAGACTCGGAGGAATAGATGAGAAGTACAGGTTGTGCTTTAGTTTCTTCAATACAAACCGTGGGTTTCAACACCCATTAGGTTTTTACATGAAACAGTGTTAAAAAAATGATTAGACAGGAAAATATCGAAGTTGGATCTTTTTAAGTGGTAGATTTCTTGGAGAAGGGTTCAAACCAATATGCCCAGCCAACTATTGGAAGCCATTGGTGTTTAATTGTCAACGTTGGGCATGTTGAGTTGTATGAGATTCAGATTCTAATCTTGAAACGGTAATTTCTCCTCTCATTTATTTTTTTGAGCATAGTCCACCCAGTCTTGTTTGTGTAAAGTTTCAGGCCTGAATAGTTTTCAAGAAAATATTTTTTGACAAGTCTTTCAAATAATAAAAATCATTAGTGGGTTTTGGCCAGAAATTTTAAAACAGTTAAAAGATTTTTTTCGACATTAATGTGGTGAAGTAAACTACTGGGTTTTGATACAATCTGGGTGAGTCAAGATGCAGTCATTCACAAACATTTTCTTTATTTATATTGGCTAATTTACAAGCCGTGAGCATATGATACTGCTATACAAAACAACAAATAAAATGGCTCCTGGCTTTCCTCCCTGCATGTATAAACACATCTCTATTTCCATCCAAAATTCCTCTCCGCACAAGACTTGTCTCGACTTTTAGCTACCCACGCCCCAGATCTGAGACAGTGACCTGCTCGAACTAGAGGCCTTCCTCCACCTTGCTAGACGCAGCAAGAAAGTCAAGACTTCCGACGGGTCATGGAGGGAGTAGGAAGCTTTCGTATCCTTCGGACTGGACGCTACCACGATTGGATACCCTTGGCCTCTCTTTTGAATCACCTGCAAGAGTGTAAACATAGGGAGACTGATTCAGCAACTTAATCTTGTAGCAGGAATTCTGAACTAAAGAAACCGTTTCCTTGAACAGTACCTTGAAAGCATCTTCATCTGTCCGGTCATCTCCGATATAAACCGGGAGAACATCGGTGCAGTTGCCTAACCCTAGAGTATCGAGCAAATATTCTAGGGCGTTGCCTTTGTCCCATTCTATTGATGGTCGTATTTCCATAACCTTCATGTAGATTTCACAGAAACATTAGAGGACAATCATGTTAATCAGTTATAGACTTTTAGAGATTGATAGAATGTCAAAGACACTTGTGCATACCTTCTTACCCCAACCCAAACGAAAGTCTGGATAGTGTTTCAGAATAGACTTCACCTTCTCCTCTAAGATCCCATAATCCTGGATTCGAAACGAAAATAATCCTTGTATTTCAAAATCCTTTCTTCCCATACAAATTAACTCATAATGTCATGCTTTATATAGATAGCTGTGGTTATGATGATGCTGGAATGAAACAGAACTAAAAGATTTGGGCTTAGGGCTTTATTTTTACCTCATCTCGAACTTGTCGAAAATGTACAGAGACACAAAATCTGTTGTTTTCTACCCTGGCACCTTGTATTTTCATAATTGCCTCTTCCAGTTCTTTCAGAATCTGTTACAAACACACAGAATTTGTCACTATATGACCATGAGGTGGAATTGGTGTCTGCTAAGACTAAAATGGATGTTCAAAAATAAAGAAGCCGACCTACCTTTTGAATTGAAGGTAAGAATTTCTGAGCAGGTTGAAAGACAGCTTCATTGCCCTACCAAAGTGAACAAAGCATGTGATCAGTTATGAGGGAATTAAGAGAATGTCCATTCTTCTTTTCGAAAACCGTTCTATTACGATTGAGCATTTCTCCCTGTCTTCTTCGTTAACTCATTCTCATGGTTCTTAGCAAAGAACGTGTGTCCAGACCAAAAAACAGGAAAAATGGACTGATCATATTTACCTTTCTGTCAAGGGATACAGTATGATATTTCCCATCACTAGACCTAACAGGCCTAGGTGGTGCCATAATGTCCATCCCATGGCTTCCAGCATAATATATGTTATTCAACTGAACAAATCCTTTCACCTGCAGAGAAGACACCATGGGCATTATCAAACTTTGCCTCATAAATTGCCCCAAAAATCTAATATATAGAAAGGTTGCTAAAAGCAAGCGAAAAACTCTTCCTATGTAGTTACCTTATCTCTGCTTCTACCACTGATTATAGCTGTTGGAAAGTATTTTGCAACTTCACGAACTGCTGCACGCATCTGCACATTGAGGGTTTAATGATTTATGAGTTTCTTGCTTTAACAACAATTGTATAGCTCGCATTATTACATCCATTGATTAATACATCCAGCATGATGCTTCTGTCTCTTATACTTGTGGATTTAACTCAGATACGAGAGAGGAAAACGTTGTGTGTGATCATGTTTCGGAAAAGTTTCTCCTCATTTACATGCATAAGCATTAGTGATTACCTCATCAGACATGAAAGCACGATCAGGATCATTTACAATCGGCGAGAGAGTTCCGTCGTAGTCTAAAAACACGACGATCTTCTTCCCCCTTGCATCTTTCATCATCTGATCAAATGAGGTCAATGCAGAAGGATGGTCCACCTAATAGTTTGGTATGTATTGTGGTCAGATGCTTGCTGGAGATTAGAAGCAAGTTTGACTTTAATGCAATGGAAAATACTGGTGAAATTGAACTCACCATCCATGAACTGTAATTTGCATCATCAGAAACAGCTGATCCATTGATTACAGGATGACACGAATTTGGTGCTCTCTCATTTGAAGAGAGATCACTAACACCAGGCTGCACCTTTTGCCTGTTGGAAGATCTTTGAAATCCCATGGCCTGGTTAAGCTTTGCAAAATTTCTCTTAAACATATCTGTTTTCCGGAAAAATCAACTTATATGCTGTCTCAGTTAGCGCCTTCGAGTTCTTCAGCAGGCTAATATCTAAAGAACCTGCAATGAAACCAACATATCAAACATTCGAGTACCCACAATTAGATCAAAAACCAATATAAAGAGAAAAAATCATTGAAACTTCTAATTAATAAACAACAGCAAAAAAGAAACAAAATAAACAAAGTGATTAATCTTTTTTTTTAAATGGGCAAAAGGGTATTAACAATGACATTGACCCATCCATGCAGTTACCTCTATATATTATATTTTGAATCATATATTAATTTATATCATTGTCAAAGCATACCAAGATACCAAGATGAGAATGACTGATGAGGAGTGGGTTTTGGAGTGTCGCTCAAAACGTTCTTCTGACATGCATCCTTTTTAACATGTAAACATCCAGGCCTCACAAACCAAACCAAGAGATAGCTAGCTCCCATGCATAGACATGCTCAGAATTAATTAGTTGATAATTCATATGAACTACTTATGTTGGTTACCAGAATTACTCTTGTCGACCCTTCATAGAGAACCCTTTTAAAACTTAATTAACGGTACCGAATGATTTCTTTATCATAAAAGCAGAAGAGGGCAGCTGGACAAATCCCAAAACATGACCTAATACAAACACAGTCTTTATATTATATGGATTCAATTACGTATACAGGAGATGATTCCTAGACAGTGCAGGTGTATCGAATTCTTGAATTTGACTCCTGAAGGACACTTCAGATTGTATATTGTATAGATACAGCTTTCTCTTGTTATTTCATTACGTGAAAGTGATAATGTAACATATTAGACTCCATAAAATTATAAAATATAAACCCAAAAAACCCCCAAGTAAAAGAGTTCTTATTACGCGGTTTGCTACATTGCAAACCGTGTTTCAAGGTAAAAAAAAACATTGATTTAATATATAACTAAGCTCAGTGAACCGACCATTCAATATCCTATAGTACTAATACATAAGCTTTTCTAAATCTTTCTGAGATATTTAGGATTTCATTGAACATAAAATTAATGTAAATTTTTTACCGCTAAATTTTTAACCTTGAGTTAAATTGGAATCTATCTTCACTTCAAATTGTCAGCCTCATGATTCCTCGACTTGTCTCTAAAATATTCTTTAGAATACAATACTTTCACACTAGAAAATAGAAACGCATGTAGTTGTGAACACTTCAAAGCAATTTTTATTCCTTTTTTAATTTCCACACTGATAAAAAAAAAATAGTTCTAAAAAGAAGTTTACTTCCAAGATAAATATTTTCCTCATCATGGTAAAGTGAATTCCATGTGGGACAAGTTTCACCTGCCATTGGATAGAGACATGCAATAACTTTGTTGATTTTATCCAGAAAAAGCAGCCAAATCAAGGAAAAGACATCAACTCCATAAAAAGAAAAAACAAGAAAAAAGTTTGTAATATCATAGGCTAGGCATACAAATCCTAAGTTCACCATGTTGGCAAGAAACAAAAGAAACCCCCTTTGTCACCTAATCGAATTGAGAAACCCCTTTAGACACCCACATACCGACTCAAAAAACCAGATTCTTATGTCCCTTCATCAAGAAAGCAAAAAGGAAGCCTTACTAGGGGAAAAAAGAAAAAAAACAGCGCAGAGGATTTATTTTTTGTTTTGTTTTGCATGATTAAAATTTTTATTTGGTACTACGGTCCAATTATTTTTTAAAATTTTTAATATTTTTAGATTGTTTTGACATGTTATATTAAAAATAAAATTTACATAAAACATTTATCCTATGATGTTCATATTTGTTAACAATTATGGCCATTGACTTGTTGTAACCGAAAGTACGTTCATAGAAAGAAAACAAGAAGAGGTTTGAGAAGCAAAATCGAGTTAACAAAGAAAGGCCAAACCCACGTGTAAGCAGGAGAAATGGTTCTTTATTGAACAAGAGACACGGCTTTGAAAAGTACTCAAGTGAGAGCAAGACCTAATCCCTAAAGAACAAGACAGACAACATTAAAAAAGACACAGACCAAGTGGCAATGTCTTATAGAAGAGAAAATACCTGGAAATGGAAAATACAGTTCGATTTAATATATATATAAGCAGAAATTAAAAAAAATAAAGTATCATGCTCTTAAGCAATATTATAATTAAGGTAATTACGTGGAAAGGCAATGCATGATGAATGAAGATCTTCGCTAATGACACTTTCATGGGCTAATCAATTCATTAATGACTTTCAGCTGGTTAAGTGATCACGGACCAACAGCAACAGTCATTTTTTCAATACTAATTTAGATCAAATCAAAGCGAGATTAAAGGTTTGTTTGATTAAAATAAAACCCACTTTCCTCTTGCTTCCACGCATTTTTTTTTTTATTTTAAAATCTTTATTTCTATCAGTTGCAGTGAGACCAGAAATAATTGGACCTAGTTATTATATATTTTTTTCCTCCTAGTGGTGTATGCATTACCTAACTAATTAATCATCTATGTTATTTATGATTAAGAGTCCATTTGATTATGTGGCTAGTTACAAGTTGTCCGCGTTACCAAATAATACCTAATTTTTTTTTTTTTTACACCTGGCGAAATCACTATCTCCTATGATCCCTAGATTATTGACCATCAAATCCAAACAAAACCCTAAAATTTGCACAAGCCAATTACAACCTAACCCTAAAAGGGTTTGTTCAAGGAAAGCGAAAACAAAAAAGTGTATTGTCACCATACAACTAATCACCATCACAACATGCTTTTAACCGTTTTTTAGGTACTAATCCTTTCTCTATAAGGGAGGGTCCTACAGCTCTACAATATTCCCCAAAACTACCAGAACTTAACTGAAGAAAGGTCGGTCTGACTTCCAATCTCAACCCTGTATGGGTCACATCAAAGCATCATAGTGACACGTGTTATATAGTTGTAGGTCTGATCAAGAGCAGTAGTTGAAAGTTACCAGCTCTTGCACTGTACTTCGGTCTGACGGTCAAAAGGGCCTTCTTCCCTAGTCCATTTATGGGGCCGTTGAGAGACACGTGTACGGACCAAATGCCATTCGTTTACAAAAAAAAGAGTGTAAAAAACGAACACCCAACTGTTTTTTGTTTTTATTTCCACCGGTTCAGTGTCTCTTGAAGAAAAAAATTAATATTTAAAATTAGAAAAAAACTGTTTAAATAAATTAGTGATCCCTGTAAGCTTTTAAGTGGGATTTCCAGGATCATTCATTTTTAAGATCTCACCTAATTTTAAAAATAAAAAGGGGCTACTTTTTAGCACTCATGAGGAGAAGATCTTGGTCATTGATGGCCGGAAATTTGGAAAAAATAAAAATAAATCACAGCCATGAATGTGAAAACAACATAAACGAAAAGGGTTTTTGCATTAGAAACCGAAATTCCACTCACATTAAATAAAAGACAAGCATGCGCATACATACATGTTCAATACCGATCAAGAAAATTAAGAAAAAAAAACTAATTAATTAGCATTGCAAATAAATAAAATTATAGAGAGGTGAAAGGCCACACACACACCTTGTTCTTGTGATCTCCTGATTGTTTTTCTGTCCCGAGTCAAGGAAAAGCTTGACGACAAGAGAAGACAGTTATGGCCGGCAATGGAGAAAACTTTAGCTTGTAAGGTATGTAGGTAGAGAGCAGAGAGCAAGGAGGAGAAATGTTGAAGAAAGAAGATGGTGGAGAGGTCAGGGAAGAGGGGTTTGTTTAAATAGGTAAGGAGGGAAGAGGGCTTAGGGATTTTGGAAGTTTGCTTGATGGACGTGGAAGAGACCTATTGCATTAAAACTTCCTTTTATATTATTAATCCCTTCTAATTGCTTTTGATTTTTTGTGATGTTTCTTTAAACTTTTCGTTGACCAAAATAGGACTCTAAATGTATCTCTTTCTTATATTTATTTTTATTTGGAGAAATATTAATTTCGTGCGATTGCAATTATGGAATTGACTTCAGCAGTATTAATATTTTAATTAAAATAGGTAGGTCGGTAGGTCATGGAAAAAATATTTAATTTCGATGAATGTGCTCTTGAACACCATAAGAGATTTCTGACAAAAAATAATTGAAGTTGAATACCAATCAACGATGGTGATTATTTAATGTTTTATTTTAACACCAATCAACGATGGTGAAAACACAAATAAAAAGACAATACTTTAAAAAGATATAATTAAAGTCGAATAGGGTTGTCACACAAAACTATAATTTATAATTTTATTATTAAATATTTCTCTTCAAGTAATCTGCCTCTATAAAAGCTTACAACTCCTTAAATAATTCAAAAAACTAACATAAACAAGAAAACCTAAGAAAAAAAAAAGTTCTAAATCAGGTTGCCTAATTTATGATATGACACATATAAATATGCAAAGAGAAAAGCCAAGTTTGATGATGTTGTGTTATGTAAACATTATAGATCGATCCACATCATGGAGAGTAGTTGGAAAAAATTTCAAGAATTTATGATGTTAGATGATTTCAAGAGGTGATCACGATCCGGGTTATCGAACAGAAATAAACAAACTCATGATTTTATGAGTAAGCACACCGGAGAATCACTTTCTTTTGTAAACCATGCAAAGAGCTTAGTAAGACCTCATTCTAAATTTATAATTATTTTTCTTCAAATGTTAATTTAGTGTTTATTTGTGAGATTTTTTTTAAAGTAATTTATTTTACAGGCTTAACAACTTGTGCGCGAACCAACTCAGATAGAGTTATATATGAAAACATATACAAGAAAGGAGGATAGAGAGAAAGATGTGCAACGATTTATTGATAGCATAGCCAAAGTGTTTGTTGCAAGTGTTTTTGGATATTTATAATAAGATTACTAATGTTTTTGGATAAATATGAATTTTAGATTTTAACCTTTTCTTATAGAAAATATATAACGCCAACATGGTTGTGATACACAAAGAAGACACGATCCTCAATTATGGTTGAAGACTGGAGTAATTGATGAACTCGATAGGAATCGGGTTTATGATATTTTTATGACTACAACCCAAGATATGAGGATGTGCTATAGTGTTTTAACTGTACACGCATTACAATTCAGCCCTAGCCAGCCATCACTGACCATTTAAGAGATAGTCCGAGAACAAGTTGAGGAATGATTGTCTGTTATGAAGGCCAATATAAAAGAACAAAATAGGAAGAATTAGGAGAAAATAATGCATACATTATGACATATTATCCTCTGCCTCCTTGTTCAAGATTTTCCCCTCCCCCTCCCCCTCCATCTTGTTATGAGTTTTTGTAATATAATTAAGATATTTGTATAGAATATTGATATTAACTATTAAATTATTATAAAATCTTGTTGTTTAATTTATTATTTGTTGTGATTTTTGGTTTTAAAAGATGCAATTGAGATTATAATTAATAAGTAAACATGAAAAGAAAAAAAATTAATGAAATACATACAGAATCACCAATAGAAATTAATATTTCATTGGTGATGCCATCAACGATATCCGAACTAATTTCGTTGGAGAATTACAAAATATTGTGGAGTTTTCAGACTCGGCAATTAAATCAAACTTCGTAGGGAATTTCGTTGGTGATGTCATAATTGATATTCATAAGCTGGTCAATGGATTAACGATGCTTGACAATAAGCTAACCGACAACATGAACTCGTCAACAATTCTGTCAGAAATTAAAATGTTGATGGACGTCAAGCATAGATGCCAATGTAATATTCCGTCAACGTTTAATAATTTTCTGGTAATGTGACTAGATTTAAAACAAATCATTTGCATTCAAACTAAATGCATTTACCAAAAGTTGCTCGATCACCATCTTCTTTTAATCCAGGTTAGGAATAGATCCATTCTTTTTCCTTGTGTTTGTGATAGAATTATTGCAAGAAAAAAATGATTGTCTCCATTATTAAGTCCACCAATTAAAAATTCCCAAGAAGAAAGGACGGTTTGCATGGTTACCCTAATTTAAAATGAGATTTAAAAAAAAAAATGAAGATAAAATCGAATATAAGTAAGAGAAAAGGGTGAATGAGTGAAGACAAAACGTGTGAATATACTCCAAATCTGAAGAGACACTACAAATCTTCTCTGATACTCGTAGGCCATAGCATGTAAGATAAATCTAAATGCATTTTATTCTATTATATAGTTACAAGATTTGGCATTTAAATTGCTCCTTACTCATAGGCCATATATAGCCCAAAATATAGAAAGAAAACTATTGAGATATGATATAATTAAGAGTACATGGTTACAAGTTTTGGCATTTAAACTGTTTCTTACTCATGAAGAAGCAACTAAAACCATGGTGGATTTTGATTCTCTCATGTTCATATGATTATATGATGTTCATATGAATCTAGATCTAGTAAAATAAAAATGAATTACGTTAATGTTGTCCCCTTTTAATATGGATTAAATTAAATTATATGTGTGCCCATTTATTTTAAATTTAAAAAACACGAGAGTTTAAATCTTGAATCGAAACACATTTCATGTATTTTTATAAAAAATATTAACAGCTTCAAGTCAATTCTGAGAAGAACTAAATTATTGAGTCCATTAAATTTGCATTAAATGACAATTAATTTCTTGCGTATAAAAAGAGATTCCAGGATTTGAATATGAGACCTCTCAATTATAGCATACCTAAAACCTTGAAACTCTAGGCAAATAGGACCAAAACAACATCATTAACTTAATACTAGTCTCCCTTGGGGGAGCAAAAACATGTCTCCACTAAACAAAGCATGGGGAGATACCATCGCCACCACCACAAGTTTCCCTCTAGAGAAACAATAAAACAAAGCATATATGACAAGGAAACTACAAGAAAGGAGTGGTTGTGGTAATGGCAGCGTCATTGAAGTTAAAGTTGAAGGTTGAAGGTGATATAATATAATTAATGGCACCCTCTCTAGGTCTTTGAAATTCCCTGAAATTAACCTATATATTAGGAGTTGTTGCCCGTGAAACTTCTCTTTTCCGCCATTTATTGAGTTGCATGTGTCTTCGTACTGTTGATTAATTAACAAATGTGTTTAATATTATTGATACAGCCCTAAGATTCTCTGTCCTTGATTAGCAGCTTGACAACTCTTCCTTGCATGGTGTCTTCAACGAAGACAAGCGGTAATTAGCATCCACTGGGAATATTAATCATGTTCATAATGACTTTAGTGAGGATTCCATCCAATTATTTAGTACCACATATATAAATATATAGGAAGTCTCCGACGAACAGGAGATGCAATGCCACTTGTTAACATTCGATTTTGAGATACTATCCTTTACAGTGGTCAAATTGACTGGTTTAGCCATTCAAGAACACGACCTATTTTTAGATGAGGTTTTCAAGAGATTTTGCTTTTCTGAAAAGGGATTTCAAATCTAATATGTTTTAGATTTATTCATTTAATATTTCTATCAAGAATGACTGCAAAGTGTAATTAAGAACACAAAAAGAAGCAATTTTATAACCATACTTTCAATTATATTACCAAACACAAATTAATTAAGTATATAAATTTGAAATGTTGAGTTGGCAATAACGTTTAAGTACATAAATAGTATCTTTTAGGTAGTGATTTGCGGTTGATTTAGAACTCCAAAACCAAGAAATTCTGACTGATTAATTACTGGGAATTCTTTATGGAAAGTGACCGATAGCAGTGGACAGGCTAGTATGTTCTTAAATGCCATCCTCGGAATATATATATATATAAATGAAAATTAACTAGCTGTTAAAATCTCAATGATATTGCATAAAAAAGAAAGGAAAAAAGAATCCCGTCCCCATACTCAGATTTCTAAAAAGAAAAATTAATGGGGTAAAAGATGTAAGATAATGCTTAAAAAGAAAACCTCCTGTTTATTGAATGAACAGGTCAGCCTGTGATTTTAAGCTCTAAATTGCACAAACCATGACTAAGCTTGGGGTTCAAAACTACATCGAACAATTACGCCAAATATAAATGGTAACTTCAGTCAAAGCTAGCTTATACACTGTAAACTATCTGTAAGACCTGGTTCAGCCTAACAAGATAACTTAGCCATGGATTGATCTGGGGTTAACCATGACTCAAGTCAACACCAATCCCCGTCCTGGATCGACGTAGACCTTTGGCGGCCAGAAACTCGTGCTGTGTAATCGTTCATGTATAAACACGCTAGACATACGTTAACTTCAGAACGCAGGTAATGCACGTACAGAAATCAAATGCACCAATTGCATCAGTTGGGGTTTTGCTAACAGCAGATTGTTAGCAGATCATGCCAGTTGGTTTAGGAGAAGTTAACCCAATATTGGCATTGTAAAGCAAGATCATCAACATGGAAAACATTCCATACAACTGTTCTTTTCTTATTTTGGTAGACTGAAAACCAGGAGACAATGCATTGGGAAGGGAAGGAAAAACAGTGTTCAAATTCTGTGGTTAACTATACACGTCATGAAAAACCATTTATAAGCAAGACTGCTGTTTCATCAGAGAAGCAGCTTTCCTCTGATAAACAAACAGCTCAAACTGTGTGTGTGTGTGTGTGTAGGAAATGAAGAGCTAACCATTATCATTCAATCAACAAAACAAGTGAAAATGAAAATTTTGCTTGGAAGCCTAAGCATGGATTAAACAATAGGAGTCTAAAGTACACGAAAAAATTTCAAGCATTATGCAAAGCAATTCAACAACAGAAATTGATGCTGGTAAAACTTGACTCTGGTCAAGGATGAGCTTCTTTATAGTTCAAGCATCAGAAAATTATACAGCCATAACAGTAAAACAAAACAAAAAACTCGGGATCATTTTCCGATCCAATTACAGCATCTCCAGTTATGGCAAAAAGAAGCATCTACAGTTCGGATCAGCTTTACAAAACAAAAGAAACTTGCCTATATTGGTGTGTGTTGAGCTGTTTCCACTAGCAAACTTATTAACTTTTGCAGGATAAGCTACAGTATTAGTTGCTTTGGCTGGCCTATGTACCGACCTTCATGTATCAACTCAGAAAACGTTCAGTTTCTATCATCCCAATTCTCTTACCTTTTGAAGCATCCTCACCATGAGGACTGCCTGCATTTGTGGAGAAATCCAAGCCATTTCTTCCTAGGCCATTTGTGCTTTGTTGACTTCCATAATCACCGGAGGAAGTTCTGAAGAGATGGCTGTTGGATCATCTCTGGCATGATCTTCACTTCTTATCATCTCCCTAGTAATTGAGGCATCATCAACCATTCGGCTTACCTCTGTTTGTGACAAACTTTGCATTGTTTGTTTGTCAGCTTCTCTACCAGTTGCCACCAATTCTGCTTCACTGGCTTCGGTAACAACCTGGAGAAATTCCGAAGGGATAGCAGCTGGGTCCAATTCCCGACAACCCTCCGGAGCGCTATGAGCTTCTTCGCCTGTAAGCACATGATTAGGGACCTGATGAGAGAAGCGGAACATCTCTTCTTTAGGAATCCTCCTAATATCATTTGGACCTACATGTCTACAAAAAACTGCCTTGAAACCAGCAACCTTAATAAGAGGAACAACAGATATGCCCTGTTCTTCATCGTAGTCATCAAGTACTTCTACCATCTCATATTCTCGCACCACTTCATCTGGGGTGTCCTCATTCCAGTCTGGAGACCAGTTTCTGTATAGAGCCCAGACATCTCCCTTTCTTGGAAGGATGCGAACAACTCCACGTGCGCCTTTTGACCATGTAACCCTATGTGAGAAAGAGTTTAAGGTTTTGCTGATTTCATGTCTGCCAGTCCGGAAATCACCACAAGTTTTTAAAAAACCAGACCCCACCCAGTCTAGAAGGCCAAATTCACTGTTGCTTCGTGAGTTAAGCCAACTGATCTTCATCTTAAAAGGCTTCAAAGAGATCACTGAGTGAATTCGAGCATAATATCGGGGCATCCCATCGTTTTCATCATAGGCAGCCCAGACCTGGTCATCACCAAAGGAACTTTCTGTTCGATCCAAGTCAAAATTATGAAAATCAGGATCTGGAACATTGATTGACAAAGGTGCTGGTGCCTGTTTAGTAGATCCATTGGAAGAAGTGCCAGCAGAGTCACCACTCTTATGTTTATTTGCATCATTGTTCACCAAGCTTTCCGGTTTTTTACTTTCTTTCAGTTTCACCTGATTTGAGCTCCATTCTTTAAGTTTTCCACGGACCTCCAAGAGTCCCTTCTTCATCAAAATGTTTCGAAGCTCGAGAAGGGACAACTCTCGTCCAGTGATGGACTTGGTATGAATATCTGAAAAACCATGAACCCTTTGTGCTTCAAATTGGCCCCTTCTTGGTTCAGATGAATTTCTGATTCCTGCTCCTCCATTTCCAATGACTGCTTGATTCAAAACATCAGCTCCGTGATTGTTCATGCCAGTTTCATCACATCTCCTCCTTTTAAAGAGTTGGTCTGCTCTAAGAGCAGAATTACCCACCCTTTTGGAAGCATAACGCTTCTCCCATTCAGTGGCTGCCTGTGCATCCTCCTGCTCTCTCTTCAATTGGTCATGTGTTTTCTGAACCACACTCTTAGCATGACCAGCGGTTGATGTTGATGCAATTTTGCCTCCAAAATTACACCATTGGAGATTTGGACCATTAGTTGAATTGTGTACTCCAAACCCCTCAGATCCTGAATTTTGACCACCATTTTTTTGAGAATTAAATGCATTACTATTTCCAGCATGATGTCTTGGATTCTGGGATGACTTCATAACGTTTGAAGGTGGATCCTTCTCAACAGCCAAAAAAGGCTGATGACAGTTGGGACATAGCAGGTTGTGATTCAGATAAACCCTCAGATACTCATAATGCATCATACATCGACTGCAGATAGTCCAAAACGTATCAGGTTTTTTAGATGACGGAGAAGGGACTGATGTGGGCCTCGACTGCATATTCTTGTTCTGAGTCCTTGTATGCGAAGTTACAGTACTGTTGTGATTATGAAAGCCATTTTCCCTATGTTGGGCAGAGGGAGCCTTAGTCTGGGTTGATACTCTCCCCTGCCATTCTGCAGGACTCAGTTTCTGATTGTATGCTCGTCTCTTTTCCTTATCAGATAACAAGCCCCAGGCCTCTGAAACCAGCTTAAATGCATCATCTGCACCCAGAGACTTGTTTCTATCAGGATGAAGCATGAGCGCTAGCTTGTGGTAATGTTTTCTGACTGTCTCATCGTCAGCCCAGGGGTTCGCACCAAGCACGCCGTACCAATCAACTTCTCCATTACTAGTTCTGTTCTCTGCAGAAATATGAACGTCAAAAGTAGTCAGCATTTGGGATAAACCATCGAGCTCGGGGTACAAATTTTGAGCCTTTAAAGCAAACTTCTTTGCCCCAGCATAATCCCTCCCCATAAACTTCTTCTCAGCAATTTCCTTTGCCCTGACTGCTTCATCTTTGTTGCACTCCATAATATCTCGATGTCCTAGAATATAGCCCTTGTCTTGTGGTTATATGAATGTTTCTAAGATTTCATCCACAAGTCATATGTTCCACGGCTCCAGGTTGTTCATTTTTCAAGACAAATGGCACTGTCAATTCTCTGACACCTGTTCAATGCAGAAAAAAGTTAAACTAAAATAAATGTCGAAGAGATCTAATGTCAGTTATTGTAGCCATATAATTACAAAACAAACACGATATTCATACAAATCGCAACCAACAGTACTTGAATTTCTTATTCCTTCCTGAAAAATAAATCTCCAGAAAAATAACTCTTATAGAAATCACATAATTCTTTATTTTACTCTAGAATGTATCACATTTATTTACATTAACAAGGAGAAGTTTTCAATATTTGACAGAATAATAAATCTCAGTCTTCTAATTTGAGCAACAAATGTCAGCAAAACTTGCAGCATGACATACAATAATTTGATAAAATAAGAAGTGCTCATGGACCACTCATCGTGTAATATAATTCCCTAATACCTATGAAACATAGAGGCATGTGAATCACTTCATATTGGAATATTTGACCTATAAACATAGATGCACATGAATTAATTCATATTGGGATATTTGATCTATAAACAAAGATGAGCATGATTCACTTCATATTGGAAAAGTTAAGTGATCTTTTTCCTATCAAAAGAAACACATAAACCCTAGCAGTAACTTCTTGTGTGTCCTTGTGCCTAACAATGAATCTCATGCTTCAAGCCCACAAAATCCTATCGGGCATCATCTACAATATACAAAAGGGTTTGATTCCATTTTAAGAATATGCAAAAAGGTGGGAAACATTCAATGGAATATATTAAAGGGCAGGAAAGAAAAAGGATAGGGCACCACAATAGACATCAAATAATTCAGACAACTAAAATATAGGCAAATGCCACCTGCCTGCATTGCACGCTTTTCTTTACTGTCAGTTATAAATGAAAATCATACATGTGCATGTACAAAAGCACACATGCGTGCGCATATGTAAGGGTCACCATAGGTTTTCATAGAAAGGCAGGGTTCACCAACTTACAGGATATAATCATGCTACTTGAATTTTATAAAGTATCTATTATACAATTATGATGACAGACAAACACAAACACGGATATTGTAATGAGAATAAAGTACAAGATATTGGACAAAAAAGCTCCCAAGTTCTAGACACATGAATACCGGTACTGTGTCTTTCCAGGAATATCCTAAAATGGAGTGTGCATATTTATGAGTTTCTAAAGAGGAATGGGAGAGATCATGTTTTTCACCTTAAAGACACCAAAACAGGGATCCATAAGGATTACATTTGAACTTGTACAGGTGCTTGCATGCAATGTGTCCACTACTAGCTTCTGCCGAAACTCTTCCATTTTTCCCTCCCAACAAATAGGTCTTCCCCCTAGTCATGTTATCTAACCAAGAAGGCCCTGTGACTCGTCCAACCTTTACATATAATCTCAATCAGGTATGCATAGGTCATCCCCCCCTTATAATTACAAGTAGAAATACTTGGCACTTTCAAACCCTACCATATATATTCATAGTGAATGGTGATATCAGGGAAAGGAGAGAACACGATTTTCTAAAAAAAGCTTATGTAATATCCAACAAATAAATAAGGTACAAACACTATTCATTTTATGGGTTAAAAACTAATGTCAAAGAATTATTATTGTTTGACACTCCTAAACATCAATGCATAAGAGGACATGTTGGGGCAGTTAACACACGATTTATGTATTCTATTGTGCACAATTCCTACATCATGCAGACTTAACCAGCACTAGGTAACTGTGCCACACACCAAGGCAATGCCACTTTTCCAATTTTCTTCCTTTACAAATGTAAAACATAGACATGGAAAGGCAACATAATCAACATGCAGAACACATTTTTACTTGAGTAAAAAAAGGCTAGTTAATAATGCATGAGTGCTTTCTGTATCAAGCCTCACACAAGAGCTACTACGCCTTATTCGTGTTAAATAATAAATTTGAAATCCATGTAGGCATATCTATATATAGATGGAAAAGGAGTATTTTTTATTCTTAATTTCTTCCTTTTCCATCTTAAGCATATAATGTTGGACTTCCAGGGAAAATAAATTCAGCTTTCGAATAAATATAAGTAGTTTCTCAAATCATTTGTTGTTAAAATAGTTTTTTCCATCTCTCAACAAGAACCATTTTTCATCTCGATGACTAAATAAGAAATGCACTTTGCAGATGGAAGTCAGTTTTTCCAATTTAGTTTTTCCCTTTGTTCTTCTCAATTTGTAGATTCAGAGAAACCATATATCTAGAGAAGTCTCATGGATGGTTGTTTTAAGATTCTTTAAAGTTCAGATCAGAATGTGTAAAATATTTTTTCCCATTAAGGATCGATGATACTGGACAAAAATTGAAACTTTCAATTTACCTCGAGTGCAAAGCTTATCTTTAGCTTTCATAGTATGATTTGAAATCATACATTTAGAGGAGAGGCAAATGAAGTAAAAGTTAGCTTCAAAAGGTACCATTAACACAAGGAAAAGAAATAGGTAGAAAATGATCAAACATGGTATATACATAAATATAATGTTTTATCACCTATAAAAGTTGCACACTTGTTTCTTTCGAATCCTGATCTTTCCTTAACGTGTTAAATTCTCGAACAATGGCGAGAACATTACCATAACATTTGAAATTCAACACCAAATAGTTCCAAAGATAATCAGAATCTCCTGTTCGTTATTCTTAAAATAACACATCCCCACCTTCGCGGAGCTACCATTACCTCAACCACAATTTGCAACAGGACATAAAGAACCAATTCTGTGTAATAGATTCAGCTTTTAATACTCTAGATTAATACTAAATTAAAACTTTTCAACAACTTGATTATCACAAGAATGCTAACATAAGCAACGTGCAACATTCCCACAAAATTCCTATGGATCCAAATCCATAACAAGATACAATCAGATTCAGAATTCCTACCTTCTTAAGATACCTTATCAACTCATTTCAACAGTCCAAACTCTAAAGTAGTAGCATTTACAATAACAAACTAAGATAGCCTCAAATTATCACACACACGCATTCATTTGAGAACAAAAAAGCCAACAGACAACAAGCCCGCAAAATGTAAACTAAAAAAGGTCCCGTCTTTCCTTCACCATTTCATGTTCTAAACAATTCAAGAATCACATCCAACTCAAATTAAACATCCACAAAAACAAAACATAACAAAACCCCATTAGCAAACAGTAAAATAAATAAGCCAAAAACACTACAATCGATCAAACAACAAGTTATTCATGGATCTACAGTGATAGGGTTTTTAAAGCAACAACTAACGGTCAAATTACACTCATTTGAATTATTAGCAAATTAACTTCAAACTGAAACCCTAGATTCTAAAGTCTTGAAAGCAGTACCCAGATTGCTAATCTCGCAAAAAAACAGAATAAAAAACAAAACTTTATCATATGGCCCAAAAAAACTTAAAAAATGAGAAGTTACCTATAGAAAGGAGAGTCTTTTCAAATGAAGAAAAATTGTATCAATCAAAATGCATAATGGGTTTTCATTTTTTATTTTTTTTTTCAAAAACCCATTAGAAACTCTGAACTCTGAAGAGCTCTCTCTCTCTCTCTCGCTCTCTCTTTCTCTCAGCTCTAAAGTGCCCAAGTAAGCATAACTGAAATAACAAAGAAAATGAAAAGGCAAGTGGGGGTTTGGTTAATATTTAAGTAGGAGTGTGCCCTTTTTTTATTATTAACCCAAATCCTACTTTTTTATAGTGAAAACAAAGTTGACTATGGTTAAATTTTAACTCCTGAATGGGGTTCAAATTTAACCTTGGCATTGTGGTGGGTTAGATTTTAACCTAGGTTAAATTTTTTAACTATAATTGGGTTTGCAAAAGTGATTAAATTTGATGGATTATTGTGGTGATATTACCCTATGATGGATTATTAATGGCAAATCTTAGTGTTAATGACACATTGCAGAGAAAGCATGGTTAGATTTTCTTTTTTCCATTTTAATTAACCATACAAGATATTAATTTTGAGGTGATATTATGAATATGCAAATTAATATAGTAGGTGATAACTAGTGAATTATTAGTTACACGACTAAAATAGGATGAATTAGGTATACCAAAAAAATTACAAGAAATTCTTTATATAAGATATTTTACCCTGAAGGATAGTTTTGTCATTTTAAAATGCTTTTTAGCTTGCAAATCCAACTTTTTATAATGAGAACTATTTAACCAGGGTTAAATCTTAACTCTTGAATAGGGTTTGCATTGGCAAAGCAATGTGCCTGATTAACTAGGTTCCAGGGTTAAACTGAGCTGCAAATTTTGTGAAATATTTATGGAGAATTGCTCAGAAAATTAATTGCAAATGTTGCAGAAAATCAACCTTTTCCTTGAAAAAATCTAAACATTCTGACAACTGCAATTTGCTTTATGCAGCACCTGTTAAGGCTATCTGAGATGGTTATCATAACCAATTATGCCATTCTCATTATTACTATACTTTAATCCAGAAATTTTAACCTTCGATTGTTATTTTTCTACTTTAACCTTTTCCCCCCTCCATATGTATTTATTATCATTGATCATTATTAGTATATCTCTTGTATTCAACTTAAACGTTGAAGTTAAAGTTTTCCCAGGATTTGTTTGGCAAAAATATATTCTCTCCGAGATATCTCAATGACAATAGGCCAAGGTTAATTGTAACCGTAATCTCTGTTATTGCCTGAATTTAATGTGATTGTACAAATTCTTTTAACTTGTTTTGATCCTTCCACGTGTTAGGCTTGAAAGTATCAATCACTTGTTATCCACAACAATAAAGCTTGAACGTAAGAATCACATGAAATAAGCCTCCCAGAAGGCTTTCTTTTTGTCTTTTTTATAATTTTACAGTCACCTAGTGATATCCTTGAGCTAGTTTCTGTTCAAAAAGCAAGCTGTCCGCACAAAAACAGAAGGGTATGGAAAATTTCACGTCTTATAGCTCTGGTTTTGTTGATGTTGGACAATTACATGCTGCGTTGGAAGATCAAAATACAACAGAATCATTGTCTATTCATGGTCAGCATTGTCATAGTTTTGAACGTAACTAAGATTGAGTCATGGCATGTATCATTAGTTTTACTCTCCAGGTTCTGCTAAGATAGGCTTTTCACCATTGAAAGCAGCCACTGATTTCTCAACCACAGCAATCACTCTTCATTCTTGAACCACCTGAAGTTTCTGTTAGCAATCAAACAAAATAAATTGGTCAGCATTTTGTTTTACCAGCTGACTGTGCAAGAGGAAGGAAATATTAATTAGGCTAATCAAGACAGAATTTGTCAGTATTTTGTTTTTCCAGTAGCTGTTCGATTCAAACTATCAGCTCCGTAATTGCACATGCCAGTTTCTTCATGTCTCCTCCTTTTACATAGGTGGTCTACTCTAAGAGAAGAGTTATCCATCCTTTCTGAAGCATGACACTTCTCCCGTTCAGTGGCTGCCCGTGCATCCCCCTGCCTTCTCTTCACTTGGTCATGTGTCTTCTGAACCACACTCTCACCATGACCAGTGGTTGACATTGACGCAACTTTTACATCCAGCAAGACTCATTCTAGTAAAATTACTCCACTGGAGGTTTGGGCCGTTAGTTGAAATGCGGACTTCAAAGCTCTCAGATTCTGAACTTTGACCACCAGTTCTTTGGGAATTAATAGGATTGCTATTGGCGGCATGATGTCCTGCATCCTGGGATGACTTTGTAACATTTGATGGTGGATCTTTCAAAACAGCCAACGAAGGCTGATGACAGTTTGTGATTCAGATAAACCCTCAGAAACTCACAATGCATGATACATTGCTTGCAGATAGTCCAAAATTTATCCGGTTTTCGAGTGAAGGTGAAGGGACTGATGCAGGCCTCAACTGCATATTCTTGTTCCAAGTCGTTGTATGCAAAGTGACGGTACTGTTATGATTATGAATTGAAAGCCATTTGCCCTCTGTTGGGCAGAGGGAACCTCGGTCTGAGTTGACACTCTCTGTTGCTTTCCTGACAGATTGAGCTTCTGATTGTATGCTACTCTCTTCTCCTTATCGGGTAACAAACCCCAGGCCTCTTAAACCAGCTTAAATGCACCATCGGCACCCAGAGACTTGTTTTTATCAGGATGAAGCACGAGAGCTAGCTAGTGGTATTGCTATTCCAGGGATCACACCGAGCACAGAGTACCGATCAACTTCTCCCCTACTTATTCTCTTCTCCACAGAAATATACACATCAAATACTCTCAGCATTTTCAATAAACCCTCAAGCTTGGGATACAAGATCGTGTCTTTCCAGGAATATCCTGAAATGGGGTGGATATTTATGTCTCTCAAGAGGAATAGCAAAGCCAACGTTTTTCACCTTAAGTCACCAAAACATGGATCCATCAGGCAACATAATGCCTATATCAAGTGGTGAGTGGATATATCCAAGATGACATGTTTCCAAATTTCTTCCTCGCAATTCTAAAACATAGCAGACACAGAAAGGCAACATAATCAATATGCAGACCACATTTTTACTTCAGTATTGAAAAGACAGTTAATAATGCAGGAGTGCTTTCTGTATGAAGCCTCACAAACAAGAACTACGCCTTACGCATGTTAAATTACAACTTTGAGATCCAGGTATACGTATTTGCATATAGATGTAAAAGCAACACTTTTTATTCTTATTTTTCTTCCTGTTCCATCTTATGCATTCCCAAGCACATAATGCTGCACTTAAGAGGGAAGATAAATTCAGATTTCATGTAAATAAAAGGTAGTTTCCTGAAACATTTGTTGTTAAAATAGCCTTTTCCATCTCTCAACAAAAACCAGTTTTCTTCTCGTCAGCTAAATAACAAATGTGCATTGCAAATGGAAGTCAGATTTGCCAATTTAGTTTTTACCTTACTTCTTCTCAATTTCCAGATTCAGAGAAGCAATATATCTAGAAAAGTCTCAATGACGGTTGTTTTCAGATTCTTTCAAGTTCAGATCATAATATATAAAAATGGTTTTCCATTAAGGATCAACGATGCAGGACAAAAACCTGCAATTCTGCTATCAATTCTGCAAAGATTCAGCCTTTTAATATTCTAGAGTAATGCTGAATTAAACTTTTCAAGCAACTAGATTATCACTAAAACACATTCCCACAAAATTCCTGCAGATCCAAATCCATAACAAGATACAATCAGAATCAAAATTCCTACCTTCTTAAGATACATATCAACTCCTTTGTACAGCCCAAACTCCAGCATAACAAAAGGCAGTAGAATTCACAATAACAAACTAAAGATAACCTCAAAGTGTCACATAAAACAACTAATCAATTCATTTGAGAACAAAAACAGCCCAAAAGCAACATGCCCACATAATGTAACCTGAAAAGGCTCCCATCTTTACTTCACCATTTCATATTCTAAACAATTCATGAATCACATCCAACCCATAATTTAACATCCACAAGAAAAATTAGAATAAAAAATAAAACATTACTGTAGAGTAATAGGGTCCACTAGACCCAATTGTCTTGCCCGTCAGACCCAAAAATATTGATTCTGACTCCACAACAAGACCTAATAGCGATTGGGTTAGGCTCCGCAACCAGACCCAATAGCATTTGGGTTTGACTGGGCCGTCAGACCCAAGACTATTAGGACCGCTATACATGATTGTCTTGCTTGCCAGACCCAATAGCATTTAGGTCTGGCTCCACAACCACGCCCAAGATTATTATGTCTGACTTGGCAATCAAACTCGAGGCTCTTAGATCTGGTACTCTGTATTCTTTATATTTGTTTTAAATTTTTAAAAAAATTGTTATTGACTCGCTATAAATCACGATTCAATATATATCTATATGTCATGTGTAATGAAGAAGAAGATTCAGGAAATATGTTATCCAAATCAACAAGTGTTATTAAGTATTTATGATTAAGTCATTGGTTCCTTTTTAAATTTTGATTTTAATAAATTATCAATTAACGAGCTGACCTACATGAACTTTCTAAAAAAATTGTAGGAACACGCGCATGGAGTGGCATGCTAAGCTGCCGCCAGCCCAGCCCCGCCCCCACCCCCCCCCCCCCCCCCCCCCCCTTTTTTTTTTTTCCCAATTTCCTCATCCAAGCTTGAGATGCATTATTTTCAAGATTTTGGTTTCTTTCAATCGATTTTGCAAACTTTTCTAAGAAAAAAAAAATTCAACTAACCCTTTTCTTTAGTTTGAGTTAAGAAATTTTAAGTTAGTTTATTATTCTTTAAAAAAAATAAAATATTTTTAAAAGTATAGTTAAATAAATTTTTAAATTTAAACTTTAAAATCAATATTTTAAAAGATTTTTTTTTAAAAAAAAATATACTATAAATATTAAAAAACAATTAATTTTAATTTATGTGTAAATTGATTGAAGAAATTGTATGATTTTTCAGACGAAATCTATGAATATTTCTTTGACAAAATTAGCATTGACTTTATGAGAAATGGGTATAAATGTCTATATGATGAATGAAAGGTGCGTTATTGAAGCTATAGGGTGCTTTTCAAAGTAAATAGTGTTTGGAAGCCGGTGCAAAGTGCAATTGTATTTTGAAAAATTTTAATTTTTTTAAAATTAATTTTTAAATTTTTTTAATGTATTAATATTAAAAATAAATTCTTAAAAAATAATAAAAATATATATTATTTTAATACATATTATCACGAGCCCTGAAGCCGAAATGAAGGTTACAGCTGGGAGTGGTTCCACACGTTATCGCAGCCCATGTGGCACACTGTGACTGGTCCATGGCCATGTAAGTTGAGATGGTGACGCTAGCTAAACCTGAGCCGCGTGTCTCATCAGCGCGGAATCGAAGGTGGGGCCAAATGATTACGTGTCGGCCGTTAAAAAGGCCTAACTTTCTCCCTGAACTTGACCTCATAATTTTGTGGCAGCCGACACATCTCACATGATTCATATTTTATTTTGCAAAAACATAAAAATTAAACAAGAAAATTAAAATCACTAAAAATTATTCTGAATTTTGAGGTTTTGAATCAAATTGAATTTAATCTTGAATCTTTATTTTTTTATTTTGAATATCTCAAGCTATTTTTGATAAAAAAATATATTTTTATTAATTTTGATATAAATGATAATAATATTGATTTTTTAAAATAAAACATAGGATATTAACTAAAAGAAAGTGAGTACACACCTTAAAATACTGTTTTAAAATCTGTTATTAAGGATTTTATGCGTTAGAGACAAGAGTGTGCGCGCACGCGCGCTCATATATATATATATATATATATATATATATATATATATATATATATTGTGGGTGTTTTACTTGTAGAACCAAATCGAAATGAAGTAGCATTTTATCTAATAGGTAATGATTTAATTTGAGAGTAATTATACTCTGGATTTTAACATTTGATACGAATAAAAATGAATTTCTCACAAGTAGAATATTAGAATGAAAGTCTACTGATTTTTTAAATAAAAATCATAACTAATTAGGAGATAATTATATAAACATGAAATTAAGTAGAAAATAAATAATATTGGTACTTGTCTAACAACAACTCCCTCTTCCATATAAGAATATGGTATGAATCATTTAATAAATAGTCCAGTGGTAAGAGTTTGGGACTAAGAGATTTTCTCTCCTTATAGTCTCAGGTTCGAGTCATGTAGTTGCTAATATAGTGACCACTGGAAGTTTATATGATTGTTAACTTCAAGACCTGTGAGATTAGTCGAGGTACGCGCAAGCTGCCCGGACATCCATATTAATAATAATAATAATAATAAATGTGGCATGCCATGAACGAAAAACTTTTTATGTGAAATTAAGTGTTCATAAATTTGTTAACATATCATCATCATCACTCTTGAATACCATCAACTACGTACTGCTCATTCCTTGTAAATTAATAAATTCCAAAAAAGAGATATTTGAGAGTTTGTTATCATGTCAAGATGGTGTATTGATGTGGTTTGATTCTTAAAATATAAAAAAAGGATAAGAAAGTGTTTTAGACGGCTTCATAGCACAATATCCCTCTTTGAATAATCATACTCAATCAAGCAATATGTTCTGTAATATAAACATGATAAATATAATTATGAGAGCCTTTAAAAATATATGTCTCATGCTTTTGTCTTAAGATTCTTCCAGGTTTGCGGTTGTTGTGCATACAACTCTTAACAGCACAAAACACGCGAGCATTAAAAATATCTTTTTATTAATGTGGATGTTCGAGTTAGCTTGCGTGTACCTCGACTAGTTTCATGGGTCCTAAAATTAACGATCATGTAAGCCTCTAATAGCCTTGAGATTTGTAAGACTCGAACTGGTGACATCTAGAGAGCAAACCTAGAACTTGACTAGTTGAGTTATATCCTTCAAAATTAAAAAATATATATATTATTTTTATCTTTATGCTATTGCTCCTTTTATTTTTAATGATAGACCTCACCACAAACCACATACGCAACAGCTAATCCGATCACAATATTAATATCTTAAAAACAAATAAATATACACTAAAAATGAAAATATGTGTAATTAAAAAAATAAATCTCTCATTTTAGTTTTCTATTAAATTTGTATACTCTTAAAATAAAAAAATATATAAAAAACATAGCCCATCTAAATTAAATGCTAGGTTAATTCTTTCTAAATTGAAGAATATATATATATATAAAATGGCATATTAAAAAAAAAAGCTTGTTTCTGACACAACAAAACTTGTGCAAGACAAAAGCACTTGAATTCCATAGTTAGTCGAGGATCATGTCGTGTTGGACTCAACTAATTAGTTAAGAGAGTTGTCAAAAATTTATGTTCATGTGTCGAAAACCTAAAACCCCACATGGCACAAAACATTTAATAAAATAAAATAAAAAGACATGAAGGATATATTCGTACGTCATGTTTCAAGAGCGTTACAGCTTGAAAACAGTGTGTGCATGCACGCACCATCATGAAATGAGTGAATGGATCGTGATCGAGTTTCTTTATTACAAGATCAGTTGCGTCTAACCACAACTAAAATCCTTGTCCTCACCCTCAATTTTGTACATTAATCAAATGCATGAACTGTGAAAATTAGGGAGGAGGAGAGCTGTTAACGATTGATTAGGATTTGTCTCTGTTAATTTAATCTTTTCATTAACATGAGTTAAGCTGCAATTCAAGCCTTGAATCGTGGTAAAAATTCTATTACCTTAGACATTGATTATTAATTAATATTATTAAAGAAATTCTGTTGCGTTATCTGGTGTTCTTATGTGGGTTATCTTCATCGATAAAGACAAACTTCTTCTCAGCAATAAATTCAACCTAATCTTGACGAGTTCTTGAAGGCTGATGGAATGGATTTGTATTCAAGGAAAGAAAGACCATGAAAAGAAAATTTATCGTAAATACGCTTACTTATACGATCACAAACCACATATCTAAGAATCGATAGAACATGTTTGATTTTGATATGTAAAAATTGACATGAAAATACCTGTGTTTGTGAACAGAAAATTGAGTCCCCACAGCAATAACATATGCAGTTTCTGAGTCCTCACAATTTGACATTTAAAATCCCAAATTACACAATATAAAACTATGGAGAATGTGATTTATAATCTTCAATGATGTAAGCATAATCTCAATAATGGAAGCACTAAGCACTTATTAATCCAATAGCATATATATATGTTTATACATATGATCGGTTAGCCACCAACTAAATATGATATGTGACAGATTCTGCATCCGAAAGCAATTTTGACAATAACGATAGCAGCCAACCCAACAGATATAGACAACGACGAGGAGGAGGAGGAGATAATTCATAAGATAATTTCTTACAATACATACAACATTGTTCACTGTCTTTCAATTTATCAATTTGATTCAAGAAATCTATGCACAAACCCACATTTTAATTTCAAAATAAGTAATAACAGTAACTGATGCTCTTCTTTTTCTTGATCTTCTTCAACTTGAGGTTCACCTTCTAGTACTGTTTTTCAATAGTTCCAGAAACAATCAAGGTCCATTGATTGGACTAATGTACAAGGTGGTGCCTCTTGTTCATCAAATGACCTTTTTCCCGCTTCAAGATTTGATATGACAGAAGAGATTTCATTGTTCATATCTGCAGCGCTATCTTGTGAGACACTGGCCATGTCCCTTTCAAGCTTGGAACTTTGCTGCTTCATGTTTGAGCCTTGGTTCTCAATCAAGGCTTTTAAAACTGAGCGGTCTTGAATTGAAACAGAACCTGGATATTGCAAATTTCCTGATGCTGCGACAGCCTGGGGAGAGTAGAATGAATTCAGAAGTGGGATTCGAGGAAAAACCTCTGAAGGGTTCGAAGAAACTGCAAAAAGATGATTGTTGAAGCTATCAGTTGTGTCTTGTTGGTTTCTTTGATCATCACTGAGATTGGAGAAGCAGGGCACGTAGGCCGACTCGGCCACCGGCTTAATCTTGCCATTGGAGGGTGAAGAATCCGTCAATGGTGGCAGACCATAAGGGCTAAATTCATTACCAAAAGAACCTAGTCTCACTAGACCTGAAATATAGGTCTTCTTTCCAGCCGAGCTCTTTTGAAACACCCTGCAAATCACCCATTCATTCTACAATACAAGAGCAAAAATCCATCAGCATAATAACTAAACAATAAAAAAAGAGTCAGAATGATGAACAAAAACAGATGAAACAAACAGAGGAGAGGGGTGTACCTTGGCAGTTTTGGGGAGATTGTGGGCAGAGAATTTACCCTCTAATCTGTATTCATGCATGACCCAGTTGGTTTTCTCTCCTTTAGGGGCTCTGCCCTTGTAGAAAACAAGGGTCTTTTTCATTCCAACCAGGGATTTTCCTCTGTAGATCTCCTTATCTTTCCCCGTGGCTTTCCAGTAACCAGCTTCAGTTGCCCTATTTGTTCTGAGACCTGTTGGGTACTTTCTGTCCCTAACACAGAAAAAGTACCACTCTTTCTCTCCCATCTTCGCCTTCCCTTCATCCAAACAAAACCATGGCCATAAGAAAGAAATCCCAACTTACCATAATCTCTATGAAGAAAGATTGAAAGAAATTGATCAGTTAGCTTAAAGACTTACATGGCAGTTCCCAGGGTTCAGACTTGTTCAAGTCCACATCTCCGATTGCTCTAGCAGAGAAGTTGATGTCAAGAACCTTCTTGTATAAGTAGTGAGAAATAAGCTCTTCGTCAGTCGGATGGAACCGGAATCCAGGAGGCAAATCCATCTTATCATCATCTTCCTTGCCAAGTCCAGAAATGTTTTCCATATCTTGAAACACTAAAACCCTCGTCTTGTTTTCTACTGGAAGACCTTTGTTTCAAAAACTATTTTTTTCTTTATCTGATTAAGAAGCTAATAAACTCCAAGAATTCAACCCCTACCCTCGTATATAACCTCTTGTATCAAATGGGAACTGACCAAACAAGACTAATTCTCTAGGTTCAAGGAACCTTGTAGAAAACAAAAGGCCTGAAAGAATTCAATGGAAAGTGAACAGCTAAATGACAGAGAAAAGGGTGATAAAGCTATGGGAAGTTAGGGAGAAAGGTAGAGATTAATAGAGAAAAGGGAAGGGGAGAAGCCATGGAATTAAAAAGTTAGAAACCTGAAAGACGGAGAGATCTCAAGAGAAAAGGCAATAGATAGGAACGGAGGCCCCTAAATACTCTGTTATTAGAGAGCAAGAAACGTGCTATGTAAAGCAACTTTTTGGTAGGTTGTTTTAGTCATCTATCTTTTAACTATAGGTGTTAGAAATTTAATGATCAGCTACAGCATTAGCTGACTTGGCTACTTATATGTCCACCCAATGTGTAAGAAAATAAAATCTCAGGCCTGTTCTTCACTTTTCCTAGCTTTTGAGGCATTTCCCACCTGAGGTCTACCTGAATTGGTGAAGAATTCTGTGCCATTTCTTCCTTGGCCTTTCTATCCCCCATCTGTGCCTTGCTGGCTTTTGTAATCATCCGAGGAAATACGGATGGGATATCCGCTGGGTCATCCACCTTGGCTCTACTTTCATTTGTGGAAAACCCTGCACTGTTCCTCGGGTTTTCCACCAGTCTCCATCATCTGTGCCGCTCTGGCTTCTGCAATCACCTGGAGAAGTTCCAAAGGGATAGCAGCTGGTCTGGTAACTGACAACCCTTTTGTCCATGTAACTATGTGCGAGAAAGACATTGAACTTTTGCTAATTTCATGTCTGACAGTCCTGAAATCACTAGGATTTTTTTTAATTACCAATAGCACAGTAAATTAAAAAAATGATTAATTCAAATAGGTTCAAAAATATTTGGTGAAATATTATATCATATTGCACTTTGAAATGCAAAATTGTCACATTTCATAATTTTCTAACTCAATCGGTAAACTGGTTGGATTCAGTTATATTAACAATTTCAAACAAAAATTATAATATATATATATATATATATATATATATATAATTTCAAATAAGTTTTATGAGTTAAAATATATATTTTTTCCCAACTTGTTGACTAAGAAATACACTCCAATTAAAATTTTAAAAAATTATTGTTCACACAGTAGCAAGTGATTTTGAGCAGTCATGTGTGAGTCTAACAAAACTAAATGAGGATCTGCTCTAAATAGATTACGTGAATAGCCTAACAGATATATTTATGGACAAATAGGATAAGTTTAAGTCCAAAATGAGATCTGGTCACGCTAGACCAGTATAACAACTTAAAAAGGTCATAACTTTTGATCTGACTGTTGGATCGCGCTCAATTTTTTTCAGGAATTTTTGAAGGTTGTTTTCCCTACAATAACTACTGCGTAGCTACACAGACTGTCAAATCTTTAGATATAAAAAATATCGCTGAGGCTCCTCTGTTTTGACAATTTTGAGATTTTCCTAGTTATTTCCAGAACCAGTAGATTGATTGAGCAAAAAATAGCATATATTGATCATGTCGCGTTTCAGAAGCACGACATTTATTAAATGTCGCTATTCTGAAGCGCAACAACAATCTTGTTACACTTAAAAATAGCAATATTTAGTAAATGTTATATTTCTAGAGCGTGAAATAGTCAAACTATATTAGTTCACCAAATCTTTTTGAAGATATGTCAATTCACCATTATTTTTTTTACCTAATTGCTTAATTTTTGCAAATCACTTCAAGTTTCTAGGAGACCAGACACCTAACCAGTCTAGAGGACCAAATTAGTTGTCACGTTTGTTATGGCGTTTCAAATGGAGGTTTGATGAATTTTTTATAAAAAAATTATTTAAAATTAATTTTTTTAATGTTTTTTAATTGTTTTGACATACTAATATTAAAAATAATTTTTAAAAAATAATAAAAATATATATTATTTTAATATATTTTTAAATAAAAAATATTTTAAAAAATAACATGGTACGACAATTTACCAACAACTTATATGCATTTTAAATGGCTGCAAAGAGATAAATAAGTGAATTCGAGCATAATCCTGCGGCATCCCATCATTTTTCCATCAGAGGCAGCTCAGACCTCGTCATTTCAAAGGAACTTTCTGTTCAGTCCAATGTCAAAATTTTGAAAATCAGGGTCTGAAACGTTGACTGACATCGGTTCTGGTGCCATTTCATTAGATTCGCTGGAAGAAATGCCAGCAGAGTCTCCATCTTTCTCATGCTCACGTATATATCATTGTTGACCATGCTCATATGTGCCTTCTGAAAACAATACTTTCCGAATGAACAGCGGCGGGCAGGGACACAACCCTGCCTCCAGCAACACCAGCCATTCTATAGTTAAACCCAAATAATCACATCAGAAAACACTAAATAGATTCATTTGAGAATAAAAAGAGCCAACCTGATTCAATTCCTTAACTTTGGTGAAACCTGTGGATGCTGCCATGGATGCTGTATGGATTTTTCTCGCTAAGTGACAGGACGATATTTTAACCGAAAAGTTGCCATTTCTGTGCACATGCCAGACTGCTTACCTAGGGTTTTCTCAAGCTGAGCGGCAACTGAAGAATTTGACTGGCTTCGAAGGGAACAAACACAGCTGAAGAGATCAACATTCTACGCCACCTATTTCACTATCCATCAAGTGATAAAAAATTTACCATAGAATAATTTTATGTGCAATTCCAGCTTGCAACATTTCTTGAACCAATTGTTCAATGATATCCTTTTGGGCTGGAGGATATCTATATGGCCTCAGATTAACTGGCTCTTCCCCTTCTTTAAGCACAGTTTTGTGATCATGGGTTCTCTGAAGGGGTAATCTTTAAGGTTCTGCAAATATATCTTCAAATTCTGTCAGCACAGATTGCACTTCTGCAGGTACCACTTCAGTAACTTCTAATTCATGAAGCTCTATTTGATCATCCAACAGAGTCCATTAACTGACCAAGTTGCAACCAGTTTTGTTGTCCTTGATCACAATTCATTTTTTCTGCAATCTTATCCTCTACAGTTCCTGTCATCCTTACAGGTCTCCCTTTCATGACTAGCATTTGCCCTTCCTACATAAATTGCATCCATAGCTTTTGGTCAATTCCATACTATATCTCCCCAGCCATATAATCATTCCACACCTAAAATCCTAGTCTTGAAAAGCTTTTTCAGCATCTTCCACAAAAATCCTAGTCTGTAAGGATATTCATTTCGCACTTTCCTTTTCCTCCCTGGCTCTCATTGTTCTAAACCGACTTCCATCAAACACAGCATTGCTGGAAATTTGATATAATTCTCCAGAATAGCTTCCATTTCTAATATTAGAAGATCCTCCAAAGACAACCCAGCACCTCCATTCCAGCATGAAAATCTGGCCTAAGTTTATTCACATAAATAAATAAAATAAATTGTAATTGTTACTCTTAATTATTTTTAATTGTGAAACCAAAAGGCCCAAGCTTGGAAGAGGAAGGCAAAAAAAAGGCTTAAGATGGCATCATTTATCTCATGTCTTTTCTTGCCCATATAATAAGGTTTGTCGGAGCCCAAACGAGTTGCTTGTAGTGAAGTTTGGTTTGGGCTGCAGCCTTTTTTATTTTTTTAAATAACAATAACAAAATTCATTGGGCCCTCCTCGAGCTTGTTTAATGGGGTTTTTTTTTTTTGACAGGATGTGTGTGGATTTGAAAACCCAGTAAACTTAATCATAATAAAAATCATGATTATTAAACTTAATTTCAGAACAATTATGTAGTTAAATTTGATTAATTTTTTAATGATTTAATTAATTTAGACAAACTTATTTCAAATTTGACTGAAAAGAAAGAAATATTGTTGTTTTAGTGACTCAATGATTCAATAATAATATCCTTTTTTGATTTAGTTCTTAAATCAGATTTAATATATTTTAAAATCCAAAATCCATTTTCCCTAAAGTGTAAACCCCCATGGTTATAGATTTATGATTCAATATGTATTTTTTTTATTAAAAAAATATTACTATCCGTCTTCTTTGAACCATTTTAAGGTCATGTTTAGTATTGTTATAAAAGTGTTTTTTTTAATATTTTTAAATACCATCTAAAGTTTTAGTTTTTTAAATCCATCTTTAATTTACCATTAAAATACGTTTTAAATATTTCTATATGCGAGACTATGTAAATTCAAAAAAAACTAAACATAAAAAACATGGCAATGTAACTTAAAAAGTTAAAATTACAACAAAATAAAAAATTTGTAATATCTGACACCATCCATCTTCCCGCGTTTTTTTTTAGTTCACATGGCAATAATTTGCAAATAAGTGAGAGTTCGGTGCCTAAGGCATAGTTTTACCGTCGGAACGAAGTCGGATTTAAGAAGGAAAAAAAAGAAGGTAAAATCTCAGTTAATCTGGTTAAAATTTAATTATAATCTATTGATTACTTAATTTATTTAAAAAAATAATATTGTTTTGTTTTATAAAATAATTAAAATTATTCTTTAAATAACTTGATATCTCGATCAAAATATATTATTTAAATTTTAAGCTGGGTTGATCAGGTGATCAAGTTTAAAAATTTGTTTAGAAGTGTGGTTATTGTTGTTTTTTAAAATATTTTTTTATTTAAAAATATATTAAAATAATATATATATTTTTTATTTTAAAAATTATTTTTGAAATCAGCGCACTCAAATAATTTAAAAAATATTAATTTAAATAAAAAAAATAAAAAAAAAGTTTTTAAATATTTTAAAACATAAAAGCAAACAGCGCGTAAAAACTATAACTTCTTTTCTTACGTGTCATGAGATCCCCCGTATGTTTGGAAACAGGTGGCAGGGCAAAACAGGTAAAGAAATTTCAGGACAAGGAGAAAAACTTGGACCCGTTTTCTCGGAAAGGAATATTCCAAGCATAGCAAGGTCTTGGACCCGTTCTCTTGGAGAGGAGTCTTCCAGCAAGTCAAAGTCTTGATTCTTGACCAGCACGCAAACTTGGTCTCCAAGCAAACAAATCAAAAATATAAAATTATACAGCTCATAATAATAAATGCCTCGCTGTTACTTCTCCTTTAAAAAAATCGAATCTGGAAACTTCATGATCATTGCGATTATCATTATGCCCTTATCACTACACGACGCCGTATAGCAATGCTAAATTAGCCACCCTGTACTTACTTCATTGTTCAATCAATTTCAAAGGTTGAGGGACTGTGTTTTTTATGTTTAATTTGTTTTTTAAATTATTTTTTTATATTAAAAAATACTAAATTGAATTTTTAAAGGTTTTTTTAATAATTTTAATGTGTTTATATTAAAAATAAAAAATAATTTAATTGAAAAATATTTTTAAAAAATATATTGCATTATATTACTAAATACATACTTAATCATTCCCTCGAAAACAAGGTTAATTATTGATAATTCTTGCTAAATGTCTTTGATGATGTTTTAATTAATTAATTAATTCTCACTCAATATTGCAATTTTTTCGGTAATTATTTGAGTTGTTTTTTTTTTATAGAATTATTACGCTTAATTTTGTTTTTTTAATTTTAGAATAATATATAATTGATTCAATGAGTTTGATCCATTTAATTTAGAGAGTACAATAATTTATGTATTTAGATGTTTTTTTAAAAAGATGCTTGTCCTAAAATAATATTGAATAAATATTTTTTTTTTCAATTATTTTGATAAATTGATGTTAAAAATATAAAATAATTATTTTAATATATTTTAAAATAAAAAATATTTTTAAAAATATCTTACACAATAATACTAAAGATGCACTTAATTACACGAATATTATGTAATTTTAGTAAATTTGGTCATGCGTATCTCATGAACAAATTTAGGTCCAAAAAATATCTCAAATTGGCAAAATAAGAGCCACCCACTTCTCCTAATTTTGCACTTTACACCTTCCCTTTCAACCTCCACCGCCACCGCCAGCTAATTATTATAAACATAACCCTACAATTAACTAAAATTAGGAAATCAACCCCACACGCTAAATATATATAAATCGAGGAAAAACATCTCTTAAACCCCAACAAACAAAAAGACCAAAAACTCCTTCCTCTTTCTTTCTCTCCAAACTTTCTAACAAAATAAACCTCCAAGAAAACGAAACTTCCCTTATTGTAATCATTCTTGATCTTTGATTTTGAACTAGATCTTGATCATCCAGAT
This sequence comes from Populus trichocarpa, assembly GCF_000002775.5. NCBI lineage: Eukaryota > Viridiplantae > Streptophyta > Magnoliopsida > Malpighiales > Salicaceae > Populus > Populus trichocarpa. The sequence continues at coordinate 1,126,707 of NC_037296.2, forward strand.
GATGATGGCAAGTCGCGAGGGAGCCTCCAAGTTGGTGAGTTCCATGATGTTAGTTTCACGTTCTTTCTCAACAGCCACCGCCCGTGGGATAGTAGCCAAAGAGGCCGTCCCAGCTAAAGCGGTGGGGTTTAATGGGGATGTTGTGCGTAGGAATATTGGTGAGTTTTGGGTTCGGGGTTCGGTTTTTGGGTTGAGGCATGGGAGTACTGCGAGTTATAGCGGGAAAGATCAACAACAGGAGGAGGTGAAGCATAGCCAGCCGGTTGCGGAGGGTGGTGATAAAGCAGAGGAGAAGAATGCGATTGTTAGTTACTGGGGTGTTCCTCCTAGTAGGGTAACTAAAGAAGATGGAACTGAGTGGAAGTGGAATTGTTTTAGAGTAAGATTGTTTCTTTCTTTAAAGCTTTCATTTTTTTGTCTCTTGTTTTGGTCTTACATTGATAAAGACTCGTGGGTTCCTTTTTATGTATGGTTTTGGTTTCTTAAATCCAAGTTTCATGCTTTCATGATAAAAAAAAGTTTTTTTTTTTTTTCTGGGACTTTCTTGATTACTGTCAAGGTGGTGTCTGAGAGCAGGTTGAAGATATGCTCTCTTTCTTAAGTTTTGTGCGGTAAGGATCAGTACTGGACAAAATATATATGCATAAAAAGTCTTGTGGAAATCTGTGTGTGTTTCTTTTTCTTTTTGGGATTTGAAGATTGATCTTGTGCTTATGGTTTGTTATTTGAAATTGAAGCCATGGGAGACATATTCTGCTGATTTATCAATTAATCTGACGAAGCATCATGCCCCAGTCACTTTTTTGGACAAAATGGCTTATTGGACTGTCAAGTCTCTCAGATGGCCCACTGATTTGTTCTTTCAGGTATGGTCGATTCATTTTACCCTTCTTTCCTTCTGTTATTTTCATCAAATCAATTGTTTGTTTTTTTTTTCGTGTTCTGATCTTTAGATTTCATAAATTGTGACTGCGCATGTTTCTTTGGATTGACAAATTATGGAAGACGTTTTTTTGTTGACAAAAATTGTACGATTATCCATGAAAATATTGCTGTTGGACCCTAAATTTTGATTTTTGTGTTGGTTTTTGAGGCAATACAGGATGCTAGGGTTATCCCCTCTGTTGTTGTCAGAACTACAGTAACAGAGGACAACTACAAATTGATAGAGGAATATCCTATTGGTATGTATCCATGAAATGAAATTGTCAAGGGAAAAACCAAAAACTGGGTTTAAGAAAGGTGGCTCTATGGATTTCTTGCCTTTCTCAAAGGGAAAGATAAAGGGATTCTGTTTGTTACTGATAATGAATGAGCATCGCAAATGGGTCATAAATGTGATGATTAGTTCTTAAATACCAGGAATCAAATGTCTATAATTACCAAATAGATTGTTAGATGTGCAAGGCAAATTTTGATGTGTTCTTTTTTCTGTATGTAACAGAGAAGGTATGGCTGCCGCGCAATGATGTTGGAGACTGTGGCAGCAGTGCCAGGAATGGTAGGAGGCATGCTGCTGCACTGCAAGTCCTTGAGGCGATTTGAGCACAGTGGAGGATGGATCAAAGCATTACTTGAAGAGGCTGAAAACGAGCGAATGCATCTCATGACATTCATGGAGGTGGCAAATCCCAGGTGGTATGAACGTGCTCTAGTGATTACTGTCCAAGGTGTTTTCTTCAATGCTTACTTCCTTGGCTACCTCATCTCCCCGAAATTCGCTCATCGCATGGTGGGGTATCTCGAGGAGGAAGCTATTCATTCTTACACCGAGTTCCTGAAGGAGTTGGACAAAGGCAACATTAAGAATGTTCCAGCTCCTGCCATCGCTATTGATTATTGGCGCTTGCCTCCTAACTCCACCCTCCGCGATGTTGTTGAGGTTGTTAGAGCTGATGAAGCACATCACCGTGATGTAAATCACTTTGCATCGGTGAGAATCCGATTGAAATTGTCCAACTTCATCATGATTTTTCAACTGAGGCCTTTCCTGCTCTGCATAGATTAAATTAATCATTCATTTTCTGCTTCTAACACCGCTCTTTTTTCTTTTTCAAATTCTAATTTATTGTTCTTGAATCACTTGCAGGACATACACTATCAAGGACGCGAACTGAAGGAAGCTCCTGCTCCTATCGGTTACCACTAAAATGCTTCCAGGAGACAGGCTGAAACTTTTAACTATAAAACTATGTACAGAAAAGTGAAGTTCTTTGATTAAAAATTAATAAAAGTTTGAGAGTGGTATGGTTACGGACTATTGCTGTCCTGTTCTATTCTGCTATGAAATTTATGTTGTAACTTTGTTGACACTAGTTGAATTTAATGTAAGCCTACTTCCTTGTAAATCAATCTTGTGCTTGTTCATTGTTTGCCTGGTTTTGGAGCTCAAAGAGTTCGCTAGCAACTGGTGATGGCACTGGTCATAAAGGACTGGTGATTCCCAGATGACAAATCAAATAAATATGATCCCTTCAGATGATTATGGATACCAATTACCTGTTGTTGGTGGTGATTATTGGCTTATGAGAAATCATCTAAAGCACCCAAAACATTCTTCTTGATTATAGGCTTTGCATTTAAGCACGCAAAATGCTTTTCCTTCTGAACCATCCCTGGAAACATCTTGATGAGAGAATTTCAATCCTTGGGCCTCACCCATCAAGCGAAGGACATCGGTCATCCTCACACATGTTTGTTGGTTGACCCTTGAGCCTAATTTCCTAGGAATCTTTCAGGGTTTCAATCTATGCCCAGGAACGGGCTCCCATGGCCTTGGCATATGATTAAAGAAAAAACCTGGTTACCTGCAACTTGGGGCCTCAAATCGGTTTGTCATTAAGAAAAAATAGAGTGATGATTGGTGCAACCTTTAAAAACCTAGATTCATCTGTGCAATCTAAGGTAAAACTCAGGCTAAAAAATTCTTGTTTTTTTTTAAATTTTTTTTATCAACACGATGTTGTTTTAATCTTTAAAAAAAAATCAACATGTGTGAACTCTCGTCTTATTTAGATTAGGTTTTAAAGTTACAATAATAACCATTTTTATTTTTACTTAATTGAACAATTTTAAATCTAAAAGTTTTTTATAATAATATTTTAAAAATAAAAAAACAATAAATATTATCTTTGTAAACATGTTTTTTTTTACCTTAAATTTTAAAAATATAGAAATCCGTACTAAAATTATCTAAGTAACATATTTTAGTTCTCAAACAATTTTTTTGCACAATTACATTCTTTTCTGGCCAAATTAAAAAGCAATTGCAATCAAATTTGTTAACTTAAGATAAGATTAAACAAAGAAGAATCAAAGTGGAAATTGTGGCAATATTATAAAAAGTTTAATTTAGTCCTAAAACTTTACAAATTCATATTTTGATATAAAAGTTTATTTTTGTTATTTTCTGGTTTCTGGTTTGAGAGAGATATCACCGAATTATGGTACTAGAAAGAAAAAATCATTATTGACATCAATTACAACTATTAAAATGATTAATTTTAATGTTAACAAGTTTTATTTAATGAAAGGAGTTCTATTTAGATATTTTCACCTTGAAATCGCATAAAAAAACAAATTTAATCTTAAAAAGATTTTTAATTTCAAGTTTTCTGTTTTTTTAATGTCATTTATATCTGTATTGCTAGTATGTGCATGTGCAAGACGATTCAAGAAAACTCTTGTTGCGTGCAGATCCATGAAGTGTATCGAAAGCAAGCGTGCTTGTGCTTGTGCTTGTGCTAAAGCATGAAAGCGAAAATATACAACCCTTATTGCTAATTTGCAACGTCAGCTTAAATAAAAGTTTAATTACTTATTTATAAACATGGTTGGCTTTGGAATAAATGGCGAGTATTAGACTGATTTTGTTTTTGTGTTTAAGAAAGTTTTTTTTTAAAAAATTTAATTTTTAAATTATTTTTTATAATTTTGTATCGTTTTAATATACTAATATTTTTAAAAAATTAAAATATATTATTTGAGTTTCTTGTTTTTACTTTTATATGTATTTATTTGGTAATGTTTAATAGTATGCTGACCTAGAGAATAAATAGTACACTTAGGACCAAAAGAGGTTTCAAAATTGTCAAGCTAACTAGCCCTCACTTAGGACCAAGAAAAAAAACAGGACCTCAACTCAGTTGTACTTCATGCACCTCAACTCAGTTGTACTTTCATAGTTCATACCGATGTAGACATAAAATTATTAAATATTAAAAAAAACAATGCCCGTGACATTTTCAATGTACGTACATTGTGTCTTAAAATACTGCCGATTTTCTTTTTCAATTACTTTATTTTTTTTCTTTTAATTTCATCATTTTAAATTTAGTTAATTTAAGATAAGGGTTAATGATTTGACTTGGTTAGCCTTGCATGAGTTTCTCGCAATGTTTGAAAAGATTTTGAGATTAAATCAAAGCTTGATTTGGCAAAACTAAACTAGATTTTATTGATTAAATATAATTAAAATTGTGAGGATGAAAATTAATGCTGGAACAAATTATCATACTTTTTATTTTTGGATGTACTGTAGTTGGGGGTGTGTTTTCAGCATTTTAGTCCCAATACTTATTTCTTTTATTTCTTTCTTAATTTTAAACTTTATTTTCTAAGATTTTTACATTTTGATACAAAACTTTATTTTCATCACAGTTTGATTTCAAGCTTAAAAGAGAAGAGAGGGTTATTAGAACATAATAAAAAAAAACAAGAGGTCAGTTGTTTATTAGGTTAGTAAAATGGTTTTTTTAGGGTTTTAGACTGTTTATTAAGTTTTATTATATATAAATGAGCTCAAAAATAGATTTAAAAACCAAAAAAACACATCTATGTGATGGTGATAGCCAAATTCTAGAAAGACAGGTGACAAGTGATCTGTCATCTGATAAAATGTGTTATTTTAGTGAAACACCGTAGCTGTAAAAAATTTAAATGAAATATTATAATTTATATTTGTTATGGTTTTAAAACACAACATGTAAAAATTATGATATGTATAAAATATATTATTTTATAAATTATATTATTCCATCAATATTTTAAATATATTGTGTTAATTTTAAAATAAAAAATCAGTAAATTTATGGAGTCGGAGAAAAACTCGGACCCGTGCTCATGGGAAAGGAATATTCCAGCATGGCAAAGTCTTACGCTATCTCCGAAACTTGTTCTCAAAGAAAAAATAAAAAATACAAGGGCGTTACGGCGCCACGATTTGCATGGAAAAAAAAAATCCTTCGAGTCTGAAAACTTCATGACCATCGGATGCCCTTCTCTCTAGACGACGCCGTACAGAGAAGCTAAATTAACCACCCAGTACTTGAATTTGAATTACTATGTATTCGAAGGGTTTAATTATCACTTATTCATGCTAAATGTCTTTATCACTATGCATTCCTATTTAATTAACTCGTACTCCATATTGCAATTTCTTCGGTTATTATTTGAAGTGTCCTTTTCTGTAGAATTATTGAGGTTCATTTTCTTGATATAAATAAATTAATTTAAAATATGTTTCTACTCTTATAAAAGACAAAAAATAAGGTATATATATTTAGCGGTATTTTATCATTTCACATATTTTTTTTAATTTTCAAGCTCATGAATGGTATTGTGGTAGTTTTAAGTTGAAAAAATATTTTTCTTTTTATTAAAATTTTTTTATTTTAAATTTCAACCTCCAATTTAAATTTTCTTGATACCCTATAATTTATTTTTTATTTTTATTTTCATCCTCATTCTTTTAATTATAATTTTTTTATGTGATTAATTTTTTTCTCGGTTTCATCATTTGATGTTTGATTTATTAGGGATCGGACTTCATAATTTTTTTTGTTTGTGGTGCTTCTTATCTAATGACACGACTCATGAGTTTAAAAAGTTAGTGCGATTTGAATTCTTTTTTTTTTCTCATTTTTTTTAATGATTTTATCATCCTAAATTATTATTTTTAAAATTGATTTTGTGGTTATCTTCAATTTATTTCATATCGGTATATCTCGGTCTCATAACTTAAGTCACAAGTTTTGCATGTTTTTTTTAATAGAGTTTTTTTTTTTTAAAAAAATATCTTGTTTGTATTTATTTTTTTGAAGAATTGTTTTTTATACAAATGAGCTTTATTTTATAAAAATGATATTTCTAATATGTTCTGCCATGCATAATATTTTTTTATTATTTTATTCAATTAGTTTCATATATGTTTTTGTTTTTATTATTATTTTATTGATTTTAATAAACAAATCAGTAGACAAAAACAAGTAAATATCTTATTTTGCGGAATCAAATATCTTGATCCACATCCATCTCTTAATTTTTTCAGATTCTCTTTTAGTTATTGTTAATAACTTTTTTTTGTTTATTTATTATATAGATAATTATCGATTTTATTTGATTAGTTCCTTGCATAATTTTTTTTATTTACATTTATTTTTTTATGTCAAAAAATATATTAAATTAGTCTGCATACCTAATTTTTTTTAAAAAAAATTACAACCCATAACGGAATACAGATTGTTAATTAATAATCAATTGGTGATTGAAAGGGAGGTTTGTAGTATAAAATTAGAAGAAGTGTTTGGCTCTTATTTTGCCAGTTCAGATATTTTAGGGCAAGCTGCAAAACCTAAATAATTGGCCATACTTGTACTTGCTAGATGGTATCAAAAACTTGTACTTTGTTTTATATATATATATATATAGACACACTTGCTAGATGGTACCAAAAACATGTACTTTAGTAGAAGCTTCATGAGACATGAAGGCATGAATAATAAGAGCCAAACAATCGTTTTTTAATTAATAACCTAAACATAACCCTAAAATTAATTAAAATTAGGAATATACACACACTTGTACTTTGTTAGAAGCTTAAAAGATAAGCATGAATAATATATATATATTGTACGTCGTTAGAAGCTTCATGGCATAGGCATGAATAATATAGAGGAAAAACATCTCTTAAACCCCACATATATATAGAGAGGGAAAACATCTCTTAAACCCCAACAAAATAAAACGACCAAAAAGCCTCCCTCTTTCCTCCTCTCCAAACTTTCTAACAAAAGAATTCCTGCAAGAAAAGAATACTTCCCTTCTTGTTACCATTCTTGATCTTCAAGATGTTGATGATGGCAGGTCGCGGAGGAGCCACCAAGTTGGCGAGTTCCATGATGTTGGTTGCACGTTGTTTCTCAACAGCCACCGCCCGTGGGATGTTAGTCAAAGAGGCTGTCCATGCTAAAGCGATGGGGTTTCATGGGGATGTTGTGCGTGGGAATGTTGGTGAATTTTTGGTTCGGGGTTCGGTGTTTGGTTTGAGGCATGGGAGTACTGCGAGTTTTAGTGAGAAGGATCAGCAACAGAATGTTCAGCTGGTCGCGGAGGGTGGTGGTGGTGATAAAGAGGAGAAGAAGGAGAGTACTGTTAGTTACTGGGGTGTTCCTCCTAGTAGGGTTACTAAAGAGGATGGAACTGAGTGGAAGTGGAATTCTTTTAGAGTAAGATTGCTACTTTCTTTAAAGCTTTCAACTTTTTTGTCTTTTGTTTTGGTTTTCATTGATATATAAATGCTTATGGGTTCTTCTTTTTCATGTATGGTTTTGGTTTCTTGAATCAAAGTTTCATGCTTTCGTGATAAAAAAAAGTTTTTTTTTTTTGTTTCGTTGGAATTTTCTTATTCTTGTTAAGATGTGTATAGCATAAAAAATCTCGTGGAAATATGTGTGTTTTTCTTTTTCTTGTTGGGATTTGAAGATTGATCTTGTGCGTTTGTTATTTGAAATTGAAGCCATGGGAGACATATTCTGCTGATTTATCAATTAATCTGACGAAGCATCATGCCCCAGTCACTTTATTGGACAGAATGGCTTATTGGACTGTCAAGTCTCTCAGATGGCCCACTGATTTGTTCTTTCAGGTATGGTTGATTCATTTCACCCTTCTTTTCTTTTGTTATTTTGATCAAATCAATTGAGGTTTTTTTACTCTTTAGATTTCATAAATAGCAGCTTGTGCTCATGTTTCTTTGGATAGACAGAGTATGCAAGATTTTGTTTTTGGTGAACAAAAATTGAATGATTATCCATTAAAATGTTGCTGTTGGACCCTAAATTTTGATTTCTGTGTTGTTTTTTGAGGCAATACAGGATGCTAGGGTTATCCCCTCTGTTGTTGTCAGAACTACAGTAACAGAGGACAGCTACAAATTGACAGAGGAATATCCTGTCAATTGATTGGTATGTATCCATGAAATGAAATTGGTAGGGTAAAAATGATCAAGGTAAATATTCTTTCATGAATACTTACCAAAAACTGAGTTTAGGAAAGATGTTTCTACTGATTTCTTGCCTTTCTCGAAGGGAAAGATGAAGGGATTCTGTGCATGTGTTACTGATTTTGAATGAGCAGCAATGGATTACATTGACAATAATTACCAAATAGATTGTTAGATGTGCAAGGCAAATTTTGAACACAAATTGATGCATTAAGAAAAAACTTGTCTTATTTCTGTATGTAACAGAGAAGGTATGGCTGCCGCGCAATGATGTTGGAGACTGTGGCAGCAGTGCCAGGAATGGTAGGTGGCATGCTGCTGCACTGCAGGTCCTTGAGGCGATTTGAGCACAGTGGAGGATGGATCAAAGCATTACTTGAAGAAGCTGAAAATGAGCGAATGCATCTCATGACATTCATGGAGGTGTCAAATCCCAGGTGGTATGAGCGTGCTCTAGTGTTTACTGTCCAAGGTGTTTTCTTCAATGCTTACTTCCTTGGCTACCTCATCTCCCCGAAATTCGCTCATCGCATGGTGGGGTATCTCGAGGAGGAAGCTATTCACTCTTACACCGAGTTCCTGAAGGAGTTGGACAAAGGCAACATTAAGAATGTTCCTGCTCCTGCCATTGCTATTGATTACTGGCGCTTGCCTCCTAACTCCACCCTCCGCGATGTTGTTGTGGCTGTTAGAGCTGATGAAGCACATCACCGCGATGTGAATCACTTCGCATCGGTGAGAATCCGATTGAAATTGTTCAACTTCGTCATGATTTTTCAACTCTGAGGCCTTTCGTTCTCTCTGCATTAATCATTCATTTTCTGCTTCTAACACCGCTCTTTTTTCTTTTTCTTTTTCAAATTCTAATTTATTGTTCTTGAATCACTCGCAGGACATACACTATCAAGGACGCGAACTGAAGGAAGCTCCTGCTCCTATCGGTTACCACTAAAATGCTTGCTAGTTGCCACTACCAGGAGAGTGGAGACAGTCTGAAACTTTTAACTATAAAACTGTGTACAGAAAAGTGAAGTTCTCTGAGTGATTTAATAAAAGTTGAGAGTGGGTATGGTTACGGACTATTGCTGTCCTGTTCTATTCTGCTGTGAAATTTTACGGACTATTGCTGTCCTGTTCAATTCTGCTATGAAATTTATGTTGTAAGTAACTTTGTTGACTACTTGAATTCAATGTAAGCCTACTTCCTTGTAAATCAATGTTGTGCTTGTTCATTGACTAGAATGAATATAGTTAGTCAATAAAATCATATGGAAATAATTTTTATAAGATTTAATTTAAAATTGTACTAAACAAAGAATTGGGTTGAAATTTTTCAAATTTAAACTATTATAAGCTTAATAACAATACCAAAATATTTTTGATGATTCAAATATTTTATACATTCCAAGCCACGGCAGCAAAAGCACGGGGAATAAACTAGTGATATTCTAATCAAGTTAGCGCAGGGTGCAGTAGTTATTCAGAGACTTGTGTTTCTCAAAGAAGTCGTCCCTGATATGGGTAAATTGTGATCAGCAATAGCAAAAAATATACAAAGTCGCAAGAGAATCTGTCATGAAGGGGACGGGAATTGGGGAGTGTGATCTATCAGCTTGAAAATTATTGACAAGTATTTTTCATAGGAAAATCCAATTTAAGTGTATATTATATCCAGTCACCCCAAGAAACTCAGAATCCGCCAGCAGCAACACCTCTGTGCTGTGAATCAAGCCTGGAGCTGTCATGGAACCACTTAATTTATGATTACAAGGCTTATCAAACCACATCTTTCGAGTTTAAAGCTCTCCCTCTGTCTCTGACAGAAAGGTGAAATGATATCAATCCATGATCTCAACTGCAAATGCGGTCTCAACTCCTGAGAATGGCCATTGATGCTGAAGGATACAAACTCTCTAAATGATCAACTCCTGAAATGATGACATGTTCAAGTTGGCTTTCTTGGCCATTCTCTTGATCAACTCATTTTGTTAGTCTCTATCTCTCTCCCTTAAACCTGAAAATAAACTGCTATTATCTTCTTCCTTTTCTTTTTGCTGCCGGTGACTGCTATATGCTTAACTCTTGATGGCAACTAATGCTGACATATATATGAACAGGTGGAACATTGTTAACATTGCCAGGATCAGCTGAAGCCGCGGGAAGAGATTTGCCGGTAACAACCCCAAAATGTTTCAAGGATTCAGGTTGCGAAACAAAACCACCATGTCCGGCCCGTAGGTGTCCATGTCTGTATTGCTAGCATCTGCATGTGCAAGACGATTCAAGAAAACTCTGGTGTTGAAACCAAAGACTTCAAATGATGGTGCAAATCCATGAAGTGTATCGAAAGCAAGCGTGCTTGTGCTAAAGCATGAAAGCGAAAATATACAACCCTTATTGCTAATTTGCAATGTAAGCTTAAATAACAGTTTAATTACTTGTTTATAAACATGGTTGGCTTTGGAATAAATGCCGAGTATTAGGCTGATTTTGTTTTTTTTTTTTCCGAAAAAGTGTTTTTAATTTTTTTTAAATTTTATATTGTTTTGATTATGATAATATCAAAAATAAATTTTAAAAAATTAAAAATATATCATTTGAGATTCTTGCTTTTATTTTTACGCTTGTTTGGTAACATGATATATAATATTTTTTTAAAGTGTATTTCAATTAAAAATACATGTTTTTTCATATATATATATATATATATTATTTGATAACAAAACCATAAAAAATATAAATAAATATTAATTTAATATTATTTTTAGATGAAAAACAATTTTAAAAAAAAGTTACAACAGTTACAAACAGGTTGAATTTAACCCAAGCGAGTTCTAAGATTAATAATAAATAATCTTTTCCCTAATTAAAAAAAGTAATGTCAATCATGCATGTGTTTTTTAAAAAACATAATACTTTTAGGTTCTACATGCCTATTTATTTGAAACCGAATTATTGAAAAAAAATAAAACTACGATAATTTTTTTAAAATAATATGGTGTGGCTAAGTTTGATATTTTAGTACAAAGCGTGTAATTTCTTCCTTTTTTTTTTATACTTTTATTCTAATCTCATTCTCTTAATTTACATACACATTAAGCTTTTTTTTATGAATAGATAAATATTTTCATTGTGATTTTTTGTCCCGCCACGTGACATAAATTTCAATATTCAAAATTTTTTCTCCAACTCTAATTTTCATGCAATTTATTTTCATACGTTTATTTTATTTTTTTTATATCTTTATTTATTATTTATTTACTCTATTTTACTATATATATATATATATTTTATTATTAATGTGGGTGTCCGAGCTATCTTGCGTGTACATCAATTAATTTTATGGATCTTGAAATTAATGATTATATAAATATCTAGTGATTAGAGATTTGTAATACTTGAAATAAAAAAAAACTAAAATATGAGGAAATGATAATTGTTTTATGTATCTTAAATATTGCTTTCAAAGTATAAACAATAAAGTTTAACTATCTAAAATGATGAAGGACCGATAATATTTTGGGCTTCAAGCCCATTAAAGTTTCTTTGTTTATGTGACCAACTTTCAGTTGCGCACTGTAGAGTGACGTAGAAAGCTTGAACTGAAAGACTCTCACTCCTCCTGTATACAGTGGCCAACACTCCGCTCTAATCCCCTTCCAGTACTAGTGAAGGTCAGTTATTTGTGATCAAAGATCTCATCTTTGATTTCCTGGCAGTTCTCAAGTTTTTGTAATCCGAGGTGCTTTAAAGTTTGAAGCTTTTAGTTGTTTTTGGTGTTTTTAGGGAGGTGGGTGTGTTTGGTTGCTTAGAAACTTGGAATCTTAAACTTCATTGAATTGTTGATTTTGATTGAGCTCTTCATTTGGTTGTTTATGAAGTGAGTAACAAAAGGAAATGAAAAATATGGCTGTGTAGAATTTAAGTTTTTGTTACTTAAAGTTTGAATCTTTTTGCTGTTTTTGTTGGATTGGATGTGTTTGCTTGCTTAGAGAATGGAAGTAAGAAAATTTGAATCCTCAACTTGATTGAATTGTTTATTTTCTGTGATTTGATTTTTTTTGTTTATTTCTTATGAGGTCTATAAGAGGGCAGGAAAAGTGAAACTCTGTAGAAGTTAAAGAAATATTTTTTTTTTTTTTGGTTTATCATCTACTTCAGTTAGAGTTATGTTCGAGAATAACAACTAGATGTGATTGTGGTGTAAATTACTGATTTTGTTTTTTGGTTTATCATCTTTTTTTCTTGTTCTTGTTTTAAAATTCTGTTATTTACCAAGTTAACAAAAAGGGTGTAAAACATACAATTGTGTAGGATTAGAAGAATCATTTTTTCCTTATAGTATGTTATTTCTATTGTTTATTATCAAATTCAGGTGACCATAATTTCATGTACAGCATCAAGGGAGATCCCAACCTCAAACAAGGAAAGGTTGATTGCTGCTATTGAATTGAAATGAGGGTGAAAGAGGTATTGACTTCCTCACCTCATGATTTATTTGTCTGTTTTCTTAAAGGAACCAGTCAATTAGTTGAAGTCTTATGTCATATGATATTAATGCTGTGGTTAGTAGCAAACCAGCCTGGAGTGCTACCACAGTATCATCCCAGTTGCGGAACACTGTTAGTTAATTACCAGTAAGAATCTGGGTTGTTTATGCAATTACAGCATGCAGTTATTGGTCATGGTGAATATTTGTTACTTTTGTCGAAATTGTTGTTCTAATCAAACTACAGTTAATGTTAAATAAGCAACACGAATTCTCAATTATCGGAAAACCTCCCAAATTGTTTGCAATGCTTTGCCACCTCAAGCTGATTGAATGCTATTGAACCTATTGTTTCCTATTGGTTTGGATCACTAATTGAAATGAACTTTCACAGGATTCGGAAGAAGCAAGTTTCTCAACACTCACATCTCGTGAGCCACCAAGAAACCAACAAAATATCGCATCTGGGGCGGGTACCGGTTCAGTGCCTATTACTAGCAACAACAACACAGCTGCTCTCTGTAGAGAAATTAGAATTGTAAGAGGTTTCATTTAATGTTCATCTGCATCAGATGTTTTCACTTTGTTTGATATAATTGGCTGTGTAGGTCCAAGATTTGATTGAAAGGTGTCTGCAGCTGTTTTTGGATAAAGATGAAGTGGTTAAGACACTCTTTGAACAAGCAAGAATTCAGCCTGACTTTACAAGAATAGGTAAATCACTCATTCCTCCTACAAGTCTTCTTATTTTCTCCTCTACATACAGAAATGCATTGCCTCCTACAACCTTGCAAGTTCATAACCTGATAACAGACAAAAAGAATGAGATGTCAGAACAATGGTTCTTCTATCATTTGATGCGCCTGGCTGATATTATATCATTGTGATCAATTGTTGCTAATGATAACCTTTCCCTTTCCCCCTGTTCTTCTGTTCCATGCTATCTTCATCTGCTTCATATGTTTAGAATCAAGGTTTTAATATGAACCATAAATTATTGCTTTCATATTAAGTTAAGTAACTATCAAATTGCTTGAACATCCTTTTCTTTTTCTAGTATGGAATAGATTGGAGCAAGAAAATGCAGAATTTTTTAAGGCCTATTGCATAAAGTTAATTCTGAAGAAACAAATTTCTGTGTTCAATGAATTACTTGAGAAGCACCACCATCTGCTTAATTACGCTGCACCTCTAGAGTATCCCTTGGCTCCCATGCAGGAAGGCGTTCAGCACATGCCAGGTGAGCTCTTGCCATAGATATTGTATTGTGTTGAGAGCATAATAAAGTTAAAAGACAATTGGCTTCTGAATGAATTTGAACAAATATATCAATAGAATAAATGTGCTCTCAACATTTCTCCCTACTGCTATCAGTGTTTGTAAGAGATAATTTTATTAGCTTGAATGGAAGATTGGAGCTGGGCCTCTGATGCCCTGAAATTAGCCTTTACCCCCTGCTAGGTAGCATCTCTGTTCTTTGCCTTTTCTTCACTGGTATGCAAGGGGATTGTTGTCGATTGTCATGGAAAGTTTTGCAGACATCTTTTGAGTGAAAGAAATGTTCTCATGGTAGTGAAATTATGATATTTCTTTAGTCATGTACATTACAAAGAGGTGACTAGAGGAGTGCTTAAGAGTTTTAAGAAACTTTGAATTACTTATCAGGCACGTAAAACTCAATCCAAAACTTTCTTCAAAATAAAAACCAAAAATCCAAGTACAAAAATAGACAATTTCACTAAGTTTTTTGAATTGTTCTGAAGTTGTTATTTATTATGCCACTTATTTCCAGCAAGTAAAACATTATTAGTCTTATCATGATTGTTCTTTTGAATCAGAGCTTTTTATCCCTTTTCTGTAGCACAGTTGACAATCTACATAATGGATATACCCTTCTGCAGCAGCATCCAATTCCATCAACTGTTCATCCCCAGAATGATTCCATGGGAACCTTTTCCAACTATGATTTGGTTTATGAAAACCCTGAGAGTGGGAATTTCCACTCAACTCGTTTGAATTATGGGGGATGGTGAGACATCCCTAGTCCAGTTTCTTTGACTTATCTTTTCTTAGCATTTATTGTTCAAGTGGCTAGTAATTTATACAATTATACTGGAGATAATAGTAGGAAATTACTATGTGGATGTCTCATGAGTGATATATTTGTGTTCTGCTTATATCTTTCATTCAATGCACTCTAAATGCTATCATTATAGCTATATATTCTCGACATTATAAATCTGCATTGATTTGTAATATGCTTCTTGCACACAAATTTGCATCATCATTAACGCATTATGTTGCGACTGTTGATTCAACTGGAACCCGGTGCATCTTCCAAGTTGACATACATAAATGTGTGCATAGATATGTACAAGTCTTCTTAAATTTTTTAATTTAATTGAAGGGTTTAAAGATTATGCAAATTATCAAACAATATATTAGGAATAATAGAAACACTTGGTTTATGCTGCTGTGATCTTTCTACCCTGCTGTTTGTTGAAGGATGCCAATGGACAATAACACAACCGATATAGCACCTACTCAACCTTTTATTAAGTCGGAGATTCCAAGTCCTGTATCAGTTGCACCCTTTGATCAATATCCTTTCGTTCCAAGAGAGATGCCAGAGAGCGTGGACCCTTCATCTTTTGACTTTGCAGAGTTATCTCATGTGCGAAGTCCGGGGCAGGTTCTACTTCAACCTGCTAATGCTGGCTTCAATAACTTGGCAGATATAGGAGGTGAGATGAAATTATTTATCTTCTGAAACTCTTTGCGATGCTGGTCTGCTAGGTTATAATCTGTGGCATATATGTCATTCTAAATTAGTTTCAAGAAATTCACTGTTTCATCCAACTAATCACTGCAGGACTCTAGGAAACTCAATGCCAGCAGTTTAAGCAAAAACTGCATGAACCTTCATTATATAATCTCATAAAACTGTCTCTTTTTATCTGCTTTAAGCTTGCATAATCCATGCTATTCTTTCATATTTTGAACAGAATATTCGGTTTCTACTGGATTGCGTGATCCTTCAGAGCAAAATGACAATGGTAAATTGCCAGTTCTTTCTTTGGTGTTTTTAGACTTTCATTCTGCCTCCAGGTTTTTTATGGAATTTCTTTTTTCATTGCATCAGTTGACAAGTTCTTTGCCGATACCATTCCTGCTACACACTCTCAATCATAAGAAGAATCTTAAGGCAAATGCCTTGCAATATTAACCCTAGCCAGACCAATTAGATGTAGTTCGAACCAGAGAAACTTCACAAGCTGTCTTGGCTTTCTGGAGAGAGCTAGTGCACCAGGGTGAATTTGAAACCTCAAGTTGATCAAGGCAGGCATCAACTGGCGTCCTGCTATATATTATATCCCTTTTATTTTATTGTAGCATGGCTCAAATCTTTGTTCAGGATCTAGACTTCCTTATTATGAATTCCATTCAGTCTGATTCAATTATCTTTCTTATCATACAATATTTTCAATCAGATTTGGTTGCTCAACATGCAGATAGAAATCCTACTGGAAATTAAGAAATTGCAGAAACTCTAAATAGGCATTTCAGTGCTACAAGTTTTTTTATATATATATATAGAAAAAATAAAGAATGTCTCAGTCAGATCACTTTTTGTTTGAGTTGGATCAAACTTTCCAGTTTGATATGATTTATGAAAAATGATTTTTGATTTTGATTTTTAGTTTAAACAAATGAACTACTCAAAAGTAACTTTTTTTAAGAATAAATGTAGTATAAATTAGAATTCAAAAATTTGAACTCTTAATGATTAAATCAAAATTTAAACTTAATTTTTTAACAAAGTTTTAATTAAAGTTAAAAAATATTTTTAATCAAATATATTTATTATTTTTTATGAGTCAAAAGTTGAGAAAAAAATTAATCAATTAACAAAATTCATATTAAACAAAACCTTAATATACCTCCTCTTCCTCTTGTTTGCATGCATTTGACAAGCACTAGATGGGCCTAAATAGTTTAACAAGAAAAGGCCTGGCCCATTAGTCTTATAGTCATCACCTCAAACTTGAGAGCAGCTCAGCAGCGGTAGCAGCCTACCCTGAGTTTTGCAGAGGAGGGAGCCAGCGAGCAAGAAGAGAAGGAGATTGAAAATGGCGGCGAGCTATCTGTGGAGGAAATACGCAGATTACTTGTATACAAAGTGGGAAAGAACGATTCTTTGGGATATGATAGAGCCCTACAGGAGACCAAAATCCTTCACTCCTCTTGTTACCATTTATGTTGCTGCCTTTTACACTGGTGTCATAGGCTCTGCCCTCACTGAACAACTATACAAGGTAACTCAACTCTCCCACTTTCCCTCTTCTTGAAACTAGGGCTAGGGTTAGGGATTGATGTGTGTGGTTGGGATTTGTTTTGGAAATTAAGTAGAGAATTAAGAGCTTAATTTTCTTGTTTAGCTGCTGAACAGTAACTGTAAAACTCTATTTTTTGTCCATGATACATCTAATCTCGTAAATGGAATGGCAAAATGGGTTGTATATAGGGTAAACCCTAGACTTTAATTTCACAAAAGAACGGGGTTTCTAATGGTTTTGTGGCTTCTAATTGCACTAAGATAGACTGGTGCCTTCGGAGTAGGAAAATAATGTCTCAAGGAAACTGTTTGTTGCAGTAAATTGAAGAATTTAATATGTTGCCTCTGGTCATTTTGTAATGTAGAACCCCAAATGACAAGGTAGCCGCAGGCCTCTTATTTGCAGATTTCAAAGCCTTTTTATTATTGTAGACTCTAATAGAGAATGAAACTTGTCCAACCACACTTTAGTTGTATCTTCAAGCTCGGCTCTTAGATTTTGATATGGTTTTACCTATGCCACTGTCCGTGTTTCTTTACACATTGGATAAAAACAGAGTTTTTTAATTAATACAGGAGAGGGCAACCAGTAAATGTTTATGTTTACTGTTTCAACTATCCACAGTCAAACAATTGAAATTGTGGTCTTTTGAAATTCATTGAACAATTTTTTTCCTGTGAGCTATTTGGGGATTCAAGCTTCCAGGTTGGGTTGTAATTGAAGAATTGTGTTTTCATCTATCAAACAGGAGAAATACTGGGAAGACCACCCTGGTGAAGCAGTGCCTCTTATGAAGCCAAAGTTCTATTCTGGTCCTTGGAAGATTCTAAGAGGAGAAGTACCCACTTAGTGAATACACAGCAGAAAAGGAGTTTTATTTTTATGTACTTTCTTCCAATTTACTTGCTGTGTCGATTGTTTAGATCAAGGTAGGTCTGTAATCTTGTTAACCTCAATAAAGCTGTAATCATTATGCTGCATTAGTTTTATGTGTGAAAATGTTCTTGTTCTACGAAAGAACCTCACCACTTATAGAATCAAGAACGTCAACGTAACCATCTAGGTGGTGGCCCAGTGGTAAAAGCTTGGGATCAAGAGGTTTGCTCCCTCTGTGGTCTCAGGTTCAAGCCTTGTGGTTGCTCATATGATGGCCACTGGAGACTTACATGGTCGTTAACTTCAGGGCCCGTGAGATTAGTCGAGGTGCGCGCAAGTTGGCCCGAACACCCACGTTAAACTAAAAAAAAGAATGTTATCAATGTGGAACTCGTCCATAAGTGGAAATGCAGATGTTTGAGCTATAATAGAGGATATTTTTCTCATCATTTTCTGATGCGCTTCAGTTGGTATTGGTCAGTCCAATGATCAAAAGGCTCTGCACAATGTGTCATGTATAATTTTCATTCAGTTACTCATGTAATTCGTAGCTTAAAACCCCCCACTCTTGGATGGAATTCAATATTTTGGTCATTGATGATAAAGCACTGAAACTGTGGCTGCTCACTTTGATTTGGTCTGCAGAACCTACCATGATTGTGGTTAACTGGTGTTTTTCCCTTATTATTGATGACGATGATGCTGAAAGATAAGCCTGAAAAGTTTGTCAAGATGGAAAAAATTGGAAATGGTATTTTGTTACTAAACATGGGAATAACTTTAAAAAATTGTAATAATTTGCATTAAAGAAGACGTTTTCTGTTTGCTATATATAAATCTCTTAGGCAAACTCTTGTTATACACACACACACACACACACACACAAATACGAGGAAAGGAAATTTATGTTGAGCTGTACCGTATCCCATTCGAAAGGAGGTCGATCCTCCCAGAGAGTTAGAAGTGGTGTCCTAAACTAGCAAGATAATTTAAAAGAAAAACGGAAACAGATGAATAAATGACAGGACCCAAGATGTCTATAAAAGGTCTTGGTAATCTGAAGCTGATCAGAAAATACCTAAACCACCAGAACCAAAAATACAAAGAGGTTGATGGACATTAAAGGGTTGCCAAAAAAGAAAACTGGCATCCAAAAAGAGAGTTCAGGATTAGCTCTTGCTGATAAGAAACAAAATGTCTATAAATGCTTAGGATCACGTACTGTTTGTTTTAGATTATGAATTGCAATAGGTCCTTTCTTCTCAACTTCTTAAGACTGCCAGTTCATTACGTTTTCAGCACCCTTAAGACGACTCTTAACAGAGTTATCATCCTCAAACCCGACGTAAGTAGAGGTTTGCATGCAGGTGCTACAGTCTGAATCCTATAAAAGGACTGGTCGCCTATAAAGACCAACATTTCTGCAGTTGGAAGGAAGGGTAGAAACTAGCTAATAAACACCCTTTTCTGTGTCTTCTTGGTTAGCAAGAAACAAGAGTGGCAAGAAAGCAAGTACTGGTGAAGGTGAGTCGTCATGAGCAGTTCAAATTAAGATGCGAGTTCTCAAGTTTCTTTGACTGTTGACGTAAATTTGATTCTTTTTGTTATCTGTGGGATAGTGGCCGTGTTTGGTTCCTTGGAAAATGAAAGAAAGAAAATTTGGAATTTGAATGTTGAATTGTCAATTTTCAGTGTTTTGTTTGGCTCCTGGGTTCTTTATGAAGTAAAAAGGCAAAATAGAACATTCAACTGATTACAATTTCAGGAAATTTCTTGTCCTTTTGTGTCACATGGAATCCTCACGTCCATTTAACTTTTGGGTATTTTTGTCATTTAATGGACATTGGGATGTTTGGTTGCCAAGAAAATGCAAGAAAGAAGAAAGAGAAACTTGAATTCCATATTGTTTCTTTTCAGTGGTTTTTTTAATTTGTTTTTGTTCTGTCCTTTTTTTGTACGTTTAGTCCTTTCCGTTTTCTCCTTGAGGATGGCTACTTTTCTTTCCTGATAATCTTCTTTGTTTTTTGATTCATAGCATTCTCTTGCCCTCTTGTCAAACTGTCTCTGTTTGGTTGCTAAGAAAAGGCAAGAAAGAAATCCCATTAATTTTTTTTTGGCCAAGTGAATTTCATGTTTTTTTGTTTAATTTCTGTTACTTCTGCAGTAAGAAACAAACAAGCATTAACACATAATAGTACAGAAATCATTCAGATAATGATGCATTTACCATGCAGCATCAAGAGAGATCCCACGCCCAGATAGGAGAAGTGATTGCTTGCATTGAATTGAGATGAGCATGGGGGAGGTACTGATTTCCTTGTCAGAATCTGAGCTGGTCATCTGAAGATAATGTAGAGTATTGGTCATGGTATAAATATTTTGCTTCTGATGCACTTAGTTCCTTTTCCTTTTAGTTTGGTTACTAGATGAAATGAACTTTCACAGGAGAAGCAAGATTCAGCAGAAGCAGCAAGATTGTCAGCAACGGCATCTCAGGAGCCACCAAGAAATGAACAAAATATCACACCCGGGGCTCCAGTGGTGGGCTCTAGTCCGGTGTCCAGTGAAAGAAACAGCAGCACAAAAGAGGCAAGACATTTCATGTAATTTTCATCTGCGTCAGTACAAATGTTGTTGATTTATCCAGTGAAATTGACCTGTTTTGTACTGAGTTATTCATTTTATTTGTGACAATTGGCTGCGTAGGTCCAAGATAAAATTGAAAGCTGCCTGCACCTGTTTATGAATAAAGAAGATGTGGTTAAGACACTATTCGAACTAGATGGAATTGACCCTGCTGTTACAAGCTTAGGTAAAGTGGTAAACCACTCATTCCTTCCCACGAGCCAATCGAAATTTCCTAGTATGTAATATTGTAAACAATTTTTGGAGCTTCTCCTCTTCTCGGCACTTTCACTCAAAGGTTCTTGCCAGATCATGGCACAGCAATGTCATCACCTTCGACTACGCTACAGGAGCCATAAGCACTTGGGTTTAAGGGAGAGCTTTAGACCTCATACAATGTCATTAAGATCAAATGTTGCTTGAGGATAATCCTTCCCCTTCTCCCCTGTTCTGTTGTTATATGGTTTCTTTATCTGCTGATTACTTGTGGAAGCAAGGTTCGATATGAATCCACAAATTCTTGTATGTTCCTTATTTAATGGCTCTGACATTTTTTTTCATGATATAGCATGGAATCAACTGGAGGAAGAGAAGCCAGAAATTTTCAAGGATTTTTACACAAAGTTGATTCTGGAAGAACCAAGCTCTACATCCAATCAATTACTTGAGCAGCAAAACGATCTTGAGAATTTCCTTGCATGTCTAGATGATCCCTTGGCTTTTATTGAGGAAGACTTTCAACACATTCCAGGTAAGTTTCTTGCCATAAACATTCTACTGTGTTCCAAATATAATAGATTTAACAACATAAAGTTGGCCTCTGGATAAATCTCAATGGTTTCAACTTTTGATTGTTTACTAATGTCATTTCTGTAGGCACAAGTTGGAGTCCAAGTGCTGGACAGATGAAACTCCGTACAAGCACAAAACATATGCAATTTCCTTGTAAATTTCAATTTCTCAGTCATGCCCCAGAAGTAAGAGTGCTTAGTTTCTTTCTGCAGTTGACATTCTACCCTGGGGAGACACCATTCCGCTAGAGGTTCCAATTCCATCTGGTGATCCCTATATTGATTCCCTGAGCACTGTTTCCTGCAGACAACTTGTAAATGATGAAAACCCTGCATCTGACAGTTTCCATCCAGCACAAATGAATTTTGAGAGATTGTAAGTCTTCCCCCTCGTATTAGATTTTTCTTCTCTCCTTTTCAATTAATTTTTCTTCTCTCCTTTTCAATTAATTTTTCTTGGTCATATGCTAAGTAATTTATAATGGAGATGATCTTGTAAATTTACTGAACTGGTGATTATATTTATGTTAGCATAAGTCTACATGTAGATATATAAAATCATGATAAACTTTTATTCAAATAAAGGGATTGAATCTTGACATGCACAGAGATAAAAAAAAATAAGCAAATTATCAAATGGTACATCAGGAATAATAGGAAATGCTAGGGTTTACGTTGTCGCATGCTTACTGCTCGTCTGTTTGTTGAAGGATGGCCATGGACAGAAATGCAGCTGGTATAGCACGTGTCCCACTCTTTATAAATTTGGAGATTCTGAATCCTGCATCAGTTGCAGACAATGATCAAACAGAGGCAGAACATGATCCGATCTTATCTTGTCTGAACTCTCCAGAGCAACCTGGGCCTGTCTTCGGTTACTTGACAGATACAAGTGGTAAGTTTGAACCCGTTATATTCTGAAGTTGTTCGAGGTTCTTACTCTCGTAGGTTAAAATTCATTTGATACTAAACTAGTTTCAAGTAATTCATTGTTTTCATCCATTTTATCGTTACATGACTCAAGAAGAGACATTAACTTCACAGCTGAATTAACCTACACTACATAACCTCATGAAGATGTCCTTTTTCTTTGTTTTGAGGTTCACAATCCATGTTCTTCCATAATTTGAACAGAATATCTGGTTTCTGGTATATCTCCTTACCTTCCTTAGCCAAATTTTAATCCAGCTTCTAGTATATTTCTTGATCCTCCAGAGCCAAATTTCAATCCAGGTTCTGCTATATTGCCTGATCTTCCCGACTCAAATTTCAATCCTGGTAATAGCATATTGCCTGACACTCCAGAGACAAATTTCCATCCAGATTTCGGTACTTTACTTGATCCTCCAAAGCCAAAAATCGATGGTAAATCTTAATTCTTTTCCCGTCATGTTCTTAGACTTTCTTCAGCCTCCAGTTTTTTATGTACTGTGTTCCATTATTGTTTCAGTTGATGATTACTTCAACGTTTCTTCCTTGGACTCTCAATCAGAAGAAGAATCTTAAGGCAAGGCCTTGCAATATTAATCATGTCGGGAGTTGGATCGCCTAGATGTAGCTCAGACTAGAAAAAACCACTGATTATCTTGCCTGTATGGAACATCTAGCGCGTCAAGGTAAATTTGAAACCTGAAGTTGATTAAGGCTGGCGTAAAATATCTGCCCGCCATTGTATTTTTTCCCATTTTATTTCTTGTAGCAGAACAGATGTTTCGTGTATGTTTTTGTATACCGAAGCAGGAAAATCTATGTAGATTGAACTGGATCACCTTGAGTTAGGTTGCGCTTCATTCCAAATCACAATTATAATTTACTTGTTCAGAAAATTTATTAAGTGCAGGTACACATAAGACACAGAAATCAACTTGATTAAATGTGCTTAGACCAACTTAATTAAAATCTGCAAAATTTCTAAATGGTGTTCAAACAGATAGTGAAATTAATTGGAAAGATCCTGTTGGAATAGGCATTTCACAGTGAAATAAAACCTGTAAATGGGCTAGCAGCTGTCCCTCCAAAATAACTGTCTAACTGACTCTTCTTAACTAACTAACAACTGTATTAACAGCCTGAATCATCACCATCTGCCACGTGTCCCCAACTCCTAGCTTCTCCTTTTCTATAACTGAGCCACATTTCATTAGAAAAATATGATGCGTGCACAGAAGCTATAAAAGACTGATTGCCAGTAGCCCAAAACATTGCTAATTATCTTCGTTAATTACTTGTCAATTAAAATGAACTTCCACAGGAAGCAGGAGAAGAAAGATTCCCAACAAGGATATCTCGTGAGCCCCCAAGAAACCACCAAAATCTCTCGTATGGAGGTGCTCCTATGGCGGGCTCTAGTTCAGCGCCATCAAGAAACCATCAAAATCCTACAGGTGGGCTCTAGTTCTGTGCCACTGAGAAACCAACAAAATCGTACGCATGGAGGTGCTATTGTGGCAGGCTCTAGTTCAGTGAAACCAAGAAACCAACAAGATCTAACAAAAGAAGGTGCTCTTATGGCGGGCTCTAGTTCAGTGCCACCACAGCGTGTTCTGCAGGATTCTATTGCATCTCATAATGCTTCATTGGCTCCCATTCAAGAAGGCAGTCAGCCCATACCAGGTAAATTCTTTCCACAACATTCTACCATAATGTGCCCGTGCCCGTGGGGGTTAAACCCAAACTACTTTGCTACTAAGGCTCATTTATGACTCCTCATCTTCCTATTAAAAAAACTACACCTGGTGCTCCCTGCAAGTATGTAAATGTTGTATGCAATTGCTGGAGCATCTCCTCTTATGGCTACCTTCCTTTAAAAGTTCTTGCCGGATCATGACACAAAAATGCTGTGACTTTCGACAATCTTATGGGAGTCATAAACACTAGGATTCAAGGGAGAGGTTTTAGACCTCATAAAATATCATTGAAGATTAAATGTTGCCAAGGATAACCTTTCCTTCTGTTCTGTTCTGTGCTATGTTTATCCATTGCTTGCCTTTATCCGCTAGGTTTCAAATTCTTGACTTGTCAAATTATGTTCCTTTTCCAACAGCTCTGACATTTTTCTTTTCGTGAATCAATTGAAACCAGAACTATTAGACAAAGTTCGGTATCTGGAAATATTCGAATGCATTCAACTAGTACTCGAGACATTCTGAGAACAAATAAACCTATCCAAGCACAACAACAAAAGCAATTTCCTTAATTTTCACTTAACTGTTTTTAAGTCGTTATTCATTATGCAGGACCTCCTCCTTGTTTTCGTTATGCAAGCCTTAAATTCTCAGTCATGCCGCTGAAGTAGAAGTGCTTAGTCTAACTTGTCATTACAACATTTGTGTTAGTGATGGTTTCTTTTTCTGTATCACAGTCGATAGTCTTGCCCCCACAGATTCCAAATACATCAACTGCTCACTTCTAGACTGATTCCAGGAGCCTTATTTCCAGCTATCACAACGAAAACCCTGCATCTGGCAGTTTATGCCCGGCACAGATGAATTATGAGAGAGGGTGAAAATTCCTTCTGGCAGCTATCCAACTGGAACTTGATGAATCTAGGTGTAACAGCTTCGGGATGCTTCATATGCTTGCAGCAACCAGTGGCAAAGTGCCGACTTCCCGCTAGTGGTTTCTATATCTCATTGAGTGTATTCTAAATGCTACTATATAAACTATACCAACGTATGCGTAACATTATAGAGTAAGATCAATTTGGAAAGCATATATCCGACTGGAACTTGATGAATCTAGGTGTAACAGATTCGGGATGTGGAATACATGTGAGTAATCAGTGTGCTACATGCACTGAATCTATTTGAAATGGAAGGAGTTCAGGGATGTGCTGTTCCTGAGTAGGGGCAAGCAATTGAGTAGGTTCCATAGGCCTGGTCTAGTGCACGTTTATGTGAGCATAAGTCTGTATTTACTTGGATGAATATCGACAAATGCACTGATAAAAAATCATGCAAATTATCAGATGGTTTAGCGGGAATAATTGAGAATACTTGGGTTTAACCTGCCATATACTTACCGCTCTTCTGTTTGTTGAAGGATGGTGGTGGAAGGCAATGCACCTGACAGGGTACCTTCCTTAACACGGTCAGAGATTCTGAATCCTGCATCAGTTGCATATGACAATCAAAATGTATCAGCTTTTCATGTAGGAGACATTCCAAACTCTTTTTCCCCGAACCTTCCACCAGAGCAACATGGACCTGGTTTCGGTAAGTTGATTGACGTAAAAAGTGACATGAAGGCAATGCACCTGACAGGGTACCTTCCTTAACACGGTCAGAGATTCTGAATCCTGCATCAGTTGCATATGACAATCAAAATGTATCAGCTTTTCGTGTAGGAGACATTCCAAACTCTTTTTCCCCGAACCTTCCACCAGAGCAACATGGACCTGGTTTCGGTAAGTTGATTGACGTAAAAAGTGACATGAACTTGTTATATTCTGAAAATCTGAGAGGCCAAAATCCATGGCATATTTACTTCATTCTAATCTTGTTATGAATACATTTTGATTTAGTACTGGTTTCGTTTTGGTACCATAGTTCACAACCTACATCAGGGATGTAATAATCCACCACGGCTTCCACATCCATCTACTATCTCCAGATTGATTCCACAAGCCCTATTTCCAGCTCTCTCAAAGCAAACCCTGCATCAAGCAGTTTCTGCTCAGCACAGATGATCAATTGTGAGAGAGTGTGAGTCTTCCTTATCACATTAACTTTCTCCTCTATTTTTTGTTTTCTTGGTCATATGGTTAGGTTAGTGATCTATGCTGCGCGTGATTTTACAAATTTGCAGCAAGAATTGCTCATTTAAGATAACAATGTTCTCGTATATTTCATTGAACTGAAGAGCTTAAAGATCATGCAAATTATGAATTCGTACAACAGGAATTAGAAAATTTACACTGTTAGTGTGCTTACTGTTGTTCTGTTTGTTGAAGGATGCCGATGCATGCAACTGATACACTACCTCTTCAAGCATTTATGAAGCCGATGATTCCAAATCATGCATCAGTCGCATAAAAAGATGGAACACAGAAGTCACATTTTGGTTCACAGAACAGTCATACTTTCTCATTTGTCAGCCCCCTCCAACCGAGCAATGAGGGACACAGCAACAATGGCCAAATTTCATGGAGCAACAAGGGCCTGGCTCCAGTAAGTTGGCAGGCACAAAATTCGGCTCGCTACATTCTGCTACATTCTGAAGCTATTCATGTTTCTCTCTGAAGATAAAATCTATGGATATATATTTCTTCTACTAGTCTCTAAGTTAGGTATGGTTTCCATCCATTCATCAATTTACATGTCTCGAAAAAAAGAGATGGCACTGACAACAATTGAAGTGGAAACTGCATTAGCCAGACTATGCTAGCCTTCCACAGATTACTTCGGTTGCATAGCATGCAGAGATGATTTTGCGTCAGGTTTTGAAGCCTGAATTTGATCAAGGCCAGAGCAGGTTAGCTCAATTATGTTTTCCCCTGCTCTCTCTCACAGCTGCATGTAGTAGTTCATGTCTCTTAAAGCAGACAAATCTATGCTTAGATTGAGTTCTATTCCTATTCGAGGCTTCAATTGGTTACCTACGCGCACAAATAAGATGCTAAATCAGCTTTAGTCTAAACCTGATTAGACCAACTTTTGTTTATGGTAATTTTTTTTATTGGAAGATGAAAACGGCTCGGTCAAATTTGAAATACAACAGGACACAAGTCCATGTTCTCAACGTGGGTAAATTGAGAAATTAAAAGACAATTGAATAAACAGATCGGGTCCTTCACATGCACATTCAGCTATGCATGCATAGATATCAGTAATAGATTAGCAAGAACATCAATAAATCTATACATGCAAAATAAGTGGCAATGCCTAATCCTCCTGGAAATTGGATGGATCAGTCTTGGATGGATCAGTCTTGTCGTGGTGGAACTGCACTACAATGCATGTTATGTTGTCCGCACTGCCCCGTGTAAAAGCAGCCTCTGTTAATTTTCTAGCAGCTGCCTCGGGTTCTTCTGTTCTGGCAATGGAAACAGCATCCTACACATGATGCATGCGGAGGTAAGCAAAAACAGCTCAATGTCTAGAGGTTATACACAAGGAAAAGAAACCTCAGGCCAGCATCCCGCCAGCATGCCCTCTCACCAATCAGATGCTAATTCAACGCATTGTATATAGTAACCAATTATCTCTATGATAGCCAATTTACCTCGTATTCTAAGCAGTGGGCAAAAATGTGAGTGGTCCGCTCACATAATCCAGTGGAATCTCTCATCAAAAGTGAGAAAAGACACATGTATTCATGCAAATGCACTTCCATGTATCAGACAGAGAGAGAGCGAGGGTTAGCATATTTACCTCATTGGGTACCACATCCCATAGTCCATCACTTGCGAGCACAAGCAATTCGAATTCCTCATCTATTTTCTGCTCCTGAAAGAGGAAAAAAATAGAAACAAGTGCTAAATAATTTTTGTATCGATTGGAAAAATTACATACAGCTTGATCCAGGCAAGTGGAAGAAATCATAGACTGAATGCTATACCTATAGACACCAAGATAAGCAGAAGTCCATTAACAACCAGTTAGAAACATTACACAGAGCAGCACTGAAGGGAAAGAGGCCCTCAGAATACTTACTTAATTTTTAGGTCTATTATACAACATTAAAAGCTTTCCCTAATCCTTGAACCTCCATATTTTAATGAAGATTAACAATTCAAATCCCGCTTCTTTGATAAGACAATGAGGAACTACAATCTTAATTAGCCAGCACCTCCTGTTGATATTACAGTTCAATTCAGGCGATTGAGAAAAACCACCAAGATCAAAAGTCGAAACAATGAAAGCCCTACTTTTCTCCTGCTGTAAACACCGCAGCATTTATGATATAGTATCCTACATTAAGACACTTTATAAATGTATATAGTCAACTGTGGAAGGTAATTTCCTCTCCTGGATTATTCTTGTGGTGAAAGTAAAACAAATCAACAAAATTTTCAATTATCTTGCTACTCTTGCTCAAAATGAAGATTTCCTGAATTATTCCTTGCTTGTATTAAATGCTTGAAACCAAAAGAAAGAAAATTGATCACATGATCAAAATCCTTTACTGGAAATCAAAACGATATAAGATCGACATTCTGGAAAAGGGAGGATGTTTTGTAGAATACCTGGATCTCAGGTTCTGCTACAACAAATTGCTTCAACATGCGGTTACCAAAAGCACGGGACATGGCCAATACACCACCTACTCTCCAAGTGCCTGACAAGACAGTCAAAGCAGTATGATTTCAGTTTTTAGGAATTGTCTGGAACTTATCAAAATTTAACGCACAAGTTGTAGAAGAAAATAAATGAAGTTTCCTATCCCCCAAATGGAATGGCTGCAAAATTCCCGACCAAGGATCATAAAAGTGGGCATTGATCAATAGTTGGGACATTTTAAGTTACAGTGGGTTCCACCAACCAGAGACAATAAGCATTTAAAGTCAAACCGGAATGAGTAGCAAGAAGTCAAGCAGCCAATCAGGAAACCAGGGTCTGGGTAGGGATCTTCATCTCAGATACCGTTTCAGTTACTAGGCTCAAAGCTAGGGACGGCGCATAGCGTTGCACCATAGAGAAAGGTTTGCATATAGAATATAAGCACCTATTATTTGGACTCATCCCTCATAAATCACAATTCATGCCAAAATTTAAACAAATTAGATGGTCCCCGATGTCCCAACTGCAAAAGCTTTCATCCTTTCAAATGTCAAAAGCTTTTCCTTGACCATCCAAAAGGGAGGACTATTCCAAAAATGTCTACACAGAATGGAGAACCCACTGGA
Organism: Populus trichocarpa; assembly: GCF_000002775.5. NCBI lineage: Eukaryota > Viridiplantae > Streptophyta > Magnoliopsida > Malpighiales > Salicaceae > Populus > Populus trichocarpa. The sequence goes on from NC_037296.2 coordinate 1,155,952, forward strand.
TCAATTACTGCCACATGCAGATCAAACGAAGTGAAAATGCTTGAAAACATGTATCACAACCAGTAAACAGATCTACCCGCCCACATTACAACACCTCCAGCACTTTCAATTCTCTTCCGCTCATCGCTTCTGTTAGGCTTATGATCCTCAGATAGAGGGATCGCTGTCCAATGGAAAAGGAGAACATAAGAAAAAACATTGAAGTAACATGATAAGAGCGAAAATAACAAGGCAATTCATGAAAATTCTTGTCTAGAAAATATTTGCCAACAACTGAATGAAAAATGCAATTCATAGCATGACTAATACCTTTTCCACCCTTCGAAATCACAGTCCGTGAGTCTCCAACATTGGCAACATAAAGATGATCACCAACTAGCACTGCTGTTGAAGCAGTAGAACCATCATCACGGTAGGTATCCTTTTCAGAGTCCAAAAAGTCTACATCAGTCTGTTGATATGATTCACCTGCATGGTTATTTTACAGAACCATATCAAGCCTATTTCACACCATTTAAAGCATATTGCATAAAAAGCAAATGACAGACTCGGAACCATTATATTGGTCTCAGCTGTGTCCTATACAGACATTTAAAAGAAACTGACAACTACATGGGACCCTGCTTGAAGATGCTACTAGGCACCAACAAAACAAAAAATACTTGATAGTACTATAATCTAGCTGATATTATGCAATTCATAGTAATGAGCCAAAGAGAACTTGGATGTACTGAGAGCTAATTTGGTGTCCGTGATAAATTGTGGATGCTTCAATAGATTCTCAAACAGATGCTCCTTCAAATACTCAGCAGCACGAGAACCACCATGACCTGTGACAGTACATCATATAACTGTTAAAATTGCAAAGACACCCCTCCCCCCCTCCCCTAAAAACAGAAGAAGAACTGTTTGTTGATAAATATGTGAGATGCATGACCAACAGGGACCTGACTGATGGTCGTGATAAAGAGAGTCATGGGTTGTAGCCTACAGATTTCTTCTCTTGAATGATCCTACCTTAGCTGAAACCATGCGGCAGCTTAGGTTACAAAAATTTGACCAATTGTCTGATTATGCAATTTCCTAGGTGGAAGCTACTAAAGGAAACAGTCATGTTCATAGACACCAGGTGTTTAAACATCCCTTGAGCAGATCATAGTTTCCATGAAAATAATGGTCGGACACCTGGAGGTACATCAATAGTTGATAACCAAACTATAATGCAACATGCGTACTCTTCCATTCACTTGGTATTGGCATCTTCTAACTGGGTCAAAAATAGCCATTCAAGCAAAAAAATAAAAATTGGCAACTTCAGGAAAAGGAAGAATAATGAGAGGATCTAACCATCAAAGATTCCAAACATGCAGACTCTTTGCCCATCAATCGTGGTGTTTTTGACATCAAAGAAATCCTCCATGGTAACCCTCTTTCCCCTAAAACTTGAATACCCACAGCTCAATTCCCCTTCTTCACTGCAAAAAACATAACCCAAATTAAACGCGGCTGGGTAGAATTACATTAGACAGCTTATACCACAACGACAATTTCAACCTTGCAAGCGAGAAACTGATTACTCTAGGCGACCTCCAATAATAAGAAATTGGAGCTAATAAATACAGTGAAAATTCAAACTTTAATGGGAAGAAAAAGAACACAAGTCCTGCAATAGAGAGATTGAAATGCATAAGCACATACAAGAAACTCAAAGTATCATAATACTATAGCAATTGCATATCATTTCTTCAGCCACCCAAAGGTTAACAGCTGGCCAATCAATCCTATTTATAATTGCAGTAGCGAGTGTAAACAGGCCTATGTCCCTAGAACTCTCACCATAGATAGATACAACAGCAAATATAGAGAAACAAGAACCAACCTTTTCCACCCTCTACAAACAAATCCACCATCATCATCTTCCCCCGTCAAAAGATCAGCAGTAGGTCCCCTTTTCGCCGTGGAAACAGAATCAACCATCATACTTACACTACTCATTGTAAAAATCTGCCTATTCCACTTACAATTTACACCACGGCTTGCATTCAAACTCCTTCCAACATTGCCTAACTGCAACCTCGTTTTGCAAAATATTCCGGCTTGTACAATCACTCTCCTTATGCAGCTGCTGTATAACATCTAAATACACCTAACTATGACCTTCAATGCCAGATCTCTACCTGATCAACAGCACCTGCACAAGTCCAATAACAATATCAAAACTATCGAAAAACACCCTCAAAACTTAAAATTAAAATCCAATTAACACAAATTCAATAATTTTAGCATGGCCCTTTGAGATACAGGATTATCACATAGAATTAAAACACCCCAGATGAAAAATATTCAGAATTCTGACTCTTTTCATTCATTTTAAGCCAAAATAATCATAAACCAGCCACCTCGCCCCAACAAAAAGAAAGCATACCTTTAAATTACTATACTCAATTACTCATTAAGCTGGGAAATCAAATAAGAACAATAAAAGAGCTTTAAAACAGGAAAAATGGAAACCAGTCAAGAAATTATCAATCTTTGATAGAAAATCAAGATAGTTTTAATTTATAAATGGAAAGGATTCACGGAATGATATGGGTGGTTCAAAAAATGGAGGATCCGAATCCGAGATGCAAAAAGGAATAGTCTTTCAGAATCAACTGACTGAATGATGAATGCTGAATCATGTTGTTTCTCTCTCTAGAAACAGCAACTCTATAGGGATATAAAGAGATTCAAGAGAGATACAGAGAGAGACAGAGGTGATGTTTGGTTTTGAGTCTGGCACCGAAGAGAAGAGGAAACGTGGCACACTTCATGCATCCACTCATTTAGCTGTTTTTTCGGTGTGTACAGATCTACCTTGGTATCGAACGGTGCCAATCACAGTTTGACACCAATCATACAACACATTGAACTTTCTTTTTCGGCCAAATTGGAAGAACCTCGAACTTAAAGCTAAAAAACAAATACCTCTCTAAACTAAAATATCTTCGATTTTCTACCCTAAACATCATGATTTTATAAGGATTCTATCGACAAATTGAAGAACAAAACACATAAAATCATCTTAATTCCTCTTTATTCTCTAATAGTAAACATATATTTCTCAAGTTGCTAGAGAAAAGGATAGGAATTTGTAGGATTTTTATGAGTTTTTTCCACAATTTCCTTGAATACGGGGATATTAACTACTAACTATAAATCTAAAAGGAATGGGTTTTTTTAGTGTATAGATGTGTATTGTTTATCGTCTTACATATTATTATGGATGAACTGTGTAAAAAATTTTATTTTTTTAATTTAATTCTCAAATATTTTTTTTTTACAATTTAATTTTAATTAAAAACTAATTGATTTTGATTTCTTATGAAATGGTGAGATTAAAAGAAAAGGGATCAAAATGAAAAAGCATCAAACATAGATGGTGTGCCATAAGTTTAAAAAAATACATTTTGGTCCTCAAACTTCAAAAATAACACAAATTATACAATATTGGTACCTCAATATTTTTCAAATTCAATTTTGGTACGAAATTTTATTTTTGTTATTTTTTAGTATCTAATTGAGAGATAAGAGAAAGAGAGAAGTAGTCAAATTCTGGTGGTAGAGAGAGAGACATGTCATTGACACCGGTTTAGAACACCAGAACATACAATATTTGTGTCAAATGGTTCCATTTTATTAGGGGGTTCATATTAGGTGTATTTTTTTACCTTTAAAGTTTATGAAAAAAACATATATGAGCTCAGATTGATTTTTGATTTTGGGTTGATTTTGGTTTTTCAAATGGTTTTTTGGGTTTTTTGAGGTCATGAATAAATTTATCACTGTTCATAAGGTGTTTTTGGTCAAAAATAGATTGAAAATGGATTTTTTGGTAAAAACAACTAGGGCCTTAATTTTCTAGTCATTGTTTGGTCAGACGATGCATCGTCTATTTTTTAAAAAACAAAAATTAGGGTCGACAACAACCAAAAAAGATAGGGGCTCAAGTGGGCTGGCTTAGCCTTTGTTTTTTTTTCTAATTCTTTTTTTAGATTAATGATTTTTTATGGTTTTCCTCTTTTATTTTATTCAATTAATTTAATTTGTGTCTTTATTTCTATTATTTTTTTTCTTGAATAAAAAATTATTTTAATAAAAAAAATAGCAAACATAACTGAGTAAATGCCTCATCTTTCAAGATTAAATATTTTGATCCATACATATTTCTTGATTTTTTAATTTTTATTTTTAAGTATCGTTAATGACTTTTTATTTATTTATTAGCAAACATGGTTCTTAATTTATTTGATTACATTTATTCATAAAAAAAATGATTTGAACTCAAATATTTTAAACTACAAAAAAACTCGTTGAGAAAACCTGCCTATACAATTTTTTTATAGGAAATAAAAATATTTGACCCGCAGCAGAGCAGGGGTCACTTAACTAGTTTTTTATTGTAAAATGTTGGTTTGAGAATATTTTTACTATCAAATAAAAAATATTAATAATATTCAAATTCAACCTTTTTTTAATATATAAAATTGATGTTATAACCCAATTTTTTACCTTGATTATTCTATGTATAGTTTAGTTTTTGGTATTTAGTTTTAGTTTTAGTTTTAATATGTATAAGAAAAAAGAATAAAAAAAAAGTTTAGGAAGTGAAATGAAAAGAAAAGAGAACATGGGACAAAGATTATTAAGGACTAAAAATGATAGGCGAAGAATATACAAAAGAGGGAAAGAAGAAAAAAAATAGAAGGATCAAGCAAAATGGAAAAATTATTGAAAAAAATCATACACATTAACAAGAGGAAATTTAATTAATTAAGAATCCGTGGTAAAAAAAAAAAAACAATATATATTATTTCTCTAGTTTAGTTTTTTTTTTTTTTTTCATAGGATCCTTAGCAATATAAATACAGGGCACACACAGAGAAAAGGAGATACTATTGCAAAATAAACTAGCAAAAACCAAGTACCAGTCAAGTTTGCCTAGTTGTAGCAGTCATATTCTTAGCCTCCAATCTCCCATCTCCAGTGGAGACAAACACCGTCCACATTGATTTTTTTTTTCCAGCGTTGTTTCTCCTCATTATAACCTCTCTGATCTACTTTCAACGAACTTCAACGACTTGTAAAGGTCAATCTTAACCCCAAATGAATTTTTTTGGGTTTAGAATGGTATTAATGTGTTGCTAGTTATTGTAAACTTTGATTTCTGTAGATTGTGGATTATATATTGAATTGTGAGTTTGGTATATTTTGATTATGTATATATGATGATTTGATTTTGTGCATATATTGTAATCCATAAATTTAATAACTAAACCATTATCGGGCGTAGTTCAAAGATGTTGGCATGTGAATGAAAATTTGCTTGGTGTGCGGTTTGATTTTTATTATATTCAAAATTATTTTCAAACAAAAAATGATCTTTGGTTTTTCATAATTTTGTTGCATAATAATAACTTTTATTATTTATGAAGCTAGCCCTTGATAAATAAATAGTTTGATCCTTGTTCAATGATGTTAACAAGTGAATAATAGAAACTATATATATATATATATATATATATTGAAGTTAAAGTTTAAAATGCTTATACTCACGAACACCAATTTGATTTCTCGTGGGGGTGGAGAAAAACAAAAAAAAAAAAAATATAGGCGTTATTAATGTTATATTTTACTATTAAGAGAAATTTCAAACTAAAAAGTTTATATATTCATTTAATAAAATAAATCAAGAGTTATATATGTCAATAATTAATAATAAATTTATTAATTTCAACCAAAAATTGAGCGAGAAATAGAGATAAAGATTCATAATAAACTATTTAATCTTGTCATGGGAAGCTCTTTAAATCTTTTTTATTTAATTATACAAAAATAAGCTTGTTTTTTTTGTTAGAAAATAAATAATTTAAACTCAATTGAAAAAAAAAATATTCTTTTTGTCATTGGCTCATAATTTGATAAAAAAAAATTAGATTAAATATAAATAATCAACATCAAGATCGTTTGTTTTGGTTGTTGGGATAGTCAATAACTTTATCTTTCTTTCATTATTTTTCAATGAGATTCCCTCTTCTTTCTTAATCTAGTGACTAAAAATAAATAAAATAATATTTTAACTAAAATGACTTTTTGCATAAATTTTAGATTGGTTATGTGGTTTTCTTGCATTTGTTTTTTGTCCTCTTTCTTTGAATTTTGTTTTTTTTATTTTGTCACAAATTTCACAAATAACTCATTAAAATGGTCAAAAGGATTCAATCCGGAAAAAAACAAACAAAACTATATTTGATTTTGTCAAATCAAGCATCAACTGAGCATATAATTGTTTTACGATACCATGAGAACTCTTATACCAGGCCAACTAAAATAAATCACAAAGCTCAATTCTAGATCAATCTAATATTAAAGGAGCAGTGTTTGCACTCCATGTTTTTAAATTATATATATAATAGTTTCTTCATTCAAGTAACCAATAATTATCTAATATAACCCAAATCTAATATTTGAATTTTGAAAAATATCTCATGACAAGAAGACATTAGTATTAGAGTGTGTCTCTGGTTTTTTTTAATAATAATTTACGAAATGTGACTCTCTTATTCTTCTAATTTTACCCTTTTAATTGTCTAACCATCGATTATAACACAGAGAAATTCTATCTTCAACTAAAAAAATAAAAAGAAAATAACAAACAAAGAAAAACACAAAGAAAATAAATCTCAGTACAGGTAAAATCCATGATGATGAAGGTGTCTCATGCACTCTTCTTTTCTTTTTCTTTTTTTCAATTTTATTTAATTCGATTTAAAAAGAGTGATGGATGAATTTCATTTTGTTTTCTTGATACAAAACCAACTCAATGCAATCCATCATAAAGTAGTGCACATCCCTGGAGCATTCATTCATTATACTCTCTTTGTCAATCTTATGGACTTGTGATTAGTGTATTTCTGTACTGGAAATAATTAAGACCAGTTTATTTTAAGGTTTTAGAAGTGTTTTTTAATTGTTTTTATCTTTTCTTACTGTAAATTAATTTTTTTAGTGTTTATAAGTCATTTTAATATGCTGATGTCAAAAATAATTTTTTTAAAAAAAAACATTATTATTTTAATGTTTTTTTAAACAAAAAATACTTTAAAAAATAATCATTAATGTGAATTGTTTTTCAAACACCCCTTAAGATCATTCGTTTTAAAATCTAGCTCTGGTATCTACACGGGACAGCTCTTCTCAAGTCATGGTGGTTCATGTGGGTTAACTAAAAATAACTTAATTTAAAAATAAATTAATGTGCTTTGACTAAGTTTTTTGCAGGCTAACCAGATGGAGGTCGGCCTAAAATTTTTACCGGTTTATACTGGCCAATCATCTCCCTAGTTTTGTTAAGACTTGGTCAGACATGGATCTCAGGGTAAATAGTTCTATCACCTGAACTTATTTAAAAATTGGGCTTTGGTATGGTTTTCTTGTATTGGGCTCATTCTAATATTCAGGTCCTTTTCCATTTAATTTCATCTGCTGGGCTTAGTTTTAACCAAATCTTCTACTTGCCACGTAACTTGTTACAAATGGCCCATCTCAAAATAAAAAAGATGCGTAAAACTTCTTACAAAAAAGGGGATTTCCCCTCTCTCGATAAGGAATAGAAAGGGATAATCGGATATCAATTTTATGTGGAAAAATAACATCTCATCTCTTAGTTACATGCATTTAGGTCATTGTAGCACTGTAATTGCTAGCTTTGAATAATTTTTGAGTTTAGTAACGTTAGAGAATAATATAAATTTTATTTTGATATCTCACCTAACAGTTTAAATTTTTAAATTGAGATGATTTTTTAACATGGTATCAGAGCTTTAATGACTAAGCGGTCACGAATTCGAATCTCACTATCTCTATTTATTTGATAAAAATTAAGCACAAGATAATGAGAACTTGTGCAAGTTTCAACCTCAAAGAACTTTTACTTGAGAGGGTGTGTTAGAGAATAATATAAATCATATCATGTGATGAAATAATGTATTGTACAATATATTTAGTGTATTTACGAGTCAGAATCATTTTTTGTATCCAATTCTAAAAGGTATTTTTTAATTAATTTATACATATTAATTGATATATTTTTTTAAATGATCATAAGAGATGCACTCTATATATATATATATCAACCTAGTAAATTCATGAAACTTTAATAAATTCTTTTTAAAATCTAAAAACCTAAAACACAAACATGGTATATTGCATCGCTACTGGTATATGCTGCCTTGTAGAAAAGAAAAAAGAGAAAAAAAAATCGTGTGGGATTTTAAGATTTTAAAGTGTTCATAACACCATTAATGTAAAATAAATATATTTGACCTCGTATTTAAAAGTTTACTCATCAAATTGAAGACTTGACTCTACCAACCAAATAATTAAATTAAAATATTAATAGAAAACAATATTATAATCAAAGAATTAGTGTAATGGGTGGATTACATTAGATTTATGTTGTTCTAGATTGATAAATTTCATAGTTGTTTAGTAATGTAGTACATTGTATTTTTTAAAAGTATTTTTTATTAAAATATATTAAAATAAATGATTTTTTAAATTTTTTATTTTTAATACCAACATATTAAAATTATAAATATACTAAAAAATTCATCTATTTTCAAGTAAAATATTAATAAAAAAATACTTTAAAAAGTCAAGCCGTATCCATCATTACCACCTAGCTGTTGTCTTAAAATACAAATTTGGTCTTAGAAGGTAGTGTATGTTTTTTCCTACAGCCTTCTCTTCCATTTTGCTATTCCTTGTCTGATGCGTATGCCATGGTCAACGCTTGGTGCTCTCGTACAAATTTCCACGCCATGGTTTCCTGTAAGGTAAAGCACTGCCGTCAAGTTGAATCCATTGGAAAATTATCGTGTCAATCTAAATCAATTAATTTAATAAAAATAGAAAAAATTCTTTAAAAGTAAACTCCAAATTACTGAAAACTCGTTTAAGCCAAACCAAATTAATATTTTTTTTTATAATTTAACAAAACTATTTTGAAAAAATTTTAATTTTTTTTTACTTTAAATTAATATTTTTTTGATATTTTCAGATCATTTTAATGAATTGATATAAAAAATAATTTTTAAAAAATAAAAAATATATTATTTTAATATATTTCTAAATAAAAAATATTTTAAACAGTAATCATATAAAAAAACATTTTTTCTCTGTATGTGCAGTGATAAAGACAAATAAACATTTTTTTTTCTCTTTTGGTTAGTAGCAATTTTTTTCATTTTTTTCAATCCTTTTCAACTTAATAAATAAATAAAAAGTTAGTTGCACAGGTGTGTCTTTAATTTTATTTTAATTATATTTTTGTTGTTAGCACTGTGTTTTGTCTTTTTAAGAAGGGCGTGAACACTTTAATTGCCTACTCAAAAAGTTTTCTAATTATGCCCCTAACTTTTGCGAAATTCTGTGATTTTTAATCCAATTTGCAAGATCTCTATCACATGCAATAGATACAACTAGCAATCTGATGCATGTTTCTCGCGAATTAGATTTTTTTTTCAACGCGGATTTTTGAAACATGTTTTTTATATAAATAATTAATTATAAATAAAAAGATTTATACATGTATTTAATTAAATAAATTAAAAATTATTTATACTAATAAATAAATAATTTTTTTTAACAATGATTAAAGACTAAACTGAAAAAATTAAAAAATATTTTAAATCACGATATTTTATCTCACATTATAAATTATGTACATGATTTTGTTTGATAACTTAATTTATTAAAATTAATGTTTTATTTAATAAAATAATAGTTAAAAAATATATATATGAATACCAAAAAAGTGAGAGAAAATCAAATAATGTTTTTTAAGAAGAAGAACGCCTCCTCATGTCAAAAAAGAAAATGCTGAAATCTTACTAATAAACCAAGCAAGAACCAAATCTTATTACATTAAAAAACTTCATAAAAATAGTTAAAATTGAAGAAGAAAAATAGCCATTAAAAGTTTTTAATAAGAAAATAATATTAAAAAAATGAGACTAGAAAAAAAAAAAAAACTACAGGACGCAGTCTTGACCTGGATGGTCCAACGTGCCGAGACTTGAAAAAAAAGCTCGGACAGATAATTTTTCTTAAGTAAGACCACAGAGGAGAATGCCTCCTCTAGTCAAAAAAGAAAATGTTGACATCTTACGTGTAAAGTAAGCAAGAATAAAATCATATTATATTGAAAAACTTCTTAAAACAGTTAAAACCGAAGAAGAGAAATTAGCAAATAAAAGTTTTTAATAAAAAACAATATTAATGACTAAATTTAAAAAAATATATAAAAAAACAAAAATAAAAAATCAAGAGCACGGGCTTGACTTGGGTGGCCTAACACACCTAGATTTAAATCAAACACGAGCAGTTGGCTTTGGTTTTTTTTTTTGAAAAAAATTAGCAAGTGATGCTTATCACTGCTGGCCAAGTTACAAGCTTTTGAAGGGTTGCCAAAAACCCAGGCCGCACATTTTTTGCAAGACAAACTTGATTTTCATCTTGTTTTAATATAATACATCGTATAAATCTTACTAAACTCATCTATACCTCAAATAACAAAAAGAACGTGAAAAAAAAACAAATTAACTTTAAAGAAAATAAAAATTTTTAATCTTAATTTATTATCATGTGCCATGAAAATGACAAATAAAACATAAGATCTTATTCATATCGAATCAATATTTTTTCACGGTTAAAATTAATGTCAACCAAGTTTTTTTTTTTAGTTGTAGCAAAAATTCATTAACTCAACTATTTAGTAAGTGACATAAGGGTAAGAGCTTGATATCAAGGAGTTTGTTTTTCTTGTGGTCTCAAGTTCGAACCCTATGGTTGCTAATATGATGGTCACTGGAAGTTTACATGGTCATTAACTTCAGGGCTCGTAAAATTAGTTTAGATACATACAAACTAACTCAAACACTCACATCAATAATAATAAAAAAAATGCATTAACTCTCTTGGTGGTCCAACATGCATGAACTTAAAAAATACACAAGCACTCACCTTTAGTTTTTTTTTGAGAAAAAAAAAAGCAAGTGATAAGTCGCTAGTGGCCAAGTTCAAAGCAATTGAATGGCTACCAAAAAGCTAGGCCACATATTTTTTTGTAAAACAAACTTGAAAAACATCATATGCATCTTACTAAGCTTATCTATGCCTCAAATAACGAAAAGATGGTAAAAAAAATAATCAAAATCAACTTAAAAAAAAGATAATTTTCTATCTCAAATCTACTATCTGGTGTGATGAAAAGGGCAAATAAAACATGGTTAAAACTCTCATCATTGATTGGACGTTATCAATATCAAAATCAACATTTTTTCACAGCCAATATTGATACGAACCAAGCTTTTTTATATATATATAGATAAAATTCATCAACTCTCTTTGCAGGAACTAAAAACATAAATAATATAAAATTTTACTCCATAGTTGAATGTTCAAAAAATTAAAATTTAAAAAGTAGGATCACCCAAATAAACTTTTCACCTTATTTTTTAAATTGTCACCCATTTTCTGCTCTTTTTTTTCACTTCGGTTTTCTTTCTTCAAAATTTGCCCTTTTCTCAATAAATTTGCTTAATATGCTATGCCTATCATTGCACTAGAATATATAAATAATTAAATATATCAATGTATATAATCACAGCACAGGTTAATGAAATACATATCTTTTAACATGATTAATTGAGTACCCGGACAATTATATAGTAAGAATTTACATTATCAAGGACAAAATGTTGCCTGATGTGGACCAATATTTTAGGTTTTCGGTGTACTGATAAAAAGACACACGACTTTACAACTTTATATTTACATGACTAAGATCAGAGATTCTCTCGTCATATAAATTTTACATTTTCATTCATCATAGACGTTCCTAGTCTACTACTAATATTTAATGAGCTATGAACCTTCATTTATCAATCATAAATATTATACAATGCAAATATATAATAATATACAATACTATTTTTTATTTAAAAAATACCCACATATATAGATATATCATCCTTTAGTTGAATTTACACTTATTTATCAAGTTTTTAAAAAATATAATTTACATCCCGAGTTAATAAATTTTTTTAAATTTAATAAAATAATCAAATTAAATTGAAAAATCAATGAAACAAAACATTTCTTCTTTTCTCTTTTCAATTGATGGTTTCTATCTCTTTCATACAATATATATATATATATATATTCTAAACACTAATCACAAAATCAAACACAAAATATTAGAATGTGAAATTACTGGGTCTATAAACCTACATAATTTTTATTTAAATAACGAGAACGTTTCACTGACCTGGAAGTTCTTTACTCATAAAAATCCAACAAATGAAGCAGCACATCTCATCCCTCCTCAATTCAGGATGCCCTCAAGACCAATCATAAATGGATGAGAAACTGGTGGGGGAACTCAGCTGACTCACTAGAGTCAGCTGAGCCGGCAACTTCAAGGCGCCGGGCTGGAGGGCACAAAGGGAAAGCGAGTCCCTTTGACCCTTTGTTATGTTGTTATATTTTCCAGAGCGTTAGATCATTTTAGTCTTGGAGTTTCTTCAACAAATCCGTATTTACGCCTTCCATATGAATTCGAAAAATTCATCCAGATATTAATTGAATAATTAAATTATTCACATAAAACCCAGCAAATAAAATCATTTATGAATAATGACATCCTTGATATTATTATTTTTTAATTGGAGTTTTGATGTGTTTTTTTTATCTCATTTCTCTTATTTATAAATAAAAATAAAAAAAACAAGAAAAGAAAAGAAAAACTTCAAGAGCATACTGAAGCTCTAAGTTTGATACCATCATTATCATGAAAAAATACCAACAAAACAAATCTAATAACATTAAAAATATTCAGCAATAAAGATCTGGGTGGACTACATATATTGTCAAAGGAAAGTGAGCCTCCCGCTTTCTTTATGTAACAAGTGTTGCACATTTGATTCATCATTAGTGATATTTTTTGATGTGGTTAAATTTATCTCGTCGAGATTTTTTTATGTCATTACTAATACCATAATTAAAGTTTCGATATGAGTATGACTCATAAGTATCTTTCTAATAACTTTTTTAAGATATCATAATTTTGAATAACGAGAAACGTGTAAATTATGTTATTTTATTATTTTTTTAAATTATGTTTTTTTGCTAATATTTTTAAAAATATCTTATAGTTAAAAAAATATTTTTAAAACTAACTCATCAAAATAATTTAAAAATAAAAAAAATAATTAATTTAAAATAAAAAAAATTCAAATTCCTTAAAAAAACATGACCAAACCAAATAAAATACAAACAGCCCTTTAGACGGGCAGACATTCAGGGAAAAGGTTGTAAGAAATCGAATCTCTGCCTGTAGTTTTGACTTGTGTTAAAAAAAAAACAAAACCGTACATAACAATGTACGCTGTCCAATTAGGCGCTCTTTCCTAACAAATATGGTGCCAGCTCAGCTGTGGTCTGGTCATCACAGGTCACGTGAATTCAAAATCCCTCCGGTTCCTCTTCTTTGACCGTTCCATGCTCTTGCATTTTCCAGATGCTACATTAGATCCTGAGTTGACCATTTCAATGACTCGCTGGGATAGATTTTAAAAATTTACTTTGATGGGATTGTTGGATTCACTTTTAATTGTGGAAAATCGATTTTTACTCCATTCAACACTGTACTGCGTTGATGATGACAACATTGTCTCAAAAATCCCGTCCAAAATTAATATACTATTCACATCCGTTTATTAATTTTTTAAAATATTTTTCATTTAAAAAATGTTAAAATAATTTTATATTTTTTTAAAAAATTATTTTTAATATCAACATATTAAAATAATTTAAAAATAAAATAAAAAAATTATTTAATAAAAACACCTTTACATTAGAAAAACAAAGGGTAGCTTGACCATGTGGTAATCAGTGTAAATTGTGTTTAGCATGTAAAATTATAAAAAAATAATGTTTTTTCATAAAATATACAAGAAATTTAAACCATTTAGCCAATAAAATAAATTATAACGAAGGTTGAGTATCTTGAAAATTGTGTAAAGAGATATTTTTTAATTTCTATTTTATTTTTTATTTTTTCGACCTCTTTAAAATTGGCAGTATCATGGTGTGGATTTTCTGGTAAGATGGCAAGTAAGTTGACCAGTGAAAAATTGATGGCCTGAAGGAATATAATAAACTAATATTATGTGCGTGAGAAAAATGTTAGACCTCCTATTAAATTAAGAAAATAATTTTATCACATTATTATGAAGGGTTGACCTGGCTTTTAAAAAAATAATGTTTATATAAAGAAACGATTCCAATCCTGTGAATAAATGAAATAAAATAAAAGCTAATAGCTCATGTAAATTATAATAAGCAAATATTATATAGACAATAGAAAAGTTCAAAAAGCCATTTTATTTATAATGCTTTAAAATAATTCTTTAATATTAACATATTAAAACAATAAAAAAAAATTAAAAAACATCATATCAAAACCATAAAAAATTTATATATTTTTATTTTTTAATATATTTTTTAATAAAATCATTTTTATATATAATCATGTTACCATTAGAATTGATTAGCAGAATGTCTAAATGAATTTTAGAGTTATTTGAAATTACGTTTGTAATTAGATATGTTTTAAAAATATATTAAATATTAAATTAATATTTTTTATTATTTTTAAAAATATTTATCATATTGATACTAAAAATAAAATAAATAATTTTTTTAATAAATTTTTAATAAAAATTATTTAAAAAAAAACAGCCTTCATCGCAGTACCAAATACACTTGTCTTAGGCTCCTGCCTCAGACAGCCACCCCCTTTGACAGCAACTCGCTTTGGACTCTTTTTTTTTTTTTTTTTTTCTCTATCTAAACTAAAGTATAATAAGCCAAACCAATAAGAGAGAGAGTAAACGCTTCAAAGATGGGACCTATACACATTTTCCAGGAAACTTCCTCCTTTCCTCAATCACATGAATGATTTCAGAAAAAGCAAGTCTTTTTATCGTCCTTTGATAATAGCTGACAAAACCCAGTTTTTGTTTTTCATCGATCACTTTGATTTCATGCTCTTCACTGGTATGTCTCTTCCTTTCTCTCTTAAGACCCCTTCCTTTATTCTTTATAAATCCTGTCTTTCTCTTACAAGTACTATGTATCTGCTTCTGTTTGTTGAGTTTCAGTTTATTTTCCTCTGGGGTGTTTTAGTTCTGCTTATCTTAGTTCCCCCCCCCCCTTCTGCTGATGTTTTCTTTTTGCTACAAATTCTGATCACTGTTAGGTATCTGTTTGATACTGAAAAATCTTTTTTCCCGAAACGTAACTTTCTCAAAAGAAAAAAAAACCTTCATTGTATGCACCTGTCTATTGCTTGTCAAGATATTATTATTGGAAGGATGCCAGTGTCATATCTGCATTTGTGTGTCTTTTGGAATATCTCTAAAGGTGTAACCCTTATGTAATTCTAAATTTTCAAGTCTTTGATTAACTACACCATTTCCTTGAGTCTATAAAAATTCAGCAAATCTGTGAGGATAATGTTTCTGAATTTGTTTTATCCAGTGTTACATAACCCATTTTGTGTCTTAACACTCGTTTAGGCATTAGAGTTATTGTTTCTATCATTTTTTAGTTAATATATTCATGACCTAGGTAGGGTTGCATTTGCTGGAGCAGGGTTGAAACAGGACTGCATTAATACGAGTTCTTTTAATTTTGTACTACTCTATTGTTCTTTCTTGCAGAGGTTGGCATTTGAGTACTGTAGTGTGCAGTGTGTGAAGAAGTTTCTTGGATTTAATTTATTGATCAAAGGTTGAATTTTTCATTGTGGACTGCGACTTAAATAAGACAGTCATGAATCATCCACAAGAGAAGTTTGTGAGGTTGGTTCTTTTCTACACTACAGATGTTTGTTAACTTTAGTGTATTATAGCGTTTTTATGCTGGAGTTGAAGGAACAATTGCAATATTTCACAAGTACATTTCTTACATACGCAAGCAAAAGAGAAATATTTTGTTTACTTGGAAAGAGTACTAATTCCTTGCTTTTAAGAGTGAAGTTCTGTATCACTGTTCCATCATACATGTCTTCGTAGAAATTATGGCCTAATATTAGCTTACCGAGTTTTGTTGTTATATTGGCACCAACATTGAAATCGCCACTTATCATAGATCTTATAATAGGAATGGACTGTTCTGTAATTTGTTACTAGCAACTTTTAACTGCCCATGTCACTACCTGTTTCCTTTCTCCCCAACCATCTTTCATCGCTATTGTTATTTCACATCTAATAGTTTGCATCCAGGTGTGATCTTTAAATGTTATATGATTTCATTGACACAATTTATGCTTCTTGTGGTTGCTGATTGCATATAGGATGTTCCAATTTAAGTAGATGGTTTAGAGTGAGGGTAACCCATTATGTTGGTGGTGTGTTGTTCAGGTTTCAAGATTGGAAGTCAGAGAAAAGTACTGAAGGGAATTATTCTGCAAGTAATGTTATGTATCCAGGAAAAATTAGAACCACAATAAGCTCAGTTTCTGAGAAGTTTCAAAGAGGATTGGAATCTGGCTCTTCAAGCTTTAACAAGATTAGAAAATCATTAAAATCATATTCATTCAACAGTGAGGTTGCTTCGAGAAAGAAAATTCTTGACCCACAAGGGCATTTCCTTCAAAAGTGGAACAAGATATTCGTACTGTCATGCTTGATTGCTGTTTCACTGGATCCTTTGTTTTTCTATGTCCCTGTGATTGATGATGGTAAGAAGTGTCTTTCTTTGGACCGCACGATGGAGATTACAGCAAGTGTTTTGCGTTCTTTCACGGATATCTTTTATATACTACATATTATCTTTCAATTTCGCACTGGATTCATTGCTCCCTCATCCCGGGTATTTGGAAGAGGTGTTTTGGTCGAGGATACTTGGGCAATAGCTAAGAGATATCTGTCATCATATTTCTTAATTGACATTCTCGCAGTTCTTCCACTCCCGCAGGTAAAATAAACTTCTTTGCCCTGCCTATACACTCTTTGTGGCATACTTGTCAGATGGTACTTACAAAGAGGACTATATTTCATTTGGCCTCAATCTCATTTTTCCTAAGGTGACTTTGGAAGAACTTGTTTCCTGTTTATGACATCATTTTTGGACCCTGAACTGTGAATCGGGATTATTTGAGATTGTTATATGATATATCTGTGGGGAAATCTATGGAAATTCAACATCCAATTATTGAAGTTCTTGTATATCCTTTTAATCAATCGCGTGCTAGTTGTACTGTGAGACACACACGCGCACTATCCATGTGGCAGAAACCAGGAGGATAGCTTTATTGCCCCAAACTAAACACATAATTTGGCATTTTATGAAAGCAAGCTGTTTGAAGAGCAAAAGTTTCAAGATTATTGCACTTGGGAAACTTTTACATGTCAAAATGTTGGCTTAGTCGACATTGCTATTTGTAGAGTTTGATGTTATTTGTGGGCTTCTAACTTGCTGCTCAATGTCCAGGTGGTGATTTTAATTATCATTCGAAAAATGGCCGGCTCAAGAAACTTGAATACAAAGAACTTGTTAAAATTTGTTGTCATCTTCCAGTATGTTCCAAGGTTTATGCGAATTTATCCATTATATAAGGAAGTTACAACTTCTGGCATCCTTACAGAAACTGCATGGGCTGGAGCTGCATTTAATCTTTTTCTGTATATGCTTGCGAGTCATGTGAGTTTGATTTACTCAACTGGTATCCATTTTATTGTAAAATAGATGAGAGAAATTTACATGCATGCACCACTTGTATTTTTTCTGTTTCATAAACTATCCATACTGTAGTTTTTATTGAGATCAACTGAAGATGAGTTGTTAAATAAACTCTAATTACCAAACAACTACAATACTAATAAAAGTTTCAAGGGAATGCATTGTAAACTTAGGTGGCATCAAAAGGATGATCAACTATGTGTACTGCTATATATAATGATATTCACTTTTCATTATACAATTATTTCAGTAACTCTGCAATTTTTCCATTTGTTTACTTGGACAATTCATTAGCTTGTCCTTTAATTTGACATGCAAACTGCATTCATGTTTTATACATTTTAATGTTTTATATGATCTTGACCTGTGCTCATATCATCTTTTTTTTTCTCTTTTTATTGGCATGGATTTGGTGCTTGACTCACTCTATTGAACAAGTAATGATAGTTGGGTTGATGGATAATAGAAGACGAAAATGAAAGTGGTCGTAACATTTCATAATTGTTTTTTAGCTTTCGTCATTGTCTTTCATGAATTGATTTCTTACTAAAATTTGGTTAAATTCCGCATGCTGTATTATGCCAATTTATTTATTTTGAGTCCGAACAATTAGTTGTAATTGGAAGTGAATCTTCTGGCCTGAGCATAATTTTTGGAGTACTAATTGGTTTAGCTCAAATTTTAGGTACTTGGAGCCTTTTGGTATTTGTTTTCAATAGAACGAGAAACAAATTGTTGGAGACAAGCCTGTGGGAAACATGCTGGATGCAGCCGTGAACTTTTGTTTTGTGACACAGCTGGTAGTGTTGGAAATCTCTCATTTCTGGATAATTATTGCCCGATAATAACCCCAAATGAAACAGTCTTCAATTTTGGAATATTCCTTGATGCCCTTCAGTCTGGTGTTGTTTCGTCGTCCATGGATTTTCCACAGAAGTTCTTTTACTGTTTTTGGTGGGGCCTGCAAAACCTGAGGTATGTATATGTATATGCTTTCTTCATGAAGATGTCTTGCTTTATTCAATTGGGTGTGTGGTGTTTGTGCTACATCATTCAGTGCCCTTAGTCGCTGTCTTACACTTGAAGTGATCCCTGGTGGAGGGGACATGGTGGGATTTATGCCAGGGGCATGGGACATTTCTGTTGTCATTTAACTTGTTCTCACATTTGATGTAGTGTGGGAAGAGGGAAGCAGTAGAAAACAGAAATTGCAGCAGAATAATGGTTAAAACTAGGATAAAAATTGAAGTTGGAACAAGATAATAGAATTTAGGGTTCATAAGAAACCTCTAGAAGCTGAATAGATTGATAGAATAACAAAGAACTACGTTTTAGAATCCTAGAAGTTTATTTATATTTGTTTAAGCTCCATATCCTTGTAGGAAAATGATTCCTAGTCTTAGTCTCCGAGAAAAACTACATGGCCTACAAAGGAAATACTTTAAAAACTCACATTCTAATCGCATGACCCTAGATTAATTAAGTAATCCTAATGTCAAAAATATAATAAAATAAATTCTGAATGAAGCTCTTGCATCATTCTATCCGGGCATGAAGAAACTCGTCCTCAAGTTGAAATCATTATTGCCTCAATCTCGTGTCCAATCAAGAGTTGCCAACCTTTTTCCTTTGGCATTTCAAGTACATATCAAAACTAAATAGTTGTTTCCTTTAACATATGGTAACACTAGCACAACAAACTTGACCTTGTAATTTATTCCTCACCCGTTGTTGTCTTGGGCAGCACAACCTTTCATTGTCAACATACACAACCAACATATAATCTTTGCAAAAGCTTAGATTTGAGGTTCTATCAAGCACACAGTCAAAAGGGATCACCATATCATAGACCAATGTATTCCTTTTGTTGAATTGCTACTATGATATTCTTTTCTAACTTGACTTTACTTTGGGCTTTTCAATGAGGGCATCCTATGGATCATTACTTTCATTGTTGCTACCATAACTAACATCATAATCATCATCAAAATAAACATCATAACTAACCTGGTAATTTGTAGTTGCAAACCCTAGAATGTTCTTATAGAAATATTGTGGTTTATGTTCTGCATAGGTCTTGGCTTTATTGATGAAGCTTAACTCTCAACAAATTTAATTTTAAAGGATGACATCTTGGAAAAAAAATTAATAAAAAAACTTACAAAAGAAAAAAAAAGCAACAAAAATAATGGAGATAAAATTTGATAGAAAAAAGCCCAAGGATGATGAAATTTGAAAAACACAATTAAAAAAAATGATCACAAACAAAATAAATAACAATTAAAAGAAAGAAGATCAAATTTCAAAGATTAAAAAATAATAGGTGGGTGACATTAAGATTCTTTTGTAATTTGATAGATTATTCACAGATTAAAAAATAGTAGGGGTGGAATTGAAAAAAAATGTAATTTTATAGCTTATTATAAAATAAAAAAATTGTAATAAAAAGGATATGAACCAAATGTAAAGGAAAAGGAAATTGAAGGGGTTGCTCTAAAATTTTGTAAGGGCGGTGCAAATTTCGAGGTAGGGAGAGAAGGAAAAAAAAGAAAAGGTTTCCAGCGCTAAACCAGCGGCGCTTCGGATACATGCGTCGAGCCACCATGTGGAGGGCACCGAGATCTTCCAAATGCCGCTTCGGAAGGCGGCATTTGGTGACCAGACAACTTCACACGCACCTACAAGTTTTTTTTAAATAATATTTAATATATGCCAATTACAATAATACCCCTGAACGGCCTCCAAATCCACAACAAAATCAATGTAAAATGACCAAAAAACTCTTTCGAGAGAGTTGTATTGTTTTTGTCTTCAAGGACATCAAAGTAATTGTACTATTCCCGAAAAAAATGAAAGGACAAACACCCGTGAGCCAAAAGCATTAAATTTTTTTATTCCAAGGCTAAAGTAGTAATTTTACTGTGCATAAAAAGGAAAATAACAAATATAATCCCATACAATATGTTAAAGACAATTGTGTCATGGTAAAAAGACAATTTTACCCCTAAAGCTTAGTACGTTTTTTTTTTCCAAGGGAAAATTTGTAATTACACTATTACAATAAATAGTAATTTGTTTCTTGATGCTTGATGCACAATGACTTAGCAGATTTTTTTTGTTTTGTTAATGGTATTAAAAGGGTTCTCTGATATCTCATGTGTGCCTTTTGCAGTTCTCTTGGTCAAAATCTTAAAACAAGTACCTACGTTTGGGAAATCTGCTTTGCAGTTTTCATTTCTATCTCCGGCTTGGTACTATTTTCATTTCTCATTGGAAATATGCAGGTTGGTGTTCTTTTCTTTATTTGATAGCTCTTCGTAATGCAATTATATGCAGAGGATAGAGTTGAACTGGTTTCTAATATCAAGCAGGATTTCATTCAATTTTTAATTGTTGGGAGCATACATCGTATGCTTACATGCTATGATCTCAAAATCGAGGCCCACAAACACCTGATCAAGCATTCTTTGATCAGTAATTAAAAGGACTTGTGATATAGGTTGAATTTGATGTTTATTAGGAGGGTAGCTTAATCGCAAGCGGAATCTCATTAATAATATGAAGGTGGTTGCATTTATTTTTTTTACTTTCTCATCCTTTTTTTTTCAATTTTAATTCTTACTTTTGAAAAAAAAGAAGAAAAGAACAAGTATCTGCCATGCTGCTTTAAGAATAGTATGTAGGATTCTTGTGCACCATTGTCACCAATGACATGCTCCTTGGGTGGTTTGCTTTTTCATTATCAAAGGGGTGCCATCTTGATTTTTGGACTATTTAAGGAACATGGGTTCTTGAAAGTTCATTAATAGTTTAGTTTCCAATCAAGCATGTGATATTAGTGAGTGAAATGGTTGAGACAGCTTTTAATTTTACGCCCTCTATATATTTTATGAGCTGATGAACTGAAACTACTCTTAATCAGACTTATTTGCAATCCACAACTACAAGATTGGAGGAAATGAGAATCAAAAGAAGAGATGCAGAACAGTGGATGTCCCATCGCTTGCTTCCTGATAGTATAAGGGAACGGATCAGACGGTATGAACAATACAGATGGCAAGAAACTAGAGGTGTTGATGAAGAGATGCTTGTTCATAATCTTCCCAAGGACCTTAGAAGGGACATTAAACGTCACCTCTGCTTGGCTCTGCTCATGAGAGTGAGTTCTTCCTCTTTTTTGTAGTTTTCCATTGGTGTTGCATATGATCTTGATTAGACCGATTTTTCCCTTCCTACTTATTTTCTACTACCTGCAAATGTTGGCTTAATCACTTCTCATTGGAAATGTTCTTTGGATCAGTAGCCTATAGTGTAATTTTCCAATTTATTTCATGTGCCTTCTCTTTCTGTGTATTCACTCGTGTTAGTACGTATTCTGTTCAGAGAAAAAAATGCTTACATTTGAAGATTATGTATATTGTTTCCAGCTTTTGTGCTTTTACTGAGCTGTTGCAGTACACTGCTTTTAGCCGCTCTGGAATCTTTTTCTCTATATAATGAACTTTTTATATTAACAAAAAACTGCTTCTTTTCTGGGGAGGGATAATAGATAGCTTGACTTGTTCATTTTGTAATTAACATCTTTGAGTAGCATTTTCTTGAGATGCTAGTTAACCTGCATTTTCATTGTAAATCTTGAGGACTGTTTAGTACTGTTACTGGAGATGACTTGTGTAGTTGTGTCATGGCAATCCTGCTAAACCTGCCTTCGTGGAAAAAGGTTTATTTTTTAGTTGATTCCTAATGGGGAAAAAACCCGTAAGTGTTATATGAAGTGGTTCAAGTTCTTAATGACCACTCAGTTCATGCCTCAAAATGGATGTCTTAACTAGTCATTTTCATACGCATGCATACCCCATGACTCACAAAGAAGAAAGGCTGCCAGAAATTACTGAGTTGAATTTCCTTGCATCGTTGGGTGATTACTTGATGTTTATTCTGTTCTCATTTTCTGTGCGTGCTTCTCAGGTGCCGATGTTTGAAAAAATGGACGAACAATTACTAGATGCATTGTGTGACCGTCTCAAGCCAGTCCTATACACAGAGGAGAGCTACATTGTTCGTGAGGGAGACCCAGTTGATGAAATGCTCTTTGTTATGCGGGGCAAGCTATTAACCATAACCACCAATGGTGGAAGAACTGGCTTCTTCAACTCTGAGTACCTTAAGGCCGGTGACTTCTGTGGAGAGGAACTTCTCACATGGGCTTTAGATCCCCAATCCTCTTCTAATCTGCCCATCTCAACTAGAACAGTTAGAACCATTACAGAAGTTGAAGCCTTCGCTCTAATGGCTGATGACTTGAAATTTGTTGCTTCTCAATTCCGGCGGCTTCACAGTAAGCAGCTCCGACACACTTTCAGGTTTTACTCGCAGCAGTGGAGAACATGGGCTGCTTGTTTTATACAGGCTGCATGGCGTCGCTATAGTAAAAAGAAGCTCGAAGAGTCTCTCCGGCAAGAGGAAAATAGATTGCAAGATGCATTAGCGAAAGCTAACGAGAGTTCACCAAGTTTAGGTGCTACAATATATGCCTCAAGATTTGCTGCTAACATTTTGCGTGCTCTACGACGCGGTGGCAATCGCAAGGCAAGGGTGCCAGATAGAGTTCCACCCATGCTGCTGCAGAAGCCAGCAGAGCCTGATTTTACTTCTGAAGAATGATTGGAAAGGTAGGCCACTTTTCATGATTTTGTGCTTCTGATAAAAAATAGGAAAAAAAAAAAAAACACCAAGAGGTT
Organism: Populus trichocarpa; assembly: GCF_000002775.5. Lineage (NCBI taxonomy): Eukaryota > Viridiplantae > Streptophyta > Magnoliopsida > Malpighiales > Salicaceae > Populus > Populus trichocarpa. Next base: position 1,179,543 of record NC_037296.2, read on the forward strand.
GGGACAACGTTGTGGTAGATTGCTGTTGTTGGTTGGGTGTTACGAGGTCTGTATATGTATATCATGTTGTATATGTAAGTGTCCAATTGTTTTTGTCACCTTTTCCTGAGTTGATTTATGTTCACAATTTCGAATGGAAAAATCTAACAGGATGTAACGAATTTAAATTTAATGCATAGAATTGTGTATGAATGTGCAAACTATCTGTTGAACTCGGATTGAGACTGGGTTGCTCTTGATGGGACAAACTTAAAATTTAAGTTTCATGTAATTTTTCAGGATTTTGAATTCATAGAAATTATTAAAATGTTAGTTTGTAATAAAACAAATTGACATAGAACTAATAATTGTAAGAAAATAGGAAAACTTCTTTGTAGAAAATATAGAAACCTCTCTGCTTAAAAATGTGTGTTTTTCTTGTGTGATTACACTGGTTATATAAGCACGTGTAATAATAAAAGTCTTAGGGCTTTCCCTGATTGATTTTGATTTCCATACAATGGTTTTTGTTATTGCTTTTGGTTGGTTTATATGGTTGTTTGTATGAGTTTTTGGTATAAACTCGTTAATGGCAACTCATTGTAGAAGACATATTAGGCCATGGAATTTTAATTTGATGCTCTATGATAGAGGAACTTATGTTCACAACTTCAGATTAGAACAGAATGTGTGTATTGAGAAATAATAATTTGTGTTTGAGTTCGTTTTATGTTCATAATTTACAACCTTCCGTAGACAATACCAAAAAACATGAAATCTGCACCTAACATTAACTTTGGTACATGGAATAAATCTGAAAAAATTGGTATTAATTGCACTGCTGAGAGCCTGAGATTTTCGCATTTGAGGTTTCTGCAACAATGGTGGTTTGACTTATTTTTAGGGTTTGCAATCTAATACATGTACTTTTGAATTGGTGTCGCACCTATGCTGCTATGTTTATTCTACCATGTTAGCTTTTCAAAGAGCCCAGGATCATCAAAACCGGGAATATGATGAGTGAAATATCAGATCTCAAAGTAGGCCACACGAACACGAAAAATTCGAACAGTGGTCGATAGGCTCATTTTAGAGGCTTAAGTTCTCATGTTCTTTTTTTTTTAGTGTCAATACTTCCATGCTACGTATAGTATAACATGCCAGCTCTCCAATGAGCAGAATATCACCGGAATCGGAGTTATGGTGAGTGAGGTGTAAGATCTCCAGATCTCAAAGTAAGCCACTTGAACATGAAGTTGTGATTTGTTGTAGTAATTTTAGAACCTGTTCGAGACCACTCTCCCTCTCTTTCGGTTAAGACTAACATTTGAATACTATGGTGTATGGCCATGGTGGGACATGAAAAAACTCTGTGGCATACCATAATAGCGAGAATTAGGTATTAAAAGTTCACGGTGCTCGTTCTTGCCTCTTCTTCTGAGATTGCGTCTCTCTTGTTATCTAGTGGAGGGATTGCACATTCCAGGTTAAAAATACTTTTGTTTGTTCATGAATGTTCAACTTGTGAAATTAAAAAAAAGAAACACTCAACTAACTAGGCTGATTCAGAATTTTGGTGATAATTCTTGTCAAATACATTTTTCATTTAAAAATATATTAAAATGATATATATATTTTTTTATTTTTGATATTACTACATTAAAACTTTTAAAAAGCATAAAAAACATTAAATTTAATGATTTTTCATGTCAAACACACCAAAAAAATAGAAGCTACGCGCTCCCTAATATTTGCAATTGAATAATTCCACCTTCAGTTCCATTTTCAGCACCGCTCGGTGGACAATATATCCAGGTTTCGAAGACTTGGAGGTCAAGGTAAAGGACAGACCAAATGAAGATTGGTTTTCCTTGTTGATGGGCAAAGCAAGCTTCGCAGAAATTTCATTGCTAAATACTCTTCGGAAAAACATGTCTGAACACTAAAATTAAGTTGTCACAATTTGTTTTATATTCAAGAAGCAAAGACTTTGGGGTCAAGATAAAGGGCAACTAAGTCGTTGGTGCTCAAGATTGGTTCTTGCTTACTACAGAAATTGAATAGCACAATCAAGTTTGGTTTGTCTATAAATAGTACTAGTGATGATCTTGATTTCTCATCTCTCCCAACCGAAAGATCTCGTTCAACATTCCAAATATACTTTGAATCCTGAAAAGAGAAGATGAGGTAATATTCATTATCCCTCACTCAATTTCTCTGTTCCATTTTGTTTCTCTTGCATTTTCATACAACAATTTCATCATCATTCTCCTCAAATCACTCCTCTTCTACTCATTTGTGTGCTCATGACCAAAGCCTTTCTCTGCTTCAATCCAAACAATCCTTTTCCATTAATAGTTATGCTTTTTTGGAGGGTTGTCAATATCCCTAGACAGAGTATGGAGAAAGGGTACAGACTGCTGCTTATGGGATGGGGTCACCTGTCCTGGAAATGATGCTGTTGCTGAAGTCAATGAGCTTGTTCTCAATTTGTTACCAACAAAAGAGCACATTTACTTCAGCTCTGATTCTATTTGCTCTCCATCAGGAGATGCTGAAAATCTTAATATTGTGCATCCACCTGAGTTTCTCCGCAATCTTCAACTTAATGGGACCCCCCCAACACAAATTATCTTCGAAAGTCGGAGCTCGTATAGTGTTATTGAGGAATCTTCCTGAACCTGCTGTTGTTCATGATCAGCTATACATAACAATGATCAGATTGGAAATGAATATGCGAAAAAACAGTGTATAAAGATGTGCTGAGTAGCTTGCCAAAAGGTGTCTCAAAGTTGTTGGTATTTCAATCTTTGTTTTCTCTAGAAAAGATGTTTGTGGCAGTTTTGAAAGCTTTTCTTTCTGCCTCCTGAACAAAAATTGCTCCAAGATGGAAGGTTAGAGGATAAAGGAGAGTTCATCATCGAAAATGCAAGGTAAAAAAGAATCTTTTATACGATAAAGAATTTACCAGTTAATAGCCATAATATATTTTCCAATATCTAGCACTTACTATTATTTACACATCTTAATGTGAACAGCAAACTGGAGCTCCGCATCACTCTATGGGGCGACGCCGCAAGGCGTTTTGATCAAGCTGCTCTGGAAACATCACCCCTTCCAATCATAATTGTCTTCCTAGGTTTTAGAATCAGGGAAAATTTACCTGATTCATCATCATCATCATCCATGTCTTTTTTGTATTTCACGTCCCTTCATCGATATCTTACCAGCTTATTTATACTATGGACTGCCTTTCATTTTTATAAATTATACCTTGCCATGTAGTGACTTATGCATACTAGATACTGAAACCAGACTTCTTTTTGCGAGCAACTCTTCCTGACCACAATCTGACTCAACTTTGACATATGGGATTAGCTGTTTTGCTCTAAAATATTTAAATTCCTTTGCTGTTCTTAATCCTGCCTTCTATTCACTTTGAACCTTCTTGCGCATTCAATTTTATGTAAAGGATGAAAGTAAAATTGCTTTTCTATTTTGCTCTTTTAGGTACAAGATCAGTTGTATAGTTGACAATGAAAACGAGCAAGAAGAGTTTCTGATGATCTGTAGGACAGCTGAATTTTCTTTTGAAGATTTACTTGGTTGTCAAAGATGGTTATGATGATCCATACCAGCTTCCACGACATCTGGTTAATGAGCTTCAGAAAACTAAGATTTTCCAAGTTTGTTTCTGTTGTGTGGTCCCGCACCATGTGATGGGGGGACCACCACATTAATTAAGGAGGCAGCTGGCTGCCTCTTTGGTTTAAAATTAAATGTCCGGCTACTGTAGATGGCAGTAGCAAAATTTGAGAAGAGAGGAGAAGAAAACCGAGAGAAAGAAAAGAAGAAGAGGCAGCAGAGCAGCCTGCGTTCTTTCTTCGATTTCCAGCTCGTTCACCGTTGGATCGAGCTGAGATTTTGACAGCAGCTTCTAGACACGTTCCTCTTCATTCTGGACGGTTGGATCGAAGATTGGTGGTGTGAAAGCTGGCCGTTTTGACAGAAAACGGGGCTGTCAGTATTGTGAGTTTTCTCAAATAATTCTTCTTTAATCTTGTTGTAATCCGAGAATAAGTTGTTCTTGATGATATATATGTTGTAGCCCTTAGTTGAATCTGAGGAAGAACAATTGTGAACCCATTATTTGTGATAGTGGAAGTTTTTAGGTGGACTCCGGTCCCGTGGTTTTTCCCGTATCGGGTTTTCCACGTAAAAATCTTGGTGTTGATTTGTGTGATTATTTGCATTATATTTGTTCATTGTTTGATTCTGTTTTTACTGCACAAAGAGGGAAAAAGGATTGGGACTTGTGAATTGTGAATTGTATTCCGCTGAATTGATCCGGTTAGTTGTCCCTAGTTTTCCCAACAAAGTGGTATCAGAGCATTTGGTTGTGTAGATTGAATTCTTGTGCAGTTAAAATGGAAAAGGAAAATTCGGGCATGATAAAGCTCACTTCCTCAAATTATTTTCTATGGAAAACAATGATGGAGGATCACTTATATTGCAATGATTTGGCTTTGCCGATTGAATGTAAAGGAATAAAGCCTGATGATATGGATGATGCAAAATGGAATGGACTAAATAGAAAGGCTACCGCTAATGTTAGAAAATGGGTATCTTCTAAGTCCATTAATCACATTTCTCAAGAACATGACTGCTATACAGTTTGGAAGATGTTGGAAGAAACCTTTGCCAAGGAGAGTGCACAAAACAAGGTTTTTGTAATTAGAGACCTTGTGAATTTGAAGTATAGAGATGGTGAAGATGCTTCGGTGCATATAAATGTATTCCAAGGGTTCTTGAATCAGCTGTCATTGATGAACCTTGAGTTAGCCGATGAAATGCAAGCATTAATCCTATTGAGTTCATTGCCGGATAGTTGGGAGACTTTAGTGGTGTCACTTAGCAATTCTACTCCGAATGGAAAGCTCACTTTGAAAACAGTGAAGGATTGTATCCTCAATGAAGAGAAGAGGAGGAAAGGGACAAGCACTTCCGAGTCTCATGCACTTGTTACAGAAAGTCGAGGGAGAAGTCAAAGCAGGTTCTCTCACGGCAAGCAAGATGGAGAATCCAGCAATAGAAAAGGCAAATGGAAGCCAAGAGGAAGATCTCAGTCAAGGAAGGGTTTTAAGTGTTATTATTGTGACAAGCCTGGGCATATGCAAAAGGATTGCAGAAAGTATAAAAGAGATAAAAAGGGTAGAGATGAAGACAAGAATGAAGAGAATGGTACAGCTGCAGTTGTATCTGATGGTGATGTTGCCATTGTGTGTGATGATGGCTGTGTTAATCTTGCATGTCAAGATACCACCTGGGTTGCAGATTCAGCAGCTTCTTACCATGTTACACCCCGACGTGATTTTTACACATCCTACACAGCTGGTGACTTTGGTCAAGTTAGGATGGGAAATCAAGGGATGGCTAGTGTTGTGGGCATTGGAGATATTTGGTTGGAAACCAATACTGGGTGCAAGTTGCTACTCAAAGATGTTAGGCATGTGCCTGATATGCGCCTACATTTGATCTCTACTGGTACTCTTGATGAAGAAGGCTATCACAGTTACTTTGGAGATGGTAAATGGAAGCTCTCCAGAAATTCCCTAATTGTTGCTAAAGGGAAGAAGATGGGTCTCTACATGTCACAAGCCAAGGTGATCAAAGGGGAGGTGAATGCAATTGAAGATTGCTCTACTGATCTATGGCATAAGCGGCTTGGACATTTGAGTGAGAAAGGCCTTGGCATCCTTGCCAAGAAGAACTACCTTCCATTGAAAGGTATGAACTTGAACACATGTACTCATTGTTTAGTTGGTAAACAACATAGAGTTGCATTTCAAAGATCACCTTCACATAGAAGGTCACATGTTCTTGATTTAGTTCATACTGATGTTTGCTCTATGATTGATAAGTCTCTTGGAGGTGCATTGTACTTTGTTAGTTTTATTGATGATCACTCCAGGAAGATTTGGGCCACTTGTTTGAAATCCAAAGATCAGGTGCTTGATGTCTTCAAGGATTTCCATGCCAGAGTTGAAAGAGAAACTGGCAGAAAGCTGAAATGTGTTCGAGCAGACAATGGTGGTGAATACAGAGGTCCTTTTGAGAAGTACTGCAGGGAACAGGGTATCAAGTTGGAGAAGACAGTTCCTAAGACTCCACAGCAGAATGGAGTGGCTGAGAGAATGAACAGAACCATTGTTGAAAGAATTAGATGTATGCTCTCTCATGCAAAGCTGCCTAAGTCCTTTTGGGGTGAGGCAATGAAAACTGCAGTTGCCATGATCAACCTTTCTCCATCAGTTCCTCTTGAGTTTGATGTTCCAGATAGAGTTTGGAAAGGAAAGGATGTTTCCTATGCACACTTGAGAGTGTTTGGATGCAGAGCATTTGTACATGTTCCAAGGGATGAAAGGTCTAAGCTTGACAGCAAGACAAAGCAGTGTATTTTCTTGGGCTCTGAAGATGATGAGTTTGGCTATAGGTTGTGGGATCCAAAGGAGAAGAAAATTGTGAGAAGCAGAGATGTTATCTTCTTTGAAGATCAAACCATTGAAGACTTTGAACTGAAGGAGAAAACAGAGTCTACTACTTTTATTCCATCTAATTCAAATCCAAGACCTACTCCACAGTTACCTTTGATGCTTGCTAATCATGGGGGAGATTTGCAAAATGATGATAATGGTGGTTTTCTTGTTGAGCCATTAGTTGGTGATCATGAATCAACTAATGATGATATTGATGTTATTCCTGAACAGGTTATGCAGGAAGCTCTAGATGAGCCACAATTAAGGAGGTCAACCAGACCTCGCCAACCTTCCACCAAATACTCCCCTCATGAGTATGTGCTGGTTACTGACGGGGGAGAGCCAGAATGCTTTGATGAAGCTATGTCACATGAGAAGAAAAGTGAGTGGTTGCAAGCAATGCAAGAAGAGATAAAATCCTTGCATGAAAACCATACCTTTGAGTTAGTGAAGCTTCCTAAAGGTAAGAGAGCACTCAAGAACAAATGGGTGTTCAGGTTGAAAATTGATGAACATTGCTCACAACCAAGGTACAAGGCAAGATTGGTTGTGAAGGTTTCGGTCAGAAGAAGGGTATTGATTTTGAAGAAATCTTTTCACCAGTGGTCAAGATGTCTTCAATCCGAGTTGTGCTTGGTTTAGCTGCTAGTTTGAATCTTGAAGTTGAGCAACTTGATGTGAAAACTGCCTTTCTCCATGGTGATTTAGATGAAGAAATATACATGGAACAACCTGAAGGGTTTGAAGCAAAAGGCAAAGAGCAGTTAGTTTGCAAGTTGAAAAAGAGTCTATATGGGTTAAAGCAAGCTCCAAGACAATGGTATAAGAAGTTTGATTCTTTCATGGTGGATCATGGTTATGACAGGACCACTTCTGATCATTGTGTATTTATGAAAAGGTTTCCAGATGGAAACTTTATTATTCTCTTGTTGTATGTGGATGATATGTTGATTGTTGGCCATGATGCTAAGAAGATTCAGATTTTGAAGGAAGAGTTAAGCAAGTCTTTTGCAATGAAAGACTTAGGACCGGCAAAACAGATTCTTGGCATGAAGATCACACGTGACAGGAAGAAGGAGAAACTTTGGCTATCTCAGGAGAGATATGTCCAAAAGGTACTTGAGAGATTCAACATGAGCAACTCCAAACCGGTTTGTTCTCCACTTGCAAGCCACTTTAAACTAAGTTCTAAGCAGTGTCCTTCAAGTGATGAAGAAAGAGATGAGATGAAAAAGGTTCCTTATGCATCCGCAGTTGGTAGCTTGATGTATGCCATGGTTTGCACAAGGCCGGATATAGCTCATGCAGTTGGTGTGGTCAGTCGGTTCCTCTCAAATCCTGGTAAAGAACACTGGTCAGCAGTGAAATGGATACTCAGGTATCTCAAAGGTACTTCTAGTTTCAGCTTATGTTTTGGTAATAATAAACCTGTGTTGGATGGATACACAGATGCAGATATGGCTGGTGATGTTGATTCTAGAAAGTCCACATCAGGATACTTGATGAAGTTTGCAGGGGGAGCTGTCTCATGGCAATCAAGGTTGCAAAAATGTGTTGCATTATCCACTACAGAGGCTGAATATATTGCTCTTACTGAAGGGGGCAAAGAGTTGTTATGGATGAAGAAGTTCCTACATGAACTTGGCCTAGTTCAAGAGAACTTTGTGTTGCACTGTGATAGTCAAAGTGCAATCCATCTCAGTAAGCATCCTACTTTTCACTCTCGGTCAAAGCACATTGAGGTTAGATATCAATGGATTCGAGATGCTATGGAGATGAAGTCATTTGTTGTTGAGAAGATTCATACCGATAACAACGTGTCAGACATGATGACCAAACCTCTACCGAGAGAGAAGTTTGAGTTTTGCAGAGGGGAGGCAGGCTTGTCAGAGCTTCCTAAATTGAAGCTTACATGTTGATCGCCAGTATGGCGAATTCCTCCCATGGTGCGTGAGGGGGAGATTTGTTGTGTGGTCCCGCACCATGTGATGGGGGGACCACCACATTAATTAAGGAGGCAGCTGGCTGCCTCTTTGGTTTAAAATTAAATGTCCGGCTACTGTAGATGGCAGTAGCAAAATTTGAGAAGAGAGGAGAAGAAAACCGAGAGAAAGAAAAGAAGAAGAGGCAGCAGAGCAGCCTGCGTTCTTTCTTCGATTTCCAGCTCGTTCACCGTTGGATCGAGCTGAGATTTTGACAGCAGCTTCTAGACACGTTCCTCTTCATTCTGGACGGTTGGATCGAAGATTGGTGGTGTGAAAGCTGGCCGTTTTGACAGAAAACGGGGCTGTCAGTATTGTGAGTTTTCTCAAATAATTCTTCTTTAATCTTGTTGTAATCCGAGAATAAGTTGTTCTTGATGATATATATGTTGTAGCCCTTAGTTGAATCTGAGGAAGAACAATTGTGAACCCATTATTTGTGATAGTGGAAGTTTTTAGGTGGACTCCGGTCCCGTGGTTTTTCCCGTATCGGGTTTTCCACGTAAAAATCTTGGTGTTGATTTGTGTGATTATTTGCATTATATTTGTTCATTGTTTGATTCTGTTTTTACTGCACAAAGAGGGAAAAAGGATTGGGACTTGTGAATTGTGAATTGTATTCCGCTGAATTAATCCGGTTAGTTGTCCCTAGTTTTCCCAACAGTTTCGGCACTGTCCTTGCAAACAAAAACAGATGTGATGTTGTGGTTTGCAGTGTTTTTGAGGATGGTTCACCGATTGAGATACATGGTCAAACCAGTGGTTGAAGAAGCACAATCAGCGCTTTCTCGAAACCTGATAGCTGTCACGTCGTCATCAACTGCTCCTGTAAAAATGGCTCCTACAACTCCAGAAACCAAAGAAAGCGACATTGATGCTTCAGGTAGTCCAATAGTGCCTTTAACTGAGCACGGGCCATCTTCTGACATGAAATCTCTGTTTCTGCAAGTCAAAGATTGAGCTTCCAAACAGCGGATGACAAGGAGAAAAAAACAAAGGTATGCGTTTTATATGCTGCTGAAATCAATACACTATGATACACCAAAACCATGGCTGAATTTGTTTTACAATGTGACGATCCTCCTTTCTGATAGGAACACTTCTTCTTGGAATTAAACAGTTGCATCCAGTGTAATTGCTATCCAAAACTATGGCTGAGTCTTCCTTTGCTCTTTTGAGCTTGCATTGTTTGTGTCTGAAATATCTACTTTCCAACAAAGTAACTTACCTCTACCTAACTCTCAAACAAGCTTTTAGACTTGAAAGGAAATTCCTGATTATCCTTCAATTCATGAAAAGACTTGTGATTTGGCTATTAATTCAAGATCCTTGCATCATTTTCTTGTATAAAATGGGAGAGGAAGACCTGCATTATGTAGATCTTTTAGAAACAATTACTGTGGAGTTCAAAATGCAGTGGATTTCTACTTTCTGATCAACTCATCAATTTTCCATTAAGAGACCTCATTGTTTCACACATGGATAACGGAGGAAAAGAAAAACACCGTCATTGTCTATAATAAATTAACAAAGTAGCAAACTACAGTGACAAATCCCCAAATTTTTATTTTAACTAGAAATATTTACAAGATTAGGGTTAGATATGCCAACCCCTCTTCTGCTTTCCAAAATCAAAGAGACAGATATCCACTAGAAAAGACAAACTTTTTAACGCAAATGGTGGCTAGAGAGTATAACGGGCTTTACGTCTACTTTCCTTTCTGCTGATTTCGAATGGAGGATGTTATCTAAAGTTGAAACTGCTTTCACAATGTGTTTCCCTTTGTTTAACATGACACATTTTACCCTGCCATGGAGATGAGAAAAAATCGAATCAGAAAATCTTCTAAGAAAACTGTGTATAAATCTGAAAGATTGTTGGTAAGTATCTTAAAGCATGAACAGGTTATCTAATCACTATTGACTTTACTGGCTTAATGTGGTTACATAGATTATAAGAGGGCTTTGGGACAGGATGGACTGCAAGAAACGAAATGTTGATATAAACTTAAGGGTCTGCTGCCTAATAAACTTAAGTCGAAATGTTGATAGTTACCTCCTTCCATGGGCTGCATCAGTGATCTCAGCTCTGGTAGGAACACCAGACTTCACAAGCGACTCTAAGACCTGAGTTGCCCAAACAACTGGTATATGGGCGGCACCGCAAAGAGAAATAATTTCTTCTTGCATATCAGCCAACATTTCCCATCCACACTCCACGGCTAGATCTCCTCTAGCAATCATGACCCCTAAAGGATTTGAGGACTTCATTGCCTCCAACAGCATAAGAGGCAAATTCTCAAACCCACTCTTTGTCTCGATTTTCAAAATAACCCCAAGGTTTTGAAGTTTGCGCTTCTCCAGTTCTTGGCGGAGCACAACAATGTCATGAATATCTCGAACAAAAGAAACACCTACAATATCAGCATGGGCAGCAACAAATTCAAGATCCATAAGATCCTTTGATGTCAGGCCTTCAAACCGAATATTACTCTCTGGGATATTAATGGATTTGTCGGATCCAAGTTTACTGCCTTTTGGACTAGCATGGGTGATAGAGACAATGATTTCAGATATATCTGTTCCTTTTATGACTCCCCAAATCTTTCCATCATCAAAAGCAATTGGTTCACCAGGTGTGACTGAATCAAACAGATAGCCAGAAGAGCAAGTGATCTTATGAGTGCCACTCATAGACACATGCATTTCATCTAGTTCGGAAGAGCTGCATCGTGAAATGACTAGCAAGTCTCCAACTCTCAGTCTGATATACGGCTCTATAGCTGGGACATCCACTACTTTCCCAAGTTGTGACCTCCTTTTCTTTCCCTTCAAGTGGAGTTCTGTTCCGGACTGAACATAAGCAGTCCTAGTACACTCAGCCACACATCCAGTACCAGAGAAAACATGAATTTTTTTAGAAATTCGAAGCAGCCTTTTCTTCCCTCTAGCATCACTGAATCTTATAGTGTCACCTATCTCAAGCTCACTGAGAAATTGTTGGTCATCTACGAACAGGACTGCATCCGGAGACAAATGAGTAGGAGGAGTACCTGCTTCTCTGTGAGACAACCAAACTTGAGCAGGGAATACCACATTTCCTGAAGCATTTTTCTTGGGAGATATTTTGACTACAGATGGACCAGACTTCAGCTTCCCTGTTCGGAGCTTTGGTCCTGCTAAATCCATGAGAATTCGACAAGGTTTTTCCAGCATCTGGGAACTTTCTTTCACTCTTTTGATTATCTCACTCCAGATGCTAGGATTTCCATGAGCACAATTGATGCGAATAATGGAAGTACCTGCCTTGATGAGATCAGTGATAAATGTTTCATTCTCGGTAGCTTCTTGGCCAACTGTTACCATGATGTGAGTAGTTCTGCCATCTTGTAGACGGCCCAATAAGAACTCACTGTTGGAGGATGCCTTCTTCCTCATTGCTTGTATTGTGAATTTTCCATCATTCTGTGGGTCTAATCTTTTCTCTGTGAAAATTCCTTCACTAACACTATCGTTGGGGTTCAAAGAATTTGATTTCAAGGCCTCCAAAAGTCGAATACTGGCATTAAGACTTGAAAGAACGTGCAAATTGATAGTCTCCAAATTCATGAGACCGAGCAAAGTGAGATCTTCTTTCAGTTGTTGAATGTCAAGGCACCTCAAAGCCAGATAATGTATCAAGTTTGTTGCACTATCCAAGTAATTTCTGAAAGGACCCAAGCATTAGAAGGTGAAAATTGAAGGAAGCAGAAAAAATAAAGCTCAAGATAAGACAGAGAGCCTAGGTCAACAAGCATGTTTAACCACATAGTTTTTGCACAACCAAGATAATTCATAAAGCAATAAAATTAAAAGTTGCGTGTATCATAATTAAAGCAGGAAAGAAGCCAAAGATTTCAATTACTGAATGTTATTAGAATATCAGCTCGAGTAATGATGCATACAAAGGAGCATGAAACAATCTTTCACTTGTCAACACATATCTACATAGACACGTATGGATATTTCTATTACAAGATTATCATCAAAATTACCTGTGATCTTATAAACAACATTATGTAATGGTCGAATATCATAACACCGTATAAGCTAATTTGATTGTCTTCCATAACATGACCTCAACAATACACAACCAACGTTGTAAACAACAACAAAAAAGTACCTGTGACACAATTTGAGTTGAGAAGCATTCCATTGTTCAGATGCCAGTACATGCAAGTAAACAGCCTTTAACTTTTCAACAACACTCCCTTTACTGCCCAGATGCTCAACAGTCCGCAATGAATCCACTTCTGTACCCAAAACAGAAGAAACAATTTCTTCATCTGGGCCCTTCAAATTCTCATCATTTTCGAAAGGAACAGGCATTTCATCGCCAGTGCAAGTGCCCGAATCACATAATCCAGCTTGATCATTCTCATTAGGAACAGAAAAGGCAAAACTTTTCAGTTTCAACTTCGTCTTATGTAAACCAAACAACTGAATTACACCAACTTGTGTTCTAACAGGAAACCTCCAACTCAAAGTCACATTTATAGGCCTCCCCTTAGGCACAAACCCCAGGAACTCAGTACATTGAATGGCCTGAAAAACAAAAAAAGAAATTCGAATAATCCATCCATTCAAAATTCCATAAACACTAATAAAACTCCAAAAGGTGCAATCTTAGCCATGGGTGCCTGTAGGCCATAACAAGAACCCATGAACATATTCTATGTGGGTCCCAAATAGTCAAGATTGCACAGGCGCATCGCTCATAAATTTTTGCAATACTAATAAACAATTAGAGAATCAAATTTCCACAAAAAAAAAATATATATATATATATATACACTAAAAGATGAAATTCACTAAAAAGAACAAAAGGGAGTTAAGAGATTTACATACATGATGAGGAAGTCTTGAAGTTGGATTTGTGACTAGACTAGCTGAAAGTGAACTAACACCTGACATCTTTCTATGCCTTTTTCCAATATCAGCCAAAAAAAAATGAAAAAGAAATGAAACTTGTAGAAAAGTAAGGATCTTTGTAGAAAAGGGTACCTTTCTTTATAACAGATTGGTGAGGATTAATAGAGAGCAGAAGAGAAGAAGACGAGCGGCAGCGTTTTTGGTTTGAGAGGAAGCTCTGAATTTTCTGCATATAAAAAGGAGTGTGGTGGGCGTGTGCTAGATTCGATCCAGCTACATTACGTGGCAGAATCTAAATGGGGATTCGTAGGGCCCACTTCTTTAGTTGCCGATTTAATTTTGACGTTTGTTGTTTCCTAAATCTAATCATGTAATAAGGCTACATTATATTGCAATTTTTTAAAAAAAAGAAGAAGAAGAAGAAGAAGAGCTTTTAACGTTTTTAATTTTGTTCGACGATTAGATTTAAAGTTTAATTGAGAATGGGATAATAATTATTTTTTAAAATATATTTTATTTATAAATATATTAAAATAATATTTTTTATTTTTAAAAATTATTTTTTGTATCAGTACATCAAAATAATACAAAAATACATTTTTAAAATATAAAAACAAATAGAAGTTTAGTCTTATTATTAACTTAATATTCATTTATATTTTATCCTATTTATTATTAAAATTAACTTTACATCTTTGACATAGTAATAGATTAATTTCCTTCCATGATAGATATTAAACTAGGTTTTGCCTTGCTTTTAATATTATTAAAATTAATTTTATATCTTTGATATGGTAATTTCATTGTACAACGGATACTAATTACATTCTCCCTCACTTTTAATACTATTCCAGCCATCCTCATCTTTCCCGAAAATGGACTTGATTATTCGTGAAAATCAAATCTTTCGTGAAACGACTATGAATATATACAGGAGAAATGACAAGAAAATAAAAAAACAGAGAGTGAAATGCTAGTAGGATTTACGGGATTTTCGAAGAAGAGACGGCTGATATAGCTTATTAGAGCATCAGCAGCCACATCTTCTTCTTTCCAATGGCTTTTGAGATCCACTTCTTTTTGTGGTATTATTAAGCTATCTTCCAACCAGTTTCAGATACAAGAAATAAATCTCAAGGAAACCAGCCATTCATGTCCAGTCAAATTTGAGATGAGACAATATTGTAAGAGGTCACTCGCTACTCAAGCCAAAACCTCAGCATCAAGTCTCTCACTGCTAGAATCTAGATGATAACGTTAAAAGCAAAAATTATGAATTAATAATAGCTGATTTGCTTGCATTAAGGCATCAGTCCACAACAAAATCAGATAACAGTTGACAACCATTATCCACAAAACACAGCATCAGGGAATTATTAAAGATAGGTCTTGTACTAATCAAGTACGTGTAGAAACCATGATGATATATGCTAGAATAAAATTCTCACTAAACTATTAAGGCTGAGCAAGTGCTCTCACATGTCTCATGCATCTACATTTATACTAGTTTTAATCACTTGATATCTATTGCCCATTCACGAGAAATCCACCTTATCGTAAAAATCCAATGGCCAACGCCACTCAATAACTACAAAACGTGGAAGCAGTGCTTTTGCTGGGGATCGCTGAGGAAGCTCACCTCCCTTGATCTTGGAGCAAGCTCACCTCCTTCTTCAAAAATGTTGGCAATGCAAAGGCAGCTGAGTGAACCTGTCAAGAAAATGTCACAAACAATATTCAGCTCTATTAAACAATATTCAACTCCATGACATGCAGTTACCATTGGTTCAACAAGGATATCAATGACAGAATCTCGTTTCCACGATGCAAACAACGAAAAATACAAAATTCATTCAAGATTTCTCATTAATATAAATTTATTTTTTTTATTAAAACATGTTTTTATATTTATTTTTTATTTTAAGACACTAGCGAACAAAAAAATCCTATTATCTTCCATGCACTATATAAAAGCTTTGGAGATAACAAGGATAAAAAAAACATGTTTTTGTATACTTGTTTTAAAAATACAGAAATTCATTCAAGATTTTATCACAGATAAATTTATTTTTTTTAACCATGCATGTTTTCATCTCTTTTATATATTTTTTATTTTATTTTAAGAAACTGGCAAACAAAAAATTCAACTGTCTTTGCTTTGCTTGATAATAGAGATTTGACCAGAATACTACCTAGTCATAAAACTCTGTCTCGTGGAGGCATATCTAGCCAGTTTGTGTCAGCAGAGTAACTATATTGAGCTCATAGGATTAACATTACTATAATATTTCTTAATCTTTGGAGATTTTATACAAGAATTTCTTCAAGGAACGAATCTCGTTTCCACGATATAAAGAAACAAGGAGATGGCATTAACATAGTATCAAACTTGAAGAAGGAGCTACTACCTCAGAGTTATAGTACTTGAGTTCTCTTTTATACTTGGTAGCACCTTCTAACTTCTCAATAGGATTGACAGGATTCAAGAACTCAACAGGCGGGCCCTCTGTTGAGCATAGGACAAACCCGATCAGGCCACTGCATGCCAGATAACAACAGACAGCAGGTAAGAATCATTTCATACTCTGCAACCTATTTCACCAAACCCCATTTGAATTTCCCTCATAAATTATTGAACAATGGCAAAACTGTGATGACAAAAATCAGGGAGAACATTTACTAACATTAACAAAAACCAAAATCTCAAATTCATGAGCACAAAGTGAGGTTACTCAGCATTGTGTTTTCATCTTAATCACAGCAAAGGGTGTGGTTGCAGAGCTGTATACTTCAAATGGCCATGATTAAAGCATCCATCGGTCCCACAATTGTCAGAAAAATACTTTTGAGATGAAGAATGCAAAAGCAAGTATGACAATAAATAGAGCTCATCATTACCTTGGATATGTTGGAACACTTGCCCAGGCATAATGAACAGAACCCTTAAATGTTTCACGGCAAATAGAGATCATATCCTCAATAAGATGTGTATGAAGCCACATACTTTCTGCCATGTTACAGAGGACACCACCAGGCCTTAATGCTCTAGCTATTGTCTCGAAAAATGGCTTCTCTACTAGCTCTTGAGCAGGACCTTAATCAAGAAGAGGAATACCATGAGCAACATTCCTAAATGCATTAAACCATAAAACAACGGAAGTTTCTCTGAAGATCACAGAAACCAAGTTTTCGAATAGTTCAGTTCTCAACTATAGAAGCAGATTAGGGAACTGAGAACCAAACAGTTATATCTAAAACCCAAACGATAGTTTCTAGCAAAAGTTTTCAAGCATATTGAACCAGAAACCAGAAGTCACACAAAATCCATTCATCTGCACAGTTCCGTAGTTCTGAAACATGATTCTACCTCAATCAGTCACAGGCCACACATTCCCTTCTGGTGTTATAAACTCTAAAGAAAAAGAACAATTATTCATATTCTAGAGCATACCTACAGGGTCTGAGGAATCAACAATAATAGCATCATACTTCCCTTCAGGAGTTGACCGGAGAAAATCTACAGCTGTAAAGTTTTCAGAAGCAAGATCAGCTAATATCAGTTCAATTCACTTCAATTAACCCAAGGAAAACTCATGCACAAATAATGAAGTCTTTATATAACTGGGACAAAGTGTAGAAAAAGGAACATGAAAATATTGTTTGTGCATACCATCACCCACATGAAGTCGGACCCGAGGATCCTCAAATCCAACAGCCAATTGTGGAAAAAACTTCTTAGACACCTACAGTATTTTGAAGGAGTTAGACGGAGCAGAATGGTACTTGTGATGCAAGAAGGGTTTCACCAAATCAGCACTTACATCTATAACCATCTGATCTATTTCACAAATATCAATATGTTCCACAGAACTATGGCGAGAAATTTCCCTAAGAACACCACCATCACCACCACCAACAACCAAAACCTGCATTATTAATTGCGTGAAATGAGAGTGAACCAAACATGAAAATGAAATTAATTACACAAAGTTCAAAAGACATCCAGGAACAAAATTTGAAACGACTAGATGCTGTTTCCATGCAACCAGTCAAATTTTGGCTGTGAGGTTACCAAAAGAAAGATAGATGGCAGAGAAACAAGGTATGATGACAGAAGACCTAAAACATTTCCATGAGGTTCTAAACAGGAAATACAAGAACTGAAGCCAGGTAAATTACTATTTCGAAACAACTACAATGGCATCTTATCAGGATTCATATCAGGTTAGAGGAAAGGCAATTGCATGCCATCTCATGAATTTCAGATTGAAGACTCCAGCTTATCTTAAACTCCAGTTTCATTCTACTCTCATTTTCTCACGCTTTTGCTATTTTATTTTATGATTTCAGAATGAAAGGCAACTTTATTTCTTTCTTTGGAATGGAAGTTGTAATATTTTGTTGACTGTGAGAAAAAAGAGAAGTAATTGTTTCATCTTTCATTTCAAAATCTCCTCCTAAAGTTCCAACAAACAGGCACTTGGCATAAAAAAAAACATATATGTTGCAAAAATAACTACTCCGGACAGTAATTAACATACAAGAGGGTGATAGAGTAGCTTCAGCACATCTAAATCATTGAAAAGCAGAAAAAAAATAGCACTGTTTCATACAGTTTTGGGAGATGGAATCGAACAAAGGGGAAGATGGGCGATCATCTCCTGGTATGCGCATTCATCTTTCTCAGTCAATTGAACAATACCATCAAGAACAAGCACTTTCCCATATGATGTTGACTGCGAACAAACAACTCTGTATCAGCCAAATCATATAAAAACCAAAGCAGCAAATCTAGGTAGACATATTAGCGCACACTCAAGGAGGGAGGGAGGCAAACAACAGAACAAGGAGATTTCATAAAATCAGTGAAGTATATAGAGTTGAGATGGCCGAACCTCAAAAACCAAGACCTCTTGATACTCTGACTTTCCCTTGTATAAAACCTCTTTCACTTCCAGTGTATGTGCTTCTCCTGCAGATGGATACCCAAAAACACAAACCATGGATACAGTGAGCAACTCAAAAAGAGACAGAGTAGCCATTTCTATTCATCGCAAGAAAATAATGAAAAGGGCAAAAATTTTATAGATGATAAATAGTCAATATAAGGCAACATTTTCTGCAGGAGATAAAAAGAAAATATAAGTTAGCATAAAAAGAACTCTGTTGTGGGAGCTAAATGCGGCAGGTTGGACCTCTGGCATTCTCTGTTCCTAATATTTTTTTTTTCCCAAAGGTTCTCTGTTGTGCAATGTTTTAAAATTAATTTCAGCAATAAAAAGGGTCACAAAATGATATTGGGAGATTTCTATTCACATCACAAATTTCAGAATTCAATACAAAAATATGAAGTTGCAGGTGATTTACTGTCATCGGTAAAACACAACCCAAATAAGCATAGAAAAGATCAACAAGTGAAGACATTATTGCATTCAATGGACATGCATAAGAGGAGTGATACATACCAGGCCACATGGGGTTGTTGAAGTAAACCTTTTTGCTAGTTTTGCCTACAAAAAAAGAGGGTCATCAATAGCAACCAATTTAAACCAAAATATCCCCAAATAAATAACAAGAAAACAAAAAACTGGAACTGGAAAAGGAGAGAAAATAAATAAAAGATACCAGCGCAAGGATGAGATTCCGAGAACCACCCAGAAACAACAGTAGAATGGCATTTTGCGTCAAGCTCAGGGGCAGAAGCCCTAGCCTTCAGGCAACAAGAAGGAATAGCCTTCTCTGAACCATTCCCATTATTCGCCTTCCCATCCATAGTCTTCTGGCATTCCAAACCTCTTCCTGTGCCGCCCTCCATAGATTATCCTTTTCTTCTCCTGCTCCAGCCTCTAGACACCACACAGAATTCTGAAAAATCAGTAAATACAAAACACAAAGGAAAAGTAAAAAACCAAAAACAACACTAATAATAGTGGTTAATCAATGATGGCAAAATCAAAACTTAACACAGACACCTGCAAATTCAATCATTCAAAACATGATGAGTAAAGATTACCAAAAGAACTGTATGAAACTGTATGCAGTACCAAGCAAGTAAAAAGGAGATCAATTTATATAATAATCAAAACCCATCCTCAGAAAGGAAAGCCACATTATTTTCACAAAGTAAAGATTGAAAAGGATTCTCCAAAGAAAATTTTTAAGACGATGAATATCATTAATGAATAAACACCACAATGATCACAGGACAAGAGTCATAATAATCAATAATTTCCAAATTAGTGATTGATTTAGTACCAAATAAAATACAAGAATCTATAATTAAGATTCTGATTCGGAAACAAATGCTAATTTCTCTGAATATCCGAGAAGCAATAGTTCATTTCCATTTTGAACAATATCACAGCATGCAAAGCGATACAACTTGAGAAGAAAAGGAAAAATTAAATATTACTATCTGCACAGAAATAATTTATTAAGAAAATATTAAAAAAGGAACAAGAAATGTCTAAAAGAATGAGATCATGAGTTGGGTTCTTAAAAAAATACAAAATAAAAGTCAAATTCAACTACTACAACCTTGTTCATTAAGCACGACAGCAACAAAAAAATATAAACAAAAAAGGGTCTGTTTGGTTCCCGAGAAAAAATAAAATAAAAAAGAATAATATTAACATTTTTTTACTACCAACAGTAGTTTTCTTTATGTTCTTTTCTTTCTTTCCTGAAGAAATTAATAAAAAAGAACAAGAAATCATTTTTTTCTCGAGAAACAAACAAGAAAAGGCTAGGTTTTACTAAAAATGGCACAAGAAACAAAGCCTGTAAAGTTGCAAAAACCTTCACTAATTCACTTCGAAAAAAAAAACCCAAAAATGAAAAAACTAGAAAAAAATCATAAAACAATACAGTAATGAATGGAAAAAAAAAACTTAAGAGAGAGAGAAAGAAAGGTTCTTGCCTGGTGTAAATGTCAGTGAGAGAAATGAGAGAGTGTATTATCGTTGCTAATAATACTATGAGGCTGAATTTGTGTTGATCAGGAAGACAAAAGTGGAAGGGAAATGACAGAGAAAGGCAGAGAGTGTCTCCCTTTCGTCTTTCTCTTCTTCTGATTCTCTCTTTTGCAGGCTTTAATGGCGTGTCGTGTTCAGCTTGCAAGCTCCTCGTACATATATAGACGGGTCTGTGAAGGGTTGAACGCACAGGACAACTAAGCCCATGGTTAATTTAACTGTGCATGACTTGGTTTGTAGCCCATCATTTGTATAAAAATTATTCAAAAAATATATAATTTGTTTTTTTTTATTTTAAAAATATTTTATTTTTACTTTAAACTATTTTTTTTAATTTTTCAAATTATTTTGATATATTAATATTAAAAATAAATTTTAAAAAATAAAAAATATTATTTTAATACATTTTTAAGTAAAAATATACTCTAAAAAGCAATCACTACTACAATACTAAACAAGTTTTAGTAAAAAAAATTAATTAATTAAATTGACTTGTGATCTGTTTGTCTCAATTTAAACAATATTGTTTTTACTTTTTTAATTAATTTATCTATTACATGACTTGAAACTTGCTACACATCAAGTTAAATAACTATGCCCGGGATAACTCTAAGAGGTGTAGTTCAAGTGGTCAGACTCTAGATTTACTCCCTAGAAGTCACCAGTTTGAATCTCACAAACCTCAGGGCCACTGAAGGCTTACATTGTTGTTAACTTCAAGGCTCGTAGGATTAGTCAAGATATGCACAAACTGACTCAAACATCCACGTTAATAAAATAAATAAATAAACTATGCCCGGGTCAATTTTTGCGCAAAAGAGAGTGTGGAAAATGCAATCTTGCTGTAGCAATCCACACAAGAAAAATATCAAGCATGCGTATGCTTTGAGCAGACAGAAAAGCTTGCACTTTAACTTGACACCAGAAGTGTGGAATCACTTTGTTAATGCTACAAGACGTAATCATATTATTATATGTGATATGGTGTTAGTCTATTAGATGATGATAAAGGAGAGTACTTTGAGGAGAACCAAAAATAAAAAAAAAAAGAGGAACAATTCATCATATTGTTGTCCTTTTAGCTATGATTGGAGATCGAACGATTTATTTTTTTCCCTCTTTTTTAACGACATATCTAAAGCTTTTTGATAAGAGCATATGAACAACTCATCATTCTAATCTTTTTAGTTCTTGTTATTTTTTATAATATTTTTTTGCTTAAAAATATATTAAATTAAAATTTTTTTATTTTTTAAAAATTTATCTTTATATCAGCACATTAAAACGATATAAAAACAATAAAAAAAATAATTTATCATATTATTATCCTTTTATCTATAATTAAAGATCGAATGATTTATTTTTTTCTCTCTTTTTTAACACCGTATCAAAAGCTTTTTGATAGGAGCATAAGAACAACTCATCTTATTCTAGTATTTTTAGAAGGTGTTTGAGAATATAACAGTAGATGTTTTTTATAGTGTTTTTTTATTTAAAAATATATTAAAATAATATATTTTTTATTTTTTTAAAATTTATTTTTGATACCAATATATCAAAACGTTTTAGAAATAATAAAAAAATAATTTAAAAAAAATCAAGTTTTTATTTAAAACAGCTTGAATCGCAGCCCCAGATGGATAGCATATTATTTTCATATGGGATCTCCTTTTCCTTGTTGGGAACTTAAATTAATCAATGACAATAACCTTTTCATAGTTTATTGGCTTTTCATGATGCATGAGTGAATGAGAATCGATTCTACATTAATTTTAATAATATTTTTATAAAATACTGTTTTGTGCATGTTTTTGTTGTTTTTTTTTTGTTTTTTTTCATTTTACATGTGAGTGAAATTGATTTGTCCATTTGTTGTATTTTAATTATTTTTGACATGACAGAAATAAAATAACTTTAAATTATAATTGATGTCAAAAGTGATTTAAAAAGATAAATATGTTTGGAAAAAAACTCAAAACATTTTTTTAAACAAGGTAGTACAAGTTAGAATCAATGAATTAAAAAGAATTTTAATTGTTTTTACTAAATAAGAATTTTTAATCAAATTTTTATAACATTCTTTTGACTTCAATCAAAGATTAATTCTAACTAAATATATTTATGACTTATCTTGACTCCTCAATAAAAAAAATATTTAAATCAAATTATAAAATTCATACTAAAAAAATATATTTGTATTTTTTATTGGATTGAACAGATTATACAAACCGGTTTGGCTTGGTTTTTTCCGGTTTGGCTCGGTTTTTTCTGGTTTGGCTCGGTTTTTTTCGGTTTGGCTCGGTTTTTTTTCCAGGTTTTTTTCGGTTTGGGTTCGGTTCGGTTTTTTCGCTTTCAGGCTTATAAAACCGAACCGGTCGGTTTTTTCAAATTTCTAATCAGTTTAATCGGTTTTTTCACGGTTCGGTTTTTTCGATTTTTTTTTAATTTTCTCAATTTAATCAATTTTTTAATTTTTTTATTCACTCCTATTACATACATATTTTGTATTGATCAAGTAAAACATAGATTTAATCTTAGTAAGATTAAAATAATCTAAAAATATCGTCAAACATTTAAAAAGCATTGAAAGAAAAGACGTGTCCACTTTATTTTGTTAGCCAATAATTCATTGGTTTTGCTTTCTGTTGCTTGTGGTGTTGATAAATGTGCCGGCAGATTCTGCAGGTATAGTGTATTATACTGTAAGATGTTTTTTTTAAGTATTTTTATTTTAAAAAATATTAAAATAATAATTTTTAATTTTTAACTTAAGATATTAAAATAATAAAAAAATATTAAAAATATTAATTTGAAGTTTTTTTTTCAACCGCACTATTAAACAGTGTCGTAGTCAAGAACTTCTTTACTCGCCTGCACCCTGTTTTGGATAGAAAAAAAAAACAATTATGTTGTGAATTGGTTTTTATTTATTATGAATTTTTTAATTAAAGAACAAAAAGATGTTATTTATACTTTATAAAATAAATAAAAAAATATATAAACCAATAAATAAAAAATGAGTTGTTAACATTAATTAAATACTAAAGTAAAGAGTTGATCTTTATAGTAAAAGTAAAACATAGATATACATGAAAATATTTTATACAAATTCAACTAATTTATATAAAATACAAGATAAAGAAATTTGAGACAAATTAAATTAATCTCTTTGAAGTATTACCAAACCAAAAATTATATTAAAAGATAAATCATTATTTAAAAAATAAAGATACACCAAACAATTTTTTTATTTTAAAGATATGTCATTAATCAATATTTAAATAGAAAAAATTAATATAACAAAAAAAAAAACAATCGACACTAATGGGCCTGACAAGCGAAGCTCGCATGACTAACCTCTAATTAGAAATCCTAGACACACGTGGGCTTAAAATTCCAGGTTTATGTTTGGCATTTTTTTCTCACGTCGTCCACTCCAAATTTTTTTATAATTAAGCAACAAGTTGCATGTTGGATAGTTTTTCGTTTACCTTCTATGATCGAAAAATCAAGGTTCAAGTTCTTAGACCCTAAAAACCTAATTTTAGTTTATTTTCACCTGAAAACATCTAAAAAATATCACATGGACCTCAATAAATCGATTCATTACCCCTAAAATAGTTCAAAAATACTCAGAAAATAAAAATCAACTTGACCATAAAAAAATGAACGAATCCGATCTACTATTTTCATCATGTTTATAGAAAAAACATCACCTTTATTGAACTTTTCTTAAGAAAACAAACATATTGACACAGAATAGTGACTTTATTGTAGCTAGAATATGGTGGTTCAACCAATTTATCTCTCAAAAATCTTATGGCAACTTTCTATCTTCTTTCTCATTACTTAAAAGAAAATAAAGTTTAGTATGAAATGTGAATCTTCAAAATAACAAGGACCAAACACTAAGAAAACTGAAACTTTAGGGATTGAACTAAAGTTTTTCGAGCCAAATCTAACAAGGCATGTGTTTTTGTTTTTTGTTAAATTTGGTCCTTGTTTTTTGAATTTTTATTTTCAATCCTAACTAAATTTTGATTTCACAATATTGGAACCAAATTCATCTTTGAACATCCCTTAAAACTCTATACGTGGGAGATAATGCAGATTGAAAGGAATACAAACAGAGAAAAACCATGATAATGTAACTTTGGAGGATGAAATCGTAAAAATTGAAGGTTTGGTGACTAAAATGAAAGCGAAAAAAAAATCAAGAAGCTTCATTTCCAACAAACCCAATGTTAAAAAAATAAAATTAAAAAGTAAAATAAGTTTTTTAAAAAAGACATAAAACAATTATCAATGTCAAACTGGATTAACCTTTCAAACTCGTGATTTGGGTCTGAGATTGGGATTACCCTAATGAAAAAAAAAATCATGAAGCCTAAAAATCAATCAACCAAGTGTTGAAGAATAAAATTGAAAAGAAAATCAATTTTAAAAAAGACCGAAAACAAAAAAAATAGCAATCAAAAGAATAAGGATCAAATTCGACATAAAAACAAAATGGTAGAACACCTTATAATTTTGGATGGATCGGTGCAAATCCAAGAAGATGTGAGAGAAAAGAAGAGAAGAAGAAAGAAAAAGTTGTCAAAGCTTCATCGTCGTCCCTCCATCAACACACGCCGCATCCACCGATAGCTCTTGCCGAGACGTTTCTAGCACCACTAAGAAAAGCAATTTTCTGACCTCAAAGGAAACGTGTTGCCAAAGTGTGACAACCTTCCTCATGCTAGCCCATGGGTTGCACATACCAGTCAAGTTGTTTTTGCTCATTCACTTCAGTCCACTATATTTGTTTTAGTTTTGAATTTGGTCCCTTGAGTCTTAATAGTTTTAGATCAATAAAATTTTATTTTATTTTATTTTTTCAAATTGAACATTAACTAAGCATAAAAAATTTCCCTTTATATTGTGAAACCTTTATATTTAGACAACCAAAATAGACTATAAAATCAAATCCCAAATATAAACAATATAAAACGATCAAATTAAAAAAACAATAGAGTGACCAAGAAGAAACTGTTTTTTTTTTATAGAAAAAAACATAATTATTTTTTTTAATTCGCCCGGTCTCCTCGATTGATGTGTTTGTCCATGCCTTAAACCGACTTCATCCTAGGTTAAAATTTATATTTATGCCTCTAATATCAAGCCTTAAACCGACAAAACCCGGGTTAGGTACTATGTCCATGCTATAATATCGAGCAATGATGGTATGGTAATAATGCATGATGTGATATTAAAAAAAAAAAAAAAACTCTATCGGCTTCCTTCTTTGTCTCAAAATAACGGCATGACAGGCTTGGATGTCACGTTCATTTGATATAAATTAGATAGGTAATAATACATCGTGGATATGATTTTTTTTTTAACGTGATAAAAAGAATATTCAACTAATAATAATGTTTTTTTAAAAAAGCAAGAAATATTTAGAACCTAAGTGTATTGATTCTAGGTTCAATAATCTTTGTTAATTTAACAATATAATTTAAAAAATTAATAACAATAACCCCCCAAAAAAAATTAAACAAGTACTAATATAAAAAAATAAACACTTGCTTTACAATATCTTTTAAATGTCCCAACGATC
Source organism: Populus trichocarpa (assembly GCF_000002775.5). Taxonomy (NCBI): domain Eukaryota; kingdom Viridiplantae; phylum Streptophyta; class Magnoliopsida; order Malpighiales; family Salicaceae; genus Populus; species Populus trichocarpa. The sequence continues at coordinate 1,205,524 of NC_037296.2, forward strand.
TTATTTGATAACAAATCAAAAAATAAATAAAAACATGATAATCTCATAAAAAAAATGAAAGAAATTCAAAGTTTAATTACCAACAAAGCAAATATTTAAGGATGTACTAAAAAAAATCAATTTTAAAAAATGATAAAAAAAAAATTGATTTGAATTCAAATTCACGGTCTGATCCCAAGGTTGAAATAAGCCTGCATAAAAAAAATTGAATAAAACAATGGAAGTCAATTCTCAAGCAGGCCAAAAGATGGAAGGAAAAAATAAATTAAAAAAAAACATAAAAAATATCAAAGTTAAATTAGGCTAATTTTTAAAAAATAAATATTCTCGTGAACTGGGTCATGAGACTGTGATTATCTTATAGAAGTGAAAGACAAGAAAAAAAGATACAAAGCAAAATCCCTAATTATCCAAAAAAATTAAAAAAAAAACAAAACAAATAGCAATAAAAAAAATAAGAACCAAATCTAGTATAAAAAATGAAAGAAAATAACGAGGGAACAAATCAAAAAATTAAATAAATCAAGAAAATGATAAATAAACAAAAAAAATAAAAATCAAAATAATTAGGATAAAATTTGATACAAAGATTAAATGAAATAAAATGTTGAGGGAAAAAGATTTTTTAAAAAAAATCAAGAAAATGATAAAAATAACAAACAAATAGCAATCAATAAAACGAGGAACAAAATTGATACAAATAAAAATTAACAATAAACATTTGATTTTTTGAAGGATTGATGTGAAATCCAAGGTGAAAGGAGATAAAAGTGGCAGGAAAACAAAAAAATCCACTGAATCGCAATTGTTATTCCGTCGTGCACACGTGCCTGACCACTAAAAAAAGGACGATGTGACTCTTTCAATCCTGTCTTAAAATATGATGTTTGATCATCAGGAGATGACACGCGCCACTAAAAAAACATGAGTGACTTCTACTCGCTAGAACGTGCATAGCATGTCTTAAGTATTTTTATTTTTTTAATTATGTTTATATTTTTTAGAAGACTGAATTTCCTCCTATTCAAGTTAGTTATATTAAAAAAAAACATGATTAAAAGATGACAATGCCCTTGGATGTCAATTTTAGTTTTTTTTTTTTTTTATACTTTTTAAAGTAATATAATCATTTTACCATGCAATCGAAGCTTCAATAAAAATCGTTGTATTTTAAAGGAAAATCTACCTGTATACCCTTATATATTGTATTGTATCAATTACAACCTTTTATAAAGAAAATCAATTAATTATAATTTTTAGTTTGTTTTCATCTTCCAATATACTTTACTGTCAATAATTTTGTAAAAAATTATGGTCATATAAACCACATGTGATAATTTCAATATAAATTAATGAAATTACACTTTTAAGTAAATATAAAATACCTATTATGTAAAAAAAAGTTCAAGTGTGCTACATATAATAATTTTAGTATGAAACCAATTTTATTCGGGTTATAATCCCCAAATATATTTGTTTTATTCTTCACAATTTATATTGAAATGACTGACGTGCTATATAGATGACCAACGGTTTTAATAAAAATAAATGGAGTTATTTTTTAAAAAAGAACAAATTAAATATTATAATTGATTGTTTTTTATATATAAAAGTATGACAGGGAAATCATTAAAAATTAAATCTACCTATTTTTTACCAACAACATTTAAGTTAGAAATGTAATATAATATAATAAATACAATAAAAAATAAATATATTTACGCAATATTTAACAAATTTTATTTTAACTATAAAGTGTTTTTTATCAAACATAAATTATTTTTCATTAATTAACTTTTTTATGACAAATAAATATAAAAAAATATAAAAATATATATATATTGGTTCAACAGTCGACCATCTTGTCAACATTTAGAAAGAATTAAGGTTTGATTCGAATCAAGCAATTTTACGTATTTTTAACTTCTTTATCTGCCATGAATGCAATAAGTTTTTGAGCGTTTTTAGTATGGTCGTAAATATTATTTTTTAAAATATTATTTTATAAAAATATATTAAAATAATATTTTTTTTATTTTTAAAATTTTATTAAAGACTTCAGCACATTAAAAAATTAAAAATAATAATTTGAAACAAAAATAAAATTTAAAAATTCTCAAATGCGTTTTTTTAACACAAAACAAGTACACCATGAAAAATCACTATTTATAGATTTTTTTTTATTTAGAACTCACTTTTAATTTAAAAATTAAACTGTCTGCATTTAAAAATTACCTCAAGCTTGTCACAATTTAATATAATCAGATATAAAAATTATTTTTGACTGCATTTAAAATTACTTTGAGATAATTAGTCTATAAAATAATCTATATAATTTCCCATCATTTTAAGTTTGTTATCCTATAAAATAATTAAATTTTGATTTATATTCAATTTTAATTTTACCTTCTTATGATTACAACAAAAAAATAAGTTGAGCCCTATAATCAAAGATGGATAAACTCTGCAATTAGAACATCATTTTTCTTAGCGGTGGTAATTATCTCAAAATAATAATAAAAATATATTTTTATCTCTCAATCACTGTTTTTCTATTTAAAAACACATTTCCACTCCTTGTATCATGAAACATTAACTAGAAGCAACCTTACAAACATGACTGTTAGGGAAATTCCTGTTTATTTTTATATTTTAAAAGTGATTTAAAAAAAAATTATATTTTCAAATTATTTTAATGCGTTGATATCAAAAATGATTTTTAAAAAATTTAAAAAATAATTATTTTAATGTATCTCTGAGTGAAAAACACTTAAAAAAACAACTGCAACCATACTCCCAAACACACCTACCATTAAAGTGCTTTTTATACCCTGTTATTTTTTATTGGAGTTTCAACAAATTTTAATTTTTTTTCTTCAATTTTTTTTTATATTTTTTAATCATTTTGATATGCATATATCAAAAATAAATTTTTAAAAATAAAAAATATTATTTTAATATATTTTTAAATAAAAAATACTTTAAAAAATAACCTCTACCTACCAACTCACGTCCCCCCTTTAAAATATCAACAATCGAATGGACCCAACTTTCGGGTCTCTTTCAAAGCAGGCTAAATCAATCTCTCTCTCTCTCTCTCTCTGTATATATATGTAGAGACACACACAGAATTAATACGTGGAAAATGTCCAGTTGGCCTATGACAATAGTAACCATGTCACCAACGATAAGCTAATTAGATCCAACAACCATGGCACGATGTCATATAAAAACGATGACCATTACATGACGTTAAATAATAATTATTAAACCTGAACTGGCCTGGTGGATCAACTCGATAGCTAGACCGGTTCGGGTTTATCAAAAAACTAGCTGGTATAACGACTCAGCCAAACCCAAACGACCCTTCAGGTCGACCCATGACCCGAGCGACCCAGGCAAACTCAGGCGAGACTCAGTGTTTGTTTTTCATTTTTTCAAATGTGGTTTTTTTTCTATACCCTTTTTTTTATATTTTTTTAGTTGGTTATTGACACTTTTTAAAGCTCACTGTATAAATATTAGAAAAATATTTTATTTTTTCAATGTGGGATTTGAAACTCTTTAATATATATATTATATATTTCCAAGAAAAAAGTTATGTGTTTTTCAATGTGAGATTTGAAATCCTTTAATATATATACTCTTATGTTTCCAAGGAAAAAATTGTTTTTTCAATGTGAGATTTGAAACCCTTTTATATATATACTTTATGTTCACAAGAAAAAAATTATGTTTTTTCAATGTAGGATAAAAAAATATTTTGATTTAAATACTTCAACTTAAAATGATAACATAATATATTTTCAATATGAGATTAGAAATCCTTTAGTATATATACTCTATGTTTACAATAAATAAGTTATGTTTTTTCAATATGAAATTTGAAACCATTTCGTATATATACTTTATATTCACAAGAAAAAAAAATTATATTTTTTCAATGTAGGATAAAAGTTTTTTTTGGTTTAAATACTTCTACTTAAAAGCATAACATAGTATCTTTTCAATGTGAAATAATTTTTTTTAAATATTTTTTTAAACTTCATTTTTCTACAACATGTATAACCTATATTCATATGGATATTTTCATGTGAAATATTAAAAATTTTCCGGGTTGACCCATGAAACCCGGAACCCTGCCCTTTGATCGGGTCAACCCTCAGGCCGGGTTTGATAACTATGGGTTAAATTACTGTGATCATATCAATTTTCACCCAAAATATTTTTTTATTATTATTAATTTTCGTTTTTGAAAACATTTTGGATTTCTTAAGCAGGATTTTTGTTAGAATTTTTTAAAATGAACGTTGATTTTCTATTCTATTTTTATAAAAAATACAATTTAGATAAAATGGATGGTTTGTTTGAGAAATTGTTAAAATTTGAAGGGACGAAATTGATACCACTTGGGAGCCATTGCTTGGATTTGTCCGTTTTTCTTTGTGTTACAGCTGTCAATTCGAAAGGACAATATCGTTTGGTCACCCTATAAAATATTATTTGGTGAGGTTGTTAAGATTTCCACGTGAAACATGATATCGGATGGTGAAATAGCATTTAGATTCTTTTCTTTCCTTTTTCAACGACAGGAAGACTATACGGTAGCGTTAAAAATAATTTTTTTTTATATTTTTTTTATATTTTTTAATATCAATATATAAAAATATTCAAAAAAACTATATAAAAAAATAATTTAAATAAAAATAATTTAAATTTTTTGAGAAGCTTGACCAGCCAAACAACCATAATTGATAAGGATAAATCATTTTCCAATTCAACATGTTAATTTATGTTTTTGATGATATAAGATCTAGATTGGATTGAATTTTAACAAAAAATAATGTAAAATTTATCATTTAAAAACCTGGATTGACTTGCAACTTGGTCAATATAGAAAAAATTCAGTCAAAACCCTATTAAAATTCATTGATTTTTTTTCTTAATAATGTTATTTTTATTTTTTTATAAAACAAAAAAAATAATTTGACTTTACCTAACTCACCTAATCTATTATCCAAATAAATAGTTTAAAAACCATGACAAAATTAAGAGTGAGCAAAAAAATCAAAAAACTGATTAAATCGAGAAAATATAAAAACAAATAATCAAAAAAACCGAATCGTGAAAAAAAAATCGATTAAACAGATTAAAATTTTAAAAAACCCGACTGGTTCGGTTCGGTTTCGGTTTTATAAGTTTGAAACTGTAAAAATTGAATCGAACCCAAACCGAAAAAAACCAAAATAAAAACTGAGCCAAACAAAAAAAAACCAAGCCAAACTAAAAAACCAAGCCCAAATAAAAAAATCAAGTTAAACCGGTTTGAACCAGTTTTGTGTTTTTAAAAATTTTTTATTTAATTTTTTTTTTAATAAAAATCAAACCATATCAAAAATGATTATCTTGGACGAACCAGTGTCTAAGCCTAAATACAATAAAGGATTCAGTCCAAAAAAAACACATAGTAATTAAGACTAATTTTAAGACCAAAGGCAAAAGAAATTAATAAATTAAACCAAGCCAAAATAACCAACTTTCACCAACTTAATCCTAATTAGTAATGGAGCTAAGAGATGTACATCTTTCACAGCTTTTGATGGCATCGGAATTTGCAAGGCTTGATTTGACACCGGAGACCAGTATACCTAAACATTCAAAATTGATTTTCGACCAGAAATCTACGATTTTCTTCTTTTTCTTAAATAATACATTTAATAAAAATAACATAAAAATTAGTATAATTAAGAAAAAAATTGACAAAGTAGTATAATTTAATTGATTACATTACAAAAAACAGCACAATTAATTAAGATTTAATAGCTTATCACTACTTTCAATAGGACAACGTGTTCAGATTTGAAATTTCAAAAGTTAGGTTAATAGAAATAGTGTAATCAATATTAAAAAATTAAGCGTTACGCTATTCCCAAGAACATCTCCCTTAAAGACATTTTTTTTTATTTGTCTCAAAATTTGGAAACGAAGGTGCTAATTTTTTTTAAAGATCGCACCATTTTCAAAAATCCATTTTTTTTTTTTATGATTCAAGGATCAGGCCAAATTCTTAAAGGTTGAACAACTTCTAATAATACAATTTATTCCCTTTTAATTTTTAATTTTTATAAATTCATACATCAACGGACATCAAAATGATAAAAAAAATAATTTAAAATAAAAAAATAAAACTTGATAAAAAACCGGTTGAACTGCATCTTCCAACTATACTACTTCGCAAGTTTTTAATCCTCTTATGTGCTATTTGAGGAAAAAAAAAAAGAAAAAGAAAAACTCAAAATCTACACCTCTATTACTAGAAAGTATAATGACAGACCGTCTCCAACCTCACCGACAAAATAACTGCCACCACATGTGGCAACGAGGAGGCTGTCTTTACGAAAGGACCCATGAGAAGTCCTTTCGATTTTGTCTTGCTCATGGCGCATCTGCGTATGTGGGTGATGAGTTAGATTTCTTCGTTGCAGATACTGTAGAAGATGAAATACTATTTGGAGGTTTGCAGAACATGGGATTCTGCAATGAAAATGGTGTTCACCCTTCCCAAAGCTTATGAATTATACATAGAAACAATTTTAACCTATAGTAGTTATATAGCACAAACTTTCCTAGATTTTGATGATTATTCAAAATAAAATGTGATTGTTCAAGAGGATAAACGAAGAGAAGAAGGGGGAGGAGAAATGAAGGAACGTGTTAATTCAGTTAATGAAGAAGTCTTCAATTATCACAGGTTTTTCTTTCTAATTTATTTTATATTCAAAGTGTTCTTGTGTTTTTTCCATCTCCTAATATATATATATATATATATTTTAATGTTTTTTTTTCTGACCCACAAAACAAGGAGAGTTCAAGAGTTGATATATAGGTACTGTTCGGAAACACAGACCTGTTTTATTTGGATATACTAATATTAAAAATAATTTTATAAAAATAAAAAATAAAAAAATAATTTTTCTTCCTTTTAAAGATTCTTATATTAATTAAAAATATTCACATCCTTTAATCATTATAATCATCAAATTTGTCTAACAGTGGAGTAGCGTTTATATGTAAAATATTTTTATTAAAAAATATATTAAAATAATATTAATACATCGATCAATCATTTTAGAATCTTCTAAAAATTAATTGTAAAAAAAATAAAAAATTAAAGCTTTTGCCACCCTCCTTCTAGGCGGTCAAGGCTTTGAATAAAGCAAGAAAACTTGCACTAACATTAGCAAATTATTATGGATCCAACATCATTAGCTTGGACTTTAACCTTACACGTGTTGGTAAATGGTGTGTTGAGGGGAATCATGTCTAAATATTATTCTAGCAAAATGATGAACCTTTTACATGTGTTCTTGACTCTGTCTTTAATTTTCTGTGGAAAGATACATTCAGAAACAGTAAAAAAAAGAAAGATGAATCTGGCAGCCTTCACTGTAATTATTGAAGAACCATTACAGCTTTCGGTCAAGTTTGCCCACCAAAGAGGCACATGACATAATTTGGACTTATTATTCCCTAACAGTAACCAAAGATTTACAAGTATTTTTTAGATTGCAGTGTAGAGTATTTTTTTATTTAAAAATATATTAAATAAATATTTTTTTTATTAATTTTTAACCTTATAGAACTTAGTAACTGAAAACTTGAACAATTTTCAAGAATTAATAATTGGATGGATCATCAACTTCCACTTCAACTCAGAACCAAAACCATGGTCAGTTACCATAAATTTCTTTACAGGAGAAAATCTTGATTCCTTCTGTAAGAAAAGAAATTCAAAGTCGAATACAATGAGGGGAAAAAAAAGAATTACCGTACTATACGCATATCTATATTAGTTACCACTAACAGGAGAAGCTGTTGCGCCTTTTGAGCTCAACAACGATCACACTGATGTTATCTTTGCTGCCCCGAGCCATTGCTAGCTCGGCTAGCACCGCTGCAGCCTCTGCTGCGCGACAACTCTCGCTCACAACTCCCTGGGACTTCCTCCTCATCCGGCCATGCAGGCATCTCTTTATAATCTGGCATGCGAATTCGTTGGAGATGACATCCCATAGGCCATCACTGGCCAGGACGAGGAATTCATCATTTTCAGTTCGCTTATCCACGGTGACTTCTGGTTTGGAGGATACAAATGGTTTGAGATACTGATCACCTGCATCAAGATGTTAAAGCCATGTGAGTAAGGAAAAGGATATATTTTATTCATGAAATTCAATCTCTTAATCCTGCTTGTGCTAAATATCTTTTCAATATGACCTAACGACAGCAACTCTCAAGGATGGTTAACAGCAGTTTACTAGTGATCAACGTGATCTGGTTGTGCTCTGCCCTAGCTGTAAGGCAGCACAGGTCTAGCTACTAGTCCCCCATTACTAAATTATCATGAGGCTCCGATTGTTTTTGTGATGCGGTCTGCATTTTATGTCAATCATAAATTTAAAAATATTCGGTAATCTCTTGAAACCTTGACAATTCATAGACTTAATAAATATAGCACAGAAAATTCATCGTAAACGAATAAGTTTAAATGTGAGTGATCTGTTTGAAATTTGATACAGCATAATTTTTCGTGTACCATGCAAGTGAGGAAGAAACTAGACAAAAACATGTATGGAGACGCCAGCAAAGAAGAAACATGAGAGAACAAGATGATCTAGCTTCCGACTTGTAATAATTGATGGAAGTTTCACATACCTATAGATCTGGAAGTGGCAAGAACTCCTAGAACACGGTGTCCGTTCCAGTTTATAACCCTTCCACCTGCAGCTTCAACTCTCTCCAACTCATCAGGTCTGTCAGGCTTCGCAAAAAAGAGGTGTCAACAAATTATTCATCTTAAACATTAAAAAAAGAAAGAGACTAAACCTTTAAAAAACAATGGTCATATAGCATAATTTGTTCAAACATTATATTTTCCATTTTTCCCTTTTATTTTTGATTAAATGACCCCTTTTAAGATCTGTAGCTTGGAAGCTCAACCTCAGAAGGAGTGGATTAATTCTGATTGCTTTTTCCCAAATTATTTGCAGTAACTGTGTCCAGTTCAGGGGAAAATTAGCACCACAGGTATCATCCCTGTCTTCATATTTTACAATATTTTGTTGTGTAAAACAATTCTTTATAGTTTCATTTTCTTTTTAAAATCTTAACAGGACACTGAGCTAAGATTATAGGGTGACCATCTGATGATCAAAACATTCTATATAATATTACCAAATGATTTTAATAGTAATTAAACAACACAACCTAAATAGAAATCTCATGGAACCTTCCTTTTCTTTTGATCTTGATTAGGCTAATAAGCACAAATTTCATATCTGAGAATAAAATTCCGGAAAATCCCAGAAGATTTTATTGTTCTATACTTGAAAAAAATAGATCAAAGAGTTAAAAGAAGTTTTTTTTTTATTATTATTAAAATATTATTTTTAAAACTTTTTATCTCCTATTTCTTTTTTTTTTCTTTTTTATCCGTCTCTCCTATACTATAAAATATCTCAGTTTCAGCTTGAGCGCGTAGATTCGTAGAATTTTCATAAACTTCCTCTATTTTTCCCACTTTAATTTTTCAGGATAATTCTCAACTTTAAATTGAAATCAATTGATTGAGAATTAAGTCATAAAACTAGCAAATAGCTTCACTCAATTAAGAGATTGATGGTCTAAATCCAAATTGAAGGTGGGAACAAAAAAAAAAAAAAACACTCGATCGATTTCAACAAACCCAAAAATCATTACCTTATGATCAACTGACAATGGCACGGCAACCCCACCTCTACAAATCACAGCTCTAGAATCCCCACAATTAGCCACCACCACCTCCTCCTTCCCCACCACTGCAACAACAGCCGTAGACCCAATCATCTTATCCTTCACCACCTCCTCATCCATCTTTCTAAAACACTCCTCCATCACCTTCTCCCACTCCACACCACCACCCCCTTCCTTTCCCTCCATTATCTCCTCCACAAGAACTCTATGCAACCTCTCTTTACACGCCTCCGCTACAAGAGCTCCACCATGTCCATCATAAACACCAAAAAAATCATACTTCTTTTCACCATCATTAAAACTCAAAAAACCCAACTCCACCTTCACTGTATCCTCCATCTCTTTCCTCCCCCCTATAACAGACACCGACCCATATGATAAAACTACTTCATCTTGCAAAACAACATCATTCCTCAGCGGTGTTAACGATATTGATATCTCCTTTGAACCACCATCATCACTAGCTTTTGCAGCAAAAATTCCTCCTGCTTTCTTCTCTTCACCACACAAATCACCGCCCTTCCTCTCAATGCCATCATCCCCGCCGGAGATGGTGACATGGGATTTATTATTTTGACACGTATACTTCAATCGTCGGATTTTTAATCTTCTCCGACGAGAATTCAACGTCTTGATCACAGTGAGCTGATCCATCCTCATTATCAAAGAGTCTCCAAGCTGTCGCAAACAAACATGTAGAGCAAATCAAATCTCAAGCGTCGAGAACCAAAACCATCACAAAAAGCAAATATCTTGGTGCCAACCTCCTCATTTTGCATGAAAGAAGTAAAAATTTCGTGGTAGAAAAGGAAAAGCACAGGGAGCTAAATGGGAATATAAAACAAATAGGCAATGATGATCATGTTAAAGCAGATGAAGGGTAGCCGTTGATTGTTCTTTGGTGCCCTTGTACACTGCCACATGGGATGAATAAAAGCCACTAATTTGGATTTTTATAAGGGAGACGTGGACGGAAGAGATGGATTAAGGGGTACGTGGAGGATGGATCCGGGTGTTGGGGCCCAAGTGTGGAACTCTAGAAGTTATTACGTGGCGTCTCGTTGTGCTTAAAGTAGTAAAAGTCAGGCTTTGATGTGTTTGGATCTGACAAGGAAGATGTTTGACTTGGAAATGAAAAGGATTCTTAAGACACGTGTTTAATGATGCCGCGTCGCGTGTCCGATGAGAGCTGCTTTGGCCATCTTTTGTGTCGGGTGTTAAATTCGAGTTTTTTTTTTTAAATTAGCACTTTTATTTTTTATTTTATTCTTTTTTCAAACTCAAAAATATTACAGACAGTAACACGTTAGGTAAAAAACGCGAGTAAATTATTTTTAAAAATTTTTAATTTTTTTAATTTTAAATTAATATATTTTTTAATATTTTTAAATTATTTTGATGTGTTCATGTCAAAAATAATTTTTTTTTAAAATTATATTTTAATATATTTCTGAATAAAAACTACTTTAAAAAACAATTATAATCATACTTAAAAAAAAATCCCAACTTGAAAAAAAAAACATGCAGATGGGTTGCAGAAACTTCAAGAGAGTGAAAAAAGAATAGAAAAAAAAATAATTTTTATTTTCCTTAAAATAGTTTGATGGACGAGGAAATAATAAGAAAGTGATTGTATTCATACCACATGGTTATTTAATTTTTTTTATTAGGTATTAAAAATATTTAATCCATTTTACTTCTAGCCAAGTCAAGTGATGTAGAAATGGAGTGAATGAAAAGTATAGATTACAGTATAAATATGAAAGTAGAATACAAAATAATTATATTTTCCTTTTAGAACATACAAATATTTTCAACAACAAAATGGAAATGGATGTAAGAACATCAGAGTAAAATTTAAAATCATCTCCTAGTAAAATTCTAATTAATGGATGATGAGTATTCAACATGACGCGGAGTTTGATTTATCATCTATGCTACACTTAGCATATTTTTAATAGAACATTAAAAAAAAAAAAACTTAGTTCACTTCAATATTTCAAATTTATCTAATTAAATCTCAAGTTCCCTATTACATAACTTCTTTATTTATGTAAAATAATAGAATTTTAAAGAGATTTAAATAAATTTTTTTTTATCAAGCTCATCCAGAAGCAATAAACGAATGTTAATTATTTAAAAAAATATTTAATTTCAATTGATATATAAACTAATTCGAGATTATTGTAATAATAATAATTTAATAATATAGTGTTTGGTATTATAATAACAATTATTTTTAAAAATTTTTTCACTTAAAAATATTATTTTTTTTAAAATATTTATTTTTAATATTAATATATTAAAATTATTATTATTGTCATAATCCAATTCTTGAATTTACAAAAAAAAAAATTAGAATTGGATTAAGACAAATTGAAAGTTTGAGGACTAATAAGGATTGAATTATAAATTTAGGAGTCAATTTGATCAAATATTAAAAGAATTGATAAGTTTGGGGATTTGATTGAACTTTGATTTAATTAATTATTGCAAGAGCTTAATTGAAAAAATACTAAAGTTTTGTGTTGATTTGGGTTAACATTGCATGAAATTAAAATTCAAGGACCACAATGAATAGACGGTGGTACTTTAGAGAGTTTGAATTGATTTTAAGAGAAGTAATTTGAAAAACATTAAAAGTTGAACACGTGACATCATTTCAGTGGCCTGTCTGTGGCCCCATAGTGCGATACCACATTCACATATGATCCCTCTGTTTTTACATTTCATTAAATCAAGTCCTCTACTCTTACTTCCAATTAAAGGTAATTTCAGCTTCTTCTTCTAATTTGTTACTCATTAAAAATGTCAGATGAATGCCAAATTTCATAATGTGATTGGGTAACAGATCACATTGTCTTAAATTGAAGACAACATGTCAAGAAAATCCCAGGTCGGCTAAGGAATTTTATCAAGAACACAACTGATAAGTCCACAAAATCCCAGGTCAGTCAACAAATGCCAATGGAGTCTGGAATCAACAAATATATGCTTCAGTGATTTCTCAATAATTTTCTGCAAACAATATGATTTTATTTGCCAGTAATCATTGCAGGAGCGAGTTCCATCCTTGAAATGATGAAATCTATTGGCATCTCTTACCTCTACTTCTCTCCCTCTGACAATAGAGAAGTGTTTGAATGCTGCGTGACAATCTCCATAGACGCGAAGGTTTTTGAACACCCTAATGGGTTTTGAACTGGATGTGCTTATAAGACGAAGTGCTACAACAATTTTCTCACTGTGCTGAAGCAAGTAGAAGGGCTACGCAAACATATCTGCAGAAAGTGAGGCGTTCTATAATCTTTGAGGGTGTCATATTTGTCCAACTGAAAGCAAGGCATGTACTATAATCTTCGTACATTGAACAATGATGGTGTTTGGGATGCAAACTAAGTATAAATATTTGAACTCTGTTCTTTTGATTCTCAAAGTGATAAGAATGGCTGTCATTTCTTGAGTTCAATTTTTCCTCCTTCCCCTAGTTTGGAAAAGGCTATGATACCAAACTACAGTTTATATTGAATTTTTCACCAAGAATATCACCTTGTGCATTAAAAAAAAAAAAAAACTAATGCTCGTAAAGAAAATCCCACAAACATTTTTTCTTTGCGTCAATTGAGTGTTTTCTCTGGGAATAGAATCTTGCTTCTCATACTGAAGTTCTTTCAAAAGGTACTAAAAAGGGCTGTAATGGCATTGAGCCAAATGTTCGAGATATCTGGTTCAATACCTTCGTGTTTTGAGGAGTCCCGGAAGAACAACTCTGAATATTCTTTTATCTTCATATTATGAACATGATTATTACTTAACCCTTCGTATTTGAAAGCCTGTAATTTTCTCAAAGATAATTTGCAAACAGTGGCCATTTTATCTCATCTTTCCTGGAGAGGCTTATTTGATCAACTTTATTTCGAGGTTTGTGAGCCACATATCATGCCCCTTGATGAATGACTTGGAAATAATATCTAAAGAACAAAAATAGTCTAATACTGATCGCTCTCACTTTTGAACTACCATTTATGTTTCTAATATTCACAGGGGTTGAATCTTTTTTATTTGATTACTATTGCTTTGGAGACTGCAAATTGTCATCAAAATAAAGTTTTTCTTAAATTGTTTTTCCCTCTTCTAATTCTTATGGCTGTCGTGACTCTCCCTCATCAAACCAAGAATTTTAATTCTTAATTTTGAATTTTTGAGTTCAAGAAAGGTGGAAGTATCAAATAAATACTTCTCTCTCATGTTACTTTTGATTATGGTTTATTTATAGAAGGATCATAAAAGAGATAGTAGTTTATAAAGATTTGAAGTTTATATTGTTAAAATTGATTCATAATTATTATGGGTTTAAGGTTAAGTAATTGATTTTGAGTGTGTTGTTAGAAATAAAAATTTGTGAATTGATTTATTACGGGTTAAGAAATATGTTTCAACTTTGCTGGAAAATATAAAATGGTATTGAGGTTGAAAATGATGAAATTTTATTTTGATCATTGATTTAAGAAACTTATAGTTTAGTTCCTAAATTTTAAAAAATTAAAATTTGACCCTTAAAACGTGTTTCAAAATTCTGAGCAGTTTTCTTATGAGGTTAAGGATGATAAATCTCATTTTGATAATTAATTTGTTTAATTTTAATTTAGTCCCTCCAAAGCTCAGGTTGACTTAATATGTCACAGTTTTAATATTGAAAAAATATATATCATTTTGAATTTTTTAACATTTTAGATATTCTTTGAACCTGACAACTTAATTGAATCATGTAGAGTCAACTTTCATGTCGGTTAATTTTAAACTCGAGCTGGACAGGAGTCGGGTCGAGAAATTTCAAGGTTAAATAATTTCTTTTTTTTAAAAAAGAATTCTATCATCTAATTTTTTTTTGCCTTCGATTGAATCATTATTAGCTTTTTTATTAATATTGTCCTTCAAATTGAAGGCTTCAATAATCAGTTAATTTTAAATCAAGATTAAGTAAGCAGTTAAAAAAAAATTCAGAATTCAAAATTCACCAGTTAAATTCAAAAAAGTTTTGATGTTTAGGGCGTGCCATAAAACTAATATAATACTAGTTCATATAAAACTCATCAGAAAGGGGTTTTTCACCCCATCAACAGATATATTTGTACTTGATGTTATGATTGGGAACGCGGTGTATTCCCTCAAAATTCAAAATATTTTTTATTAAAAATTAATTTTTTGGTATGTTTTGGATCGTTTTGATGCGCTGATATCAAAAATAATTTTTTAAAAATAAAAAAAATATCATTTTAATGTATTTCAATACAGAAAACACTTTGAAAAACAACCATATCCACACTCCCAAAAGTCGGCATTCTCCCAAAAGTCGGCGTTCCTTGTAAGGAAAGAAAAAGACCATACGGTAAGAATGGAGCATCAACTTTTGCTTATCTGGAATTACCTCTTTTATGCATG
The DNA here is from genome assembly GCF_000002775.5 of Populus trichocarpa. NCBI lineage: Eukaryota > Viridiplantae > Streptophyta > Magnoliopsida > Malpighiales > Salicaceae > Populus > Populus trichocarpa. The sequence continues at coordinate 1,220,758 of NC_037296.2, forward strand.
ACCGGCATTACCTCTTGCATTTCTTGGGATGGAAGAAGACTATTGCTTATCTGGTCCTTGGAAAAGTGACAAACTTGACTGTAACTTATCCCTAATCTTTGATGACTTGCTAACGCGACAGATTTGAGCTCTGGCTTTTCCTAGCAACTTCGCACCACAACATAAATACCCCACACGGAAAAAACATAAAGGAACCTTGCAATATCAGATTGGCCAAGTCCTTGGAATGTTTTCCACGGCTCAAGTCAATGGAGTAAACTATACAGAAATTACTCAAGAGAGCCAAGCCCCAAATTACGTTTTCACGATAACATCATTTGCAGGACAGTGAAGCTCAAAAAAACTAAGTCTTTGGAAATGGATCTCTCTGTAGTTTGCTTGTTGATGCTGGTCCTTGTATGTCATGGAGCTGGCCATAACGAAACGTTCCAAGAAGCAAAGTGTAAGAAGCATGGTCCGGCCATAAGATTTCCATTCAGACTCGACAAGCAGCCAGAGTACTGTGGCTATGATCCTGGGTTTGTTCTATCTTGCAATGAAAGGAACGAAACATTGTTGCAGCTACCAACTTCTGTGACGCTCAACATCAAGAAAATTGACTATAAATCACGGTTAATCATTGCAGCTGATCCAGATAACTGCCTCCCAAGACATCTTAGAAATTTCAGTTTATCTAAATCTCCTTTCAAATTTGCGGACCAGTACCAGTATGATTGTACCCTTTTCAACTGTACATCAAAGCATGGAGATTATTATGATCGGATACCTTGCCTTAGTGTTCCTGGATATGATATCTATGCCTATAGTTCTAATAATTTCCTCGGTTATACAGATCTGACTTCTTGTACCAAGATGTATAATGTTACATCAATTCCATCGGAAATGACTGGCGGTGATAATATTCTTCACTTGAACTGGTCAGAACCAGCAGCATGTGGAATTTGTGAAGAACACGGCATGTTCTGCAGATGGAAGAATAACACTAAGCTTGGAACTGAATGCTATAAGAAGCCTAAATCAAAGAAAGGTACGGCCTGTATTAAATTCTGCTTTAGTTTTCTGCAGCCAATCTAATTCTTTGTGCTTAATTTGGAACTATCGGATGACTCTTTAGTTAAGAAAATCAAATATTTTCACGAGTTCTTCAATTTTAGTTATGAAACATGTAGTTTTCAGATCATGCAGGTTGGTTGCTTGATACATGTTGAGATTAGTAAATTGCACAAGATAGTCATGGTTTACATAAGATCCGCGAATTATGATTGTCGAATGCGTGCTATTAAAGAATCTAATGTTACCATATATTTTCTCTTACAGGCAAAATAAGGAAGATAGAGGGTGCGGGTGAGATTTCTGCAAATTTGTAACTTTTAGAATTGTTTCCTTATCTTGCATCTTCTAAACTATCTTGATGAGTTCTTGATAAAGAAATGTTTTGTTTGCAGTTGCAACCGTGGGTTCGGTTCTTGTATTACTGGTATTGTTGGCAGCCTACCGTGTCTACAGCTCTGATAAAGCAGCGAAAAACAATCAGAAAAGGATTGAAAACTTTCTGGCAGATTATAAAGCTCTCAAGCCCGCAAGATACACGTATGCTGACATTAAAAGGATTACGGATGAGTTCAAGGACAAGCTGGGTCAGGGAGCATATGGAACTGTGTTTAAAGGAAAGCTTTCTGATGAGATCTTTGTTGCTGTGAAGATCCTGAACAACTCAACAGGAAACGGAGAGGAGTTCATCAATGAAGTGGCAACAATGGGAAAGATCCATCACGTCAATGTTATACGCCTAGTTGGTTACTGTGCTGATGGATTTCGAAGAGCTCTGGTCTATGATTACCTGCCAAATGAATCACTAGAGAAATTTGTATCTTCAGAACATGGCGAAACCTCCAGTCTTAGCTGGGAGAGGCTTCAGGATATTGCTCTTGGCATGGCTAAAGGCATCGAATATCTTCACCAAGGCTGTGATCAGCGAATCCTCCATTTCGACATCAAACCTCATAACATCTTGTTAGACGACCATTTCAATCCAAAGATTTCTGATTTCGGTCTAGCAAAGCTGTGCTCCAAGGATCAGAGTGCCGTGTCCATGACTACAGCTCGAGGAACCATGGGGTATATTGCACCTGAAGTTTTCTCTAGGAACTTCGGGCATGTTTCCTATAAGTCTGATGTTTATAGTTTTGGAATGGTGTTGCTTGAAATGGTCGGAGGGAGGAAGACTATCGATGATAAGGTAGAGAACAGCAATCAAATCTACTTCCCAGAATGGGTCTACAACAGCCTGGATAAAGGAGAAGAGCTGAGAATCAGAATTGAAAAGGAGGGGGACGCGCAAATCGCAAAGAAGCTGACTCTTGTGGGACTATGGTGCATTCAGTGGCACCCCGTGGATCGTCCGTCCATGAATACTGTCGTGCAAATGTTGGAAGGAGGAGACAAGTTAACAATGCCTCCTAGCCCTTTTGCTTCTGCAGGTCCTGGAAGAATGCATGCAAATATGCCAGGGAGACCTCATTATCAAGCGTTGGAAGTGATCTCTGAAACAGAGTAAGCATACAATGATCGAGTAGTCAAGTAGAAGGGCTACGCAAACATATCTGCAGAGAGCGAGGCGTTCTATAATCTTCGAGGGTGTGTAATATTTGTCCAACTGAAAGCAAGTCATGTAATATAATCTTCGTACATTGAACAATGATGGTGTTTGGATGTATTACTGACGCCAATATGATCAATGCAAACTAGGTATAAATATTTGAACTTTATTCTTTTGTTTCTCAAAGTGATGAGAATGGCTGTCATATCTTCAGTCCAAAGCATGCTTACAATGATTGAATAATAAATAAATGTTATTAATATATCATGTTATTCATTGTTTGTTTTGTAAAATATATTATGAGCATTGTATAATATAATTTGTTAAAATATATTGATAGATTTAGATTGGTTTACTCACATGAACAATCACTTCTAACGCTTGTAAAGTGAGTAGAAATGAAACTATTTGAGTTTTAATGCTCAATAAACGACTTGGATGTAGTAGGAGTAATTTTAACTCAAAATAATTCTTAAAAAGTTACCTTGATTGAGACCAAGATGAGGTTTTTAAATAAAAGAATTGACATGAATAAATTCTCACCATTCATGTCTTTATTATGATTGAAGTCGAGTATGAAATTATTCATTTGCCACTAATAACAGTGAGCAAATGAGAATTTCTGATTTGAAATCTATGTTTTTTGACGATAAGATTAAGACTCGTATGGTGTATTTCTTTTAACAAAAAGTGCAACGACATACTCTTTTTTTTTTCAGAAAAGAAAAAAGTAAGCTTCACTATATCATGTATTTCATACTACATGTGCTTACAACTATTACAAGAATAAAGAACGGATCTCTACTTCTTTATTATGTGAGTCCTGGAGATCATATCTAAGATCTTAAAATTTTACCCTTTGTGACTTTTGAATAATCGCTACTTTAGGAATATATTCTATGGTCATGGAATGATTCGACTTAAAAAAATACTCTTAGAAAATCGAGTTAATTCAGATCTGATTGATATGAGTGGAAAAGAAAAGTAATTTTAGTTGTACACCCGTTACTTGTATTCTCCGGCAGAGATCATATCACTCGAATAAATTTAATATGGTTTAGAATACTTGTAATTGTAAAGATGAATTGAGTATAAAATTCTTGAGGGATTGAATTATATTTAGTCATGTGTAACTAAAAATACTTTAGGTATATTAATACACTTTAAGAAATAATTAATTATGAGATTGATGTCTCCTATATGACAAGTATTAGTTTTATATATTGGAGCTCCTTTCACTTTGTGCTTCAGGTCGCATAGTCCGTTCGTTAAGTATGAAATTCTTGTGCAAGTTTGAAATATAATGTATTAGATAGCTTCAGTAATTCATGGGCGAGTGAGAGATGTTGATTATTGGGTTAAGCTTGGTCCGCCCATGAAAGATGAGCCTAGTCCAAGTATTTAGAGGAATTACTAAAGAAAATAACATCTTCCTCTACTTATATATAAAGGGACATAATCCATATGAAAAAAAAAAGTTTTTCATTTTATTAAAAGAACATGGTTATCTCTTTCTCTTCTCCCATCTTGGATTCTCTGTATTAATTTGACAAGATCTATAAAAATATTCGTACTGTATAATATCACTTTGATTCTAGTAATTGAAGTGGCATTGAAATAATTAATTCAGGGATAAGAAAATAAATTCTCATGAGTAAGTTTCTTTTTAAATCTACACTCAACACAAAATCCAATGAGCCGGATGATGTTACCATGGTGAATCCTTCCTGTGGTGGGAACTTCATTGATGAAGTCCTGACCATTTGCTTTCGACTTGCCTGACATCTTTATTGCGACAGAATTCCCACTTCGGAGCATGCCCTTATATACGGAGCCCTAGCCACCCTCACCCAATTTTTCCTTGAAATAGTTGGTCATCTTTTTAATTTCCGAGTATGAGTACCTTATGGGCATGAAGTTATGGTGACTTTGCAGAAAATCTTCGATGTTGTCATACGTTGGTAAATGCCTCCTCCATTTATAGATCAGAAAGATGAAGACACATGGAGCCCCACATACAAGTCTTATCGCAAGACATAATCCTGCGTTGGAACGTCAGAAACCATAATAGGACGAGAGATTCTATGATGAGATGCTACCAAAATAATCTGATGCAACAGAAATAAGCTGAAAATTTCTTGATAGCTACAATTCTATGATGAGATGCTATTTACCATATAAAGAAACATGGCAAATGTGCAAGCATGAATTTCAGAAATATTGTGAGAATTCATGAGGACAGTCAATAGAAAGCTTACGCACACTGGAAAGATGCCCATGGAAAATGTTGCAGGGGTTAGAGCAGTTGACGACACGAGTGGTATTATCCAATAAGCAAAAGCCTTGCGCCTTGCATTCTCTACAGTAAATAGTATCCCATTCTAGCGTCAAACCATTCACAAGAATTTTATGGATATCAATGTATGACAGGCTCCTTTTGTTATCTGGCGGAGTTGCCATAAGCACTAGATCAACATGGCACGAGTCCCCTACTTCCGAAGCCTTCATATCGCCAGAAACAACATACCGGTATGCCTTCTTCGAGGACAAGGACGATATGCAAGAATCCTTTCCAGTGATACAAGAATTAGTGCTGATATATAGAGGGGACTGCATAGGATTCTGGCAACATAGAAATATGTTTTTTCTGGTGCCGTATATGAATGGAATCATATATGGATCTCCATAACTGAAGTTGTTCTCTGACAAATGATACAGAGGAAGCGTAGAGCAATTATCTTCTTGTAAACCAACATCAGCTATCCTTCACATAGTAATTGATCTCCATCAGCTATCCGAATCGTTGAATATTTGCACGATTGTTCCCGCAAGTCAACTGATAGCTAGGATCACCGCAGTTTTCCGGGTCTCCTTGTAGTCGAAAAGGGTAGCTAATGTTAGTAAGGTGGCCACACGAAGAAGGATGTTCACAAAGATGATTTGTTTTAGCAGCACAGGGCTCACGGTTTATGAGGAGGACCACAAAAAAAACAGCACATAGAAGAACTCTACTAAACATAATGTCAGATGGCTTGTTTCAGATTGAAGGCGGAGACTTGAGGCTATCTCGTGGCTGTTGTCGGCTAAAGGTTGCCTGAAATTTGTTGGTGGTTATTAAAGCCAAAACTTCATCCATTTTTTTATTAAAATTCTGATAATTTTCAAATAAATAAAGAAGCTAGAGAAGACTTTGAGATTCTGCATTTACTTTTAATTAATTAAAGACCATAATACTGTCAGCTCAAACCTAAGTAATCAGCTATTCATAATAATAGAGGGTTTAGAGCATGACAGATTTCCCAGGACGGCCGGCTGTCACTGGAGTATCAAAGTCCCAGTCAAAATGCAAAAGCAAGTCCCAGTCAAAATGCAAATGCCAAGTGTCAGTTACCTCCGAGGAAAGTTACAAGGTCCGGATAGATTTATTATGTAAATATTTTAATATTGAAAAAAAAAATTATTTTGAATTTTTAAATATTTTTACTGGATATTTAAGTTGTTTTTTTATACCTATCAAATCAATTGAATCATGTAAAATCAACTTTCATACCGATTAATTTTAAATTCAAGCTGGACAAGAAGTCAGGTTGAAAAGTTTTAAAGTTAACCCGTTAGATTTGGTTTAATGAAAATACTAAATACTTAATTTTTTTTTAAAGAATTCTATCATCTTTTGTTTTTCCTTTTATTGAATTATTTTTTTTTATTAATATTTTCTTTCAATAATTAAAGACTAAGCAAGAATTCAGGTAAAAAAAAATTCAAAATTTACCTGTTAAATTTAAAAAAGTTTTGATGCTTTCCGCAGTGTAGTGCGGCCCAGAAAACTAATAGGAATGGAATGAAACCACCATATGGTGTCCATAAATAGGAGCTGTGTTGGTTCTCACCGTAGCTTAAAACCTGGTAGCGTGACGACTTGGATTCTAGCTGCGGCCGCATTTTATTTCTTTATAAACGCCATAATTTTGATTAAAAAAAAATGGATTGACCTTGAGCCTGGTCGTATGCCGGTCTGGTCTGTGTTTACTGTTAGAGATAAACCTTTGTTAGTCTTGTTAGTAACAGATGAAATAATGTTTATCTTTTCTTTTCTGTTAAGCTTTGTTAGTAACAGATAAGATCATGTTTATCTCAAGATAAAAATATATGTTTAGCTTGTTATCTTGTATTCTTATCTCTTCTTTTAAAATTCAAATAACTGTATACTATCTATAAATACAATGCATACTAGGCTGATTATTCATTCAGCTTTTCCGCACTTTATTTTAGAATTGTAACTTTTACCATAGTTCATATGCCTGCTAGTTCTATATAATTTTTATTTTATTTTAATTGTTTGGGGGCGGGCCTGGCATCAACTTTTATGCATGACCGGCATTACCTCTTGCATTTCTTGGGATGGAAGAAGACTTTTGCTTATCTGGTCCTTGGAAAAGTGCCAAACTTGACTGTAACTTATCCCTAATCTTTGATGACTTGCTAACGCGACAGATTTGAGCTCTGGCTTTTCCTAGCAACTTCGCACCACAGCATAAATACCCCACACGGAAAAAACATAAAGGAACCTAGCAATATCAGATTGGCCAAGTCCTTGAAATGTTTTCCACGGCTCAAGTCAATGGAGTAAACTATACAGAAATTACTCAAGAGAGCCAAGCCCCAAATTACCTTTTTCACGATAACATCATTTGAAGGACAGTGAAGCTCAAAAAAACTATGTCTTTGGAAATGGATCTCTCTGTAGTTTGCTTGTTGATGCTGGTCCTTGTATGTCATGGAGCTGGCCATAACGAAACGTTCCAGGAAGCAAGGTGTAAGAAGCATGGTCCGGCCATAAGATTTCCATTCAGACTCGACAAGCAGCCAGTTCACTGTGGCTATGATCCTCGGTTTGTTCTATCTTGCAATCAAAGGAACGAAACATTGTTGCAGCTACCAACTTCTGTGACGCTCAACATCAAGAAAATTGACTATGCATCACGGTTAATCATTGCAGCTGATCCAGATAACTGCCTCCCAAGACAGCTTAGAAACTTCAGTTTATCTCAATCTCCTTTCAAATTTGCAGGCCAGTACCAGGATGATTATGCCCTTTTCAACTGTACATCAAAGCAAGGAGATTATTATGATCCGATATCTTGCCTTGGTGTTCCTGGATATGATATCTATGCCTATAGTTCTAATAATTTCCTCGGTTATACAGACCTGACTAATTGTACCAAGATGTATAATGTTCCATCAATTCCATCGGAAATGATTCGCGGTGATAATATTCTTCACTTGAATTGGTCAGAACCAGCAGCATGTGTAGGTTGTGAAGAACAAGGCAAGTTCTGCGGATGGAAGAAAAACACTTCTAAGCTTGAAACTGAATGCTATGAGAAGCCTAAATCAAATAAAGGTACGGCCTGTATTAAATTCTGCTTTAGTTTTCTGCAGCCAATCTAATTCTTTGTGCTTAATTTGGAACTATTGGATGACTCTTTAGTTAAGAAAATCAAATATTTTCACGAGTTCTTCAATTTTAGTTATGAAACATGTAGTTTTCAGGTCATGTAGGTTGGTTGCTTGATACATGTTGAGATTAGTAAATTGCACAAGATAGTCATGGTTTAGATAAGATCCACGAATTATGATTGTCGAATGCGTGCTATTAAAGAATCTAATGTTACCATATATTTCTCTTACAGGCAAAATAAGGAAGATAGAGGGTGCAGGTGAGATTTCTGCAAATTTGGAAGTTTTAGAATTGTCTCCTTATCTTGCATCTTCTAAACTATCTTGATGAGTTCTTGATTAAGAAATGTTTTGTTTGCAGTTGCAACCGTGGGTTCAGTTCTTGTATTACTGGTATTGTTGGCAGCCTACCGTGTCTACAGCTCTGATAAAGCAGCGAAAAACAATCAGAAAAGGATTGAAAACTTTCTGGCAGATTATAAAGCTCTCAAGCCCGCAAGATACACATATGCTGACATTAAAAGGATTACGGATGAGTTCAAGGACAAGCTGGGTCAGGGAGCATATGGAACTGTGTTTAAAGGAAAGCTTTCTGATGAGATCTTTGTTGCTGTGAAGATCCTGAACAACTCAACAGGAAACGGAGAAGAGTTCATCAATGAAGTGGCAACAATGGGAAAGATCCATCACGTCAATGTTATACGCTTAGTTGGTTACTGTGCTGATGGATTTCGAAGAGCTCTAGTCTATGATTACCTGCCAAATGAATCACTAGAGAAATTTGTATCTTCAGAACATGGCGAAACCTCCAGTCTTAGCTGGGAGAAGCTTCAGGATATTGCTCTTGGCATGGCTAAAGGCATCGAATATCTTCACCAAGGCTGTGATCAGCGAATCCTCCATTTCGACATCAAACCTCATAACATCTTGTTAGATGACCATTTCAATCCAAAGATTTCTGATTTCGGTCTGGCAAAGCTGTGCTCCAAGGATCAGAGTGCCGTGTCCATGACTACAGCTCGAGGAACCATGGGGTATATTGCACCTGAAGTTTTCTCTAGGAACTTTGGGCATGTTTCCTATAAGTCTGATGTTTATAGTTTTGGAATGGTGTTGCTCGAAATGGTCGGAGGGAGGAAGACTATCGATGATAAGGTAGAGAACAGCAACCAAATCTACTTCCCAGAATGGGTCTACAACAGCCTGGATAAAGGAGAAGAGCTGAGAATCAGAATTGAAAAGGAGGGGGACGCGCAAATCGCAAAGAAGCTGACTCTTGTAGGACTATGGTGCATTCAGTGGCACCCCGTGGATCGTCCGTCCATGAATACTGTCGTGCAAATGTTGGAAGGAGAAGGAGACAAGTTAACAATGCCTCCTAGCCCTTTTGCTTCTGCAGGTCCTGGAAGAATGCATGCAAATATGCCAGGGAGACCTCATTATCAAGCGTTGGAGGTGATCTCTGAAACAGAGTAAGCATGCAATGATCAAGTAGTCAAGTAGAAGGGCTACGCAAACATATCTGCAGAGAGTGAGGCGTTCTATAATCTTTGAGGGTGTGTAATATTTGTCCAACTGAAAGCAAGGCATGTAATATAATCTTCGTACATTGAACAATGATGGTGTTTCGGATGTATTACTGACGCCAATATGATCAACGCAAACTAAGTATAAATATTTGAACTTTATTTTTTTGGTTCTCAAAGTGATAAGAATGGCTGTCATTTCTTGAATTAAAAGCATAGGCTCACAATGATTGAATAATAAATAAATATCATTAGCATATCATATTATTCATTATTTGTTTTATGAAATATAATGTGAGTATTGTATAATACAATTTGTTAAAATATATTGATAGATTTAGATTAGTTTACTCATATGAGTAATTACCTCTAACGCTTGTAAAGTGAGTGGAGATGAAACTATTTGAGTTTTAATGCTCAATAAACGACTTGAGTGTAGCGGGAGCAATTTTAACTCAAAGTAATTCTTAAAAAGTCATCTTGATTGAGACTAAGATGAGGTTCTTAAATAAAAGAATTGACATGAATGAATTCCCACCATTCATGTCTTTATTATGATTGAAGCCGAGTATGAAATTATTCATTTGCCACTAATGATAGTGAGCAAATGAGAATTTCTGATTTGAAATCTATGTTTTTTGACGACAAGACTAAGACTTGTATGGTGTATTTCCTTTAACAAAAAGTATAACGACATACTCTATTTGTTTTCAGAAAAGAAATTTTACTATGGTAAGAATGGAGCATCAACTTTTGCTTATCTGGAATTACCTCTTTTATGCATGACCGGCATTACCTCTTGCATTTCTTGGGATGGAAGAAGACTTTTGCTTATCTGGTCCATGGAAAAGTGACAAACTTGACTTAACTTATCCCTAATCTTTGATGACTTGCTAACGCGACAGATTTGAGCTCTGGCTTTTCCTAGCAACTTCGCACCACAACATAAATACCCCACACGGAAAAAACATAAAGGAACCTAGCAATATCAGATTGGCCAAGTCCTTGAAATGTTTTCCACGGCTCAAGTCAATGGAGTAAACTATACAGAAATTACTCAAGAGAGCCAAGCCCCAAATTACGTTTTCAGGATAACATCATTTGCAGGACAGTGAAGCTCAAAAAAACTATGTATTTGGAAATGGATCTCTCTGTAGTTTGCTTGTTGATGCTGGTCCTTGTATGTCATGGAGCTGGCCATAACGATAAGTTCCAAAAAGCAAAGTGTAAGAAGCATGGTCCAGCCATGAGATTTCCGTTCAGACTCGACAAGCAGCCAGAGTACTGTGGCTATCCTGGGTTTGTTCTATCTTGCAATCAAAGGAACGAAACTGTCACGACCCGAATCCCGGATCCATGACCAGCACATAGGCAAGGTTCCCCTCCAAGGTTCCATGCCTATGCGAACCCAAACTTACACACAAACTTATCCTAACTTAATCAGAGTTCAACGCAGCATTAATAACAAAATCAACTTCATAATATAATTGAATTATCTTAATACAAGAGTTAATATAATTCATAGTTTTGGAGCACTAACTTGACATAAAAGGAAGGTATAAATTACAACCAAAAAGCAGGTTCGGAAGGTTCAACAAAAGTAACCTGCTATCAAGATATAAGCTTGAAAAGAATAATAATGAGAGGGTGAGTTCAACAACTCAGTGAGTAGATAACATTCAATATACACATACGAGGTAATACAACAATGAGAAATATATATACAAGTATGGCTCTAGGTTCTTATAGAAAGGTTTCTCAAATAGGCCATAACAAGAATATCATATGGTAAAGCTCGTCAGAAAATCAAAATGCAATGAGCATGAGGCTCCGTATTGTGGGATGATCAGTCCACACAGGTTGGTGACTCCCCCGACCAACTAGGGTTCAGATACGATGTGCACAAAGACTAACACTACCCTGTGTTAGCATGGGTATTCTGACTGACATACCATAGGTTCATAATCATAATCAAACAGACATATTCATATCTCAAGGCTCAACTCATGACATCAATCAAATGAGGAGCTATCAATTCAGAAGTCAATTCAAAATATATACCGGTTCATATCAAGAATTCAGATTCAACAATTGATCATGCTTTATCATAACAAGGATAATAATCAACATATATATTAACAAGAAGCATGATCCAATTCATATTAACAAATCAAATATTTATAATATTTCTCATGCATATGGAAAATTATCCACTCACCTGACTCGAAAGCAACAAAACTCAAAGCTGATACCGAAGGAAATCCTACTGACGTCCCGCTGGTAGAATATCAGGATTATTTGAATACAAATGAGACATATTCAAGAATGACTCAAAAGAACATATAACCTATTTAATACACTTATCTAAGGGTGTATTCCATAACCCTATATGTTTTTGAACTAACTAGTTATTTTTCCTAAAAACCCAACATTTAACGGTTTTCCTGAAATCTAATACATAATAAAACAAATAATAAAATTGGTAATAATTCACTAAATAACCCTCAATTATTCATCAAACCAATCTGCAAAAGTTAATATTACATCTGGGGACTAATCTGTAATTTATCATATTTTTAAGGGTCAAATTGCAACTTTTGTCAAATTGAAGGACCAAACTGAAATTGTCATAAATCCATTACTATACTGAAATTCTGACCATAATTAATCATTAATTCTGTCCAGAATATCTCATTATACTCCAGGGACCATTCTGGAATTTTACCAAATTTTTAGGGTCAAATTGTAATTTTTGTCAAATTGAAGGACTAAATTGAAAGTGTTAAAATTTCATAACTATACAGTAATTCTGCCCATAATTCATATTTCATTCTGTCCAGAATCTCGGAATAGGCTCCAGGGACCAATCTGTAATTTTCCAAAGTTTGGGGACTAAACTGTAATTTTCCAAAATTGAGGGACCAAATTGAATTTTCGTCATCTTCAACCTCAAACCCAGAATTTTCACAGATTACCTATTGTTATCCCCTGATTTCTAACACAAATTCACCATTCAAACAAAACCATAACTCAAAATCATCATTTTTATCTACAATCTCTCAAATTCAACTTAACAATCCATTACCCACAACAATCAACCTTATAACATTCAATTTAATTCATCAATTAAACCCATAACACAAATTTTCAAAACCCTAACATTCATCAAAACTGAAATTAAAGCTAAAGAAAACATATTATACACATTTAAGCATAATCTTACCCTTTTTTACTTATTTCTTCAACCCCTTTCTATTTCCCTTCTAATTTCCCTCTTTTCTCTTCTTCTTCTTCTTCTTTCTCCCTTCTCTCTCCCGTCAGTTTTTCACTCTAAATTTTCAGATCTCTTTTTTTTTTTTTTCTATTTATATTTATCAAGTTTGTTGAATTACTACACTACCCCTCATTCATTTATACTTACTCTTTAAGCCTCCAAGGGCTTTATTGCCATTTCCTATCTTTTTAATACAAAACATTACAGAAACATCGTTGCAGCTACCAAATTCTGTGACGCTCAACATCAAGGAAATTGACTATGCATCACGGTTAATCATTGCAGGCTTTGCAGCTGATCCAGATAACTGCCTCCCAAGACAGCTTAGAAACTTCAGTTTATCTCAATCTCCTTTCAAATTTGCGGCCCAGTACCAGGATGATCGATTATGCCCTTTTCAACTGTACATCAAAGCATGGAGATTATTATTGGCGGATACCTTGCCATGGTGTTCCTGGATATGATATCTATGCCTATAGTTCTAATAATTTCATCGGTGATACAGACCTGACTTCTTGTACCAAGATGTATAATGTTCCATCAATTCCATGGGAAACGATTCATGATAATATTCTTCGCTTGAATTGGTCAGAACCAGCAGCATGTAGAGAACACGGCATGTTCTGCAGATGGAAGAATAACACTCCTAAGCTTGAAACTGAATGCTTTGAGAAGCCTAAATCAAATGAAGGTACGGTCTGTATTAGATTCTGCTTTAGTTTTCTGCAGCCAATCTAATTCTTTGTGCTTAATTTGGAACTATTGGACGACATCTTTACTTAAGAAAATCAAATATTTTCACGAGTTCTTCAATTTTAGTTATGAAACATGTGTTCCAGGTTATGATTTATATTATTCTCTAACACACGTCCTCAAGTGAAAGTTTTTTGGGTTTAAAACTTGCACGGATCCATACTACCTTGTGTTTAATTTTTTATCAAATAAATAGAGATGGTGAGATTCGAACTCGTGACCGCTTAGTGTCAAAAGAATCATTTATATAATATACTACTAATTGGAATTATATCCTAGAACCTTATCTAATAACTTAAGCTATTAGATAAGATTCTAAAATATGATTTATATTATTCTCTAACAACATGTAGTTTTCAGGTTATGTAGGTTGGTTGCTTGATATATACATGTTGAGATTTAGTAAACTGCACAAGATAGTCATGGTTTACAAAAAGACCCACGAATTATGATTGTCGAATGCGTGCTATTAAAGAAGCTAATGTTACCATATATTTTCTCTTACAGACAGAAAAAGGAAGATAGAGGGTGCAGGTGAGATTTCTACAAAGTTGGAAATTTTAAAATTGTTTCTTTGTCTTGCTTCTTCTAAACTATCTTGATGAGTTCTTGATAAAGAAATGTTTTGCTTGCATCTGCAACCGTGGGTTCGGTTCTTGTATTACTAGTATTGTTCGCAGCCTACCGTGTCTACAGCTCCGATAAAGCAGCGAAAAACAATCAGAAAAGGATTGAAAACTTTCTGGCAGATTATAAAGCTCTAAGATACACGTATGCTGACATTAAAAGGATTACGGATGAGTTCAAGGACAAGCTGGGTCAGGGAGCATATGGAACTGTGTTTAAAGGAAAGCTTTCTGATGAGATCTTTGTTGCTGTCACTACCAGAAATTCGCTAAATAGCAACGGATTTACCGACGGAAAATTTCTGTCAGTAATTTGAGGTCGAAATTACCGACGGACAATATTCCGTCCGTAATTCAGTCGGTAACTACCGACGGTAAGTGTCTGTCGGTAGTTACCGACTGAATTACGGACGGAAACGTTTCCATCGTAAAAAAAAACAGGTCGCTGACGTGAAGGTTTTGGCGGGTTATTTTTTCAGACGGAATCACCGACGGATTCAAAAAGACAGCCCGTACAGCGACGACCGTTTATATTGCCGACGGAATCACCGACGGATTTGAAATGGCAGATCCGTGCGGTGACGTGTCGATTTTTCCGTCAGAATCATCGACGGTTTCACCAACGGAGTTTCCGTCGGTGAAACCGTCGGTAAAAGTTAATATATGTCCACTCCACCGACCCTCTCCTTCCCTATTTCTCCTTCTTCTTCCTAATCCCAACTCTCCCCATCTGCAAACAACCAGCCCCCCTTCCCCCCCAAACAAAAATCTCCCTCATATCAGCATAACAAGTTATATTTCTTGAAGTTTTGTGGTCACAGCATCCGTGTTCTGATTTACCGACGGATTTTATCAATTTTTGTAAGTAATTCTTTCTTTTTAAATTTTAATATTTAATTAAATGTTAATTTTATCATTTTTTTAGTATATGTATTTTGTTAATAAATGTACATGTTTTATTGTTATTTCTCAAACAAACTTGTAGTATATGAATGTATAATTCTATACCTGACATGGTTTGTTTTAGATTTTGTAAGATTGTATTTGTTTGTAAATTGTTAAAATTTTATGGAACTACCGAAGTACATGTGCTGTTTTGAAATAATTAATAGCTTCCTTAATGGGTCCGTTTAAAGTTTTGTCAATGGTATCGCGGAGTGGTAATTAATTTCTGTAAATTTATATATTTTAATTTGTATGGACGTTGATAAATGATAATGAATATTTAATATTTATGAGAAGTTGTGATTGGTTTGTTGGATAATCTCGAGGTAAAGTAATATTTTTGCAAGTTTATTTACCTAACTTAGTTAATTAATACATTATGTCATCATAATTTTATAGAGGTTCGATATAAATCATGGATGATCGTTCATGGATGTATCGAGATTCACCCTAAGGATTGCGGAGGATGGATTATTGTAACGGGGTTCAGGGTTTTATTAATTTCGCAACATCTATTCCTAGAAATTTTACTGGAGGCGGTATTAGGTGTCCATGCAGGAAGTGTCAAAATAAAAAGTATCTGCATCCAGATGTTGTAATGATGCATCTTCTACACAAAGGGTTTATGGAGAATTACCAGTGTTGGTATGCACATGGAGAAGTTTTTGTTAGCGAGAGTGAGAGGAGAATGGAAGAAACGGTGGTTGGGTCTATTTCTAGTGCTAGCAACGTGCATGAAGCGGCAAATGACAACACTAATCCTTACAGAAATATGGTTATGGATGCAATGAGAATGAATCAAGGTAATGTCAGTCAATGTCCAATTGTAGAAGAAGAACCTAATGTAGATGCAGCTAGGTTTTTTGATTTGTTGAAAGATTCTGACGAACCATTATGGGATGGCTGCACGAACCACAGTAAATTATCGGCCGTAGCACAGGTGTTCACCATCAAGTCAGATCACGAGTTGAGTGAGGCCGGGTATGACAAGATTATTGAATGGGCAAGAAGCATTTTACCTGAAGGGAACAGGCTGAAAGAGAACTTCTATGCTGCGAAGTCCATGATGAAACCCCTCGGTTTAGGATACCAGAAAATTGACATGTGCCCTAACTTTTGCATGTTATACTACCTTGAAAATGCTGAGATGACCGAGTGCATGACATGCGGGCATTCCCGTTACAAACCTAGAACTGGCAGGGGAAAGACTCTAGTGGCATATAAAAAACTTAGATACTTCCCGATCACACCTAGACTATAGAGGTTATTCATGTCACCAAGGACTGCTGAGCACATGACATGGCACCAAGCACACCATGCGGTTGATGGAGTGATGGTTCATCCTTCTGAAGGCGAAGCGTGGAAACACTTTAACAGTGTTCATCCTCACTTTTCAGCTGAATCAAGGAATGTGCGTCTTGGGTTGTGTATAGACGGATTCAACCTATTTGGGTCATTTGCTGCTCCTTATTCTTGTTGGCCGGTCATACTCACAGTTTATAACTTGCCACCGGGAATGTGTATGAGGCCGGAGTTCATGTTTTTATCTACTGTCATACCCGGTCCAAGCAGCCCGGGGCGGAATATAGATGTTTGTCTTCGACCGTTGATTGATGAGTTGGCGCAGTTGTGGTCCTCCGGAGCTCTAACTTATGATATATCGAGGAAACAAAATTTCCTTATGAGGGCGGCTTTGATGTGGACTATCAATGATTTTCCAGCTTATGGAATGCTTTCTGGTTAGAGCACGCATGAGAAACTCGCATGTCCATACTGCATGGAAAACAACAAGGCATTCACGCTAGCAAATGGAGGTAAAGCTTCTTTTTTTGACTGTCACCGTCGCTTCTTGCCACTTAATCATAGGTACAGAAAGAACAAAAAAGATTTCTTTGTTGGCAGAGTTGAAAAAGATGTTGCATCCCCGCGTCTTTCTGGTGAAGAATTGCATGATGTTGTCTCAGAGTACGATGACATTGTGTTTGGCCTTCAATCAGGTAAGCAAAAGTTTTCTGGTTTTGGTTTGACCCATAATTGGGTAAAGCGAAGTATCTTTTGGGAGCTTCCTTATTGGAAGACCAATCTGATCAGCCATAACCTTGACGTCATGCACATCGAAAAGAACATGTTTGAGAACATTTTCAACACCGTCATGGATGTGAAGGGGAAGATAAAGGACAACATCAAGGCTAGATTGGATATAGCTTTATATTGTAACCGTAAAAATATGGAGTTGGTTTATGATGAGTCACGGGTCGCAAAACCAAGAGCAAGCTTCGTGTTAGAGAAAAACGCACAACTGCTAGTCTACAAATGGCTTAAGAGTCTGCGTTTTCCGGATGGACATGCATCGAACATATCAAGGCTGGTTAATTTAGAGGACTGCAAATTGTATGGAATGAAGAGTCATGACTGCCACGTGTTTATGCAAACACTCATCCCATTAGCTTTTCGTGATTTGTTGCCAAAGGGAATATGAGATGCACTCACGGAGATCAGTCATTTCTTCAGAGATATATGCTCCAGTAAGTTGAATGTTGATCACATTGAGAGGCTTCAAACGAATATCGTCGAGACACTATGCAAACTTGAAATGATATTCCCTCCATCATTTTTTGACTCAATGGAGCATCTCCCTATACATCTACCGTTCGAGGCAAAAGCTGGAGGACCGGTCCAATATAGATGGATGTACCCATTTGAACGGTTAGATATTACAGTTGCAATGTAATTCATATATAAAAGTATTTTATATGTTTTTCTTAATTGAAAATACTTGATTAATATTTCAATGCAGGTACTTGTTTAATCTCAAGAAAAAGGTTAAGAACAAGGCGTATGTTGAGGCTTCGATATGTGAGGCCTATATTGTTGAGGAGATCTCAACATTTATCTCGTACTATTTCAAACCTCATCTGAGAACGAGAATCAATCGCGTTCCACGGCATGATGATGGCGGTGAAGTGCCTTCCAGTGGGAACTTGTCAATATTCTCCAATATTGGACGACCCACACCTAAAAATGCCGTAAGAGGAAGATATTTGTCGGAAATAGAGTTCAAACAAGCACACAACTATGTTCTATTTAACTGTGATGAGTTGAGACCTTTTATTCAGTAAGTTTATACTAATTAAACTTTGTTAGTAATATACTGTTAATTATATATTGTAATATCATACACTCATTATCACTTGCAGGCAACATCGTCAATATTTGCTCTCCAATAACTCACAGCTGACCGAATCTCAGATCTTTTAATTACAAGATGAGCAGTTTGCCACGTGGTTCAGAACACATGTAAGCACTATCACAAACTCATTCTAACTTGCAAAATTACTGTACGTATGCATGTCATTACGAGATTCTCGTTCATTTACTGTTTATTGATGTACATTACATACAAGGTTTATCAAATGGGAAGGAGTGCACCTAAGTCATTGTCTTCACTAAGCCTGGGGCCTGAAAGAAAATGTAAGTGCTACAACGGGTATTTTGTCAATGGATATGTTTTCCATACTGAAGAATACGGGCAAGGAAGAAAGACATATAACAACGGTGTTTGTGTTAAAGGATCCACTAGTAGTGAGTTAGAAGTTGACTACTATGGTAGATTAGAAGAGGTCGTCGAACTGCAATATCATAACGAGCAGAATATAGTGTTTTTATTCAAATGTTATTGGTATGACATGACTGACAGAGGAATCAGAGTTGATCCGCACTATGGTCTGGTCGAAATCAACTCAAAAGCTAGACTTCGCAACATAAACGATGTCTTTGTTTTCGCAAAGCAATGTCAACAAGTTTATTACACATACACCCCTTCATTTAGAAAGGATCGATCAAGAGTGGATTGGTTGTCCGTTTTAAAAACGAAACCCCGGGGTCGTGTCGAGGTTGTTCAGGATGAGAACGAAGACACAAGTGTGCGAGATGAAGTCTTTCAAGTTAGTGAGGTGGTTGAACCATATCGAGTTGCTCCTTCGATTGAATTGGAAGAAAATTCAAATTTTTGTGTTTTCGATGATAGTCTTGTTGATGTTGACGCAGAGGAGTTGAATTTTGTTTTGAGCTCTAGCGGACAAGCAAATGTCGATGAAGAAGATGATATTCATATTGAAGATTGCGATAAAGGTGATGACAATTCAATTGATGACGAAGAAGAAGAAAATTCTGACTAACTACCAAAATGAAGCCCTATGTAAAACCATTTTTTCATGTAATTTAGATTATGGATGATATATTTTGAAATACAAAATATTTATTACTTGAAATAATTAGTTGAAATGCCACAATTACGAAATAATTATTGATCATGGATGATATATTTTGTGACATGAAATAATTACTTGAAATGTCACCACATCACCGACGTCCATACCGATGGGCTTAAGTCCGTCGGCATTTCACAGAGAGTTCGAAAATAATTACTTGAAATGCCACCACATCACCGACGGCCACACCGACGGGCTTAAGTCCGTCGGCATTTCACAGAGAGTTCGAAAATAATTACTTGAAATGCCACCACATCACCGACGTCCATACCGATGAAGTTATATCCGTCGGTACCTTGTCGGCGGGTCAATTTTCCGACAAAATTACCGACGGACCGCGTGAATTTCAAAGGGTTGGGCATTAAATGCATCTCTGACCGCTTCAGCTTGCCGACGGACCACGAAAAATATGGAGGGTTATTGAAAAATTTGGTGCGAAATTCAAAATTTACCGACGGATTTTTAACACCTTACCGACGGAATAAATTAAAATAATAATTAATTTTATATCCGTCGGTGAATCCGTCGGTAAAACTGGCATTTAAGTTCCCCCCACCGCCTCTTCAGTTCATTTTTTCTTCTCCTCAGTTTTTCACCGATTGTTTTCCTCTTGGTTCTTCACTCCGTTCTTCAAAGGTTTCTTCAAAGGTTTCACAAGCGATCTCTAGCATTTTATCTCGTGAATCTCCATCAGTTTAAAAGGTTTGTATTTCTTCTATTTCATTTTACTTTAAGGTTTTTTTTTTTGCTATTTTTTTTGTTATGTTTTTTGTTTTGGTGGATTTTTTGTAATGTAGATAAAGTCTATAGTTTTTGTTGCATAATTCATTGCTAAAGTCTATAGTTTGTTTTTTGAATTTATTGAATATTTTTTATTGTTGTATTGGCATAATTCAACCGATGCTGCGTCTTCCAGCGGTACTTCACAGCGCAGAGGCGGCGTGCCTTCGCAGCGGAATCAATTTACCCGCAAGTACGAGGCACAGTGGAAGGACGACCTTTCAATGTAAGTTTGTTAAGGTTTTAGTTTTTTTTTAAAAAATTACAACATAATTTATGAAGTAATCACTATTGAATTTATTTCATTTATTTTTAGGTTCACAAACATTGAAGCCGCCCGAGTAATATCATCGGCGTTTAAATCGTCGATGGAGATTCCATTGTTTCAATGGAGTCAGATATCCAAGCATCCTGAATGGATGCCTCAAATCAATGCATGGTTTAACAGGTTTGAGGTTGGTATTAATTTATAATTTTCAGCTTATTAATATAATTGTAAATAAATTATTATTTTTATTTAAACTTGTTTATTTATACACAGCACAAATTCTGCTGGGACAGTGAGCATAACACTGTTGTGAGGAGGGTGTGGGAAAATCACGCGGCAACTAGGTAAGATCGAAAACAATACAAGATTTTTTTAGACAAAAATTTATGTTTCGAAATGTAATTTTTGGTTGCGTGAAGTAGGTTGCGTGATTTTTGGTATGAAGCACAAAAAAAGGCAAAAACAACCGCGAGGGATAGGGGTTTCCAAGGTTGGAATGATGTTGCGGTTTGGAGGGATTTCAAACCGATATACATCTCGGAAGATATATGGCCGCACTATCTTGAGCACGTGACGTCTGAGCAGTTCACACGACGCTCACAGTCCGGTGCTGGCAACCGGAATCGGCCAATTCATGGCGGGGTGACAACGCACACTGGCGGCTCCGTTTCGTTTGCTGCACATGCGAAACGGATGGTAAGATTAATTTAAATGAAATATATCGTTAAATTCAGTTGTTGTTAATATATCTTTTTTCATTATAGGCTGCGTCTCTTGGACGTGAGCCGAGCCCGATGGAGCTGTTTGTGGAGACGCACGTGCGGAGTCAAGACCGCCAGAAGGGGGCGCAACAGTTCGTTGATAACCGTGCAAGCCATTTCGTGGTATGTTTGTTCAACCATTTTATTTTGTAAGTTATTATGTTTATTGTATTGAATATGATGATAACTTTTTTATTTTATTTTCAGGAGACCTGTAATAATCGGTTGAGGGAGAGATACGGGGACAATATTTTGACCCATTCGGAATTCGATCCGGATTTGTGGATGGAGGTTGGCTCGTCAGGTGGACCCGATAAAAATCGGGTTTACGGGCTCTCCAACACTACGGCCGACAACTTGCGGTCGACACGTAGTGTTTCAACCGTTGGGAGCTCCCAATCAATATCGAGCTCCCAATCTAAGGAGCTTGTGGCCTTGCAGCAACACACGGCTCAGCTCACCGACAAATACGACCACCTATCAGCGGAGTACGCACAACTCAAAGCGTCTCATGCACAACAAAGAGCGAAGTCTGAGCAAATCAAAGCATCTCAAGCACAACAAAAAGTGGAGTATGAACAACAAAAAGCGGCTTATGAACAACAAAAAGCGGCTTATGAACAGCTTCGCGAAATGGTTATGAACATGGCAAATAGTGGAACATGTGCGCCTAATCCTTTTTGGCCGTATAACCACCAGCCTCCTCCAGGATCTCCTCCTCCTCCTCAGCTCCACCTTTATATTAATTTGTAATAAACATTATTTACCTTTAAAACTTCATTTAATATTTTTCTTGAAACATATTCAGTTTGTAATGAATATTATTTCACTTTGTTTTTTTTTTTTTATGTTTAATATAAATTTTATTTGCATAATTGGTTTGTATTACAATTAATTTATATAGTTTTATATTATATATCCTAAATAATTTTTTAAAAACAAATTCAGAAAAAAAAACTATTACCAAGGATTTTACCGACGGATTAATTCGGTCGGTATTTTAAACACTCACCGACGGAATTAATCCGTTGGCATTTAACAGTAGCTGCCACTAGTACCAACGAATTGACAAACGGATATATTCGGTCGGTATTTCATACACTCACCTACGGACTTACCGACAGAATTAATCCGTCGACATTTAACAGTAGCTGCCACACGTACCGACGAATTTACAGACGGATATATTCGGTCGGTATTTCATACACTCACCGACACATTTACCGACGATTAGTAGTCGTCGGTAAATCATAATATCACCGACGGAATAAAAATCCGTCAGTATATTTCAAGCGGGAATCTTTTTTTTAGCGCGCCAATTCCGTCTGTAAAACAATCAGAAAATGGTTTTTTTGTTTTTCCGACCGATATAGCGACGGAAGAGGGAATCACCGACGAAAGAAAAGCCGACGGACGTATTCCGTCGGTGATTACATCGGTAAAAAAATCACCGACGAACTTCTAATCACACACCGACGGAATATTTTCGTCGGTAAAACTGTGAAATCTTGTAGTGTGTGAAGATCCTGAACAACTCAACAGGAAACGGAGAGGAGTTCATCAATGAAGTGGCAACAATGGGAAAGATCCATCACGTCAACGTTATACGCTTAGTTGGTTACTGTGCTGATGGATTTCGAAGAGCTCTAGTCTATGATTACCTGCCAAATGAATCACTAGAGAAATTTGTATCTTCAGAACATGGCGAAACCTCCAGTCTTAGCTGGGAGAAGCTTCAGGATATTGCTCTTGGCATGGCTAAAGGCATCGAATATCTTCACCAAGGCTGTGATCAGCGAATCCTCCATTTCGACATCAAACCTCATAACATCTTGTTAGATGACCATTTCAATCCAAAGATTTCTGATTTCGGTCTGGCAAAGCTGTGCTCCAAGGATCAGAGTGCCGTGTCCATGACTACAGCTCGAGGAACCATGGGGTATATTGCACCTGAAGTTTTCTCTAGGAACTTTGGGCATGTTTCCTATAAGTCTGATGTTTATAGTTTTGGAATGGTGTTGCTCGAAATGGTCGGAGGGAGGAAGACTATCGATGATAAGGTAGAGAACAGCAACCAAATCTACTTCCCAGAATGGGTCTACAACAGCCTGGATAAAGGAGAAGAGCTGAGAATCAGAATTGAAAAGGAGGGGGACGCGCAAATCGCAAAGAAGCTGACTCTTGTAGGACTATGGTGCATTCAGTGGCACCCCGTGGATTGTCCGTCCATGAATACTGTCGTGCAAATGTTGGAAGGAGAAGGAGACAAGTTAACAATGCCTCCTAGCCCTTTTGCTTCTGCAGGTCCTGGAAGAATGCATGCAAATATGCCAGGGAGACCTCATTATCAAGCGTTGGAGGTGATCTCTGAAACAGAGTAAGCATGCAATGATCAAGTAGTCAAGTAGAAGGGCTACGCAAACATATCTGCAGAGAGTGAGGCGTTCTATAATCTTTGAGGGTGTGTAATATTTGTCCAACTGAAAGCAAGGCATGTAATATAATCTTCGTACATTGAACAATGATGGTGTTTCGGATGTATTACTGACGCCAATATGATCAACGCAAACTAAGTATAAATATTTGAACTTTATTTTTTTGGTTCTCAAAGTGATAAGAATGGCTGTCATTTCTTGAATCAAAAGCATAGGCTCACAATGATTGAATAATAAATAAATGTCATTAGCATATCATATTATTCATTATTTGTTTTATGAAATATAATGTGAGTATTGTATAATACAATTTGTTAAAATATATTGATAGATTTAGATTAGTTTACTCATATGAGTAATTACCTCTAACGCTTGTAAAGTGAGTGGAGATGAAACTATTTGAGTTTTAATGCTCAATAAACGACTTGAGTGTAGCGGGAGCAATTTTAACTCAAAGTAATTCTTAAAAAGTCATCTTGATTGAGACTAAGATGAGGTTCTTAAATAAAAGAATTGACATGAATGAATTCCCACCATTCATGTCTTTATTATGATTGAAGCCGAGTATGAAATTATTCATTTGCCACTAATGATAGTGAGCAAATGAGAATTTCTGATTTGAAATCTATGTTTTTTGACGACAAGACTAAGACTTGTATGGTGTATTTCCTTTAACAAAAAGTATAACGACATACTCATTTGTTTTCAGAAAAGAAAAAAGTAAGCTTCACTATAGCATGTATTTCATACTACATGTGCTTACAACCATTACAAGAATAAAGAATGGATCTCTTTTTTTTTTATTATGTGAGTCCTGGAGATCATATCTAAGATCTCAAAATCTTACTCTTTATGACTTTTGAATGATCGCTACTTTAGGAGTATATTCTATAGTCATGGAATGATTTGACTTAAAGGAATACTCTTAGGAAATCGAGTTAATTCAGATGTGATTGATATGAGTGCAAAAGAAAAGATAATTTTAGTTATACACCTGTTACTTGTATTCACCAGCCGAGATCATATCATTCTAATAAATTTGCTATGGTTTAGAATACTTGTAATTGTAAAGATGGATTGGGTATGAAATTCTTGAGGGATTGAATTATATTCAGTCATGTATAACTAAAAATACTTGGGCTATATTATTACACTTTAAGAAATAATTAATTATGAGGTTGATGTCTCCTATATAGTCTGTATTAGGCTTATATATTGGAGCTCCTTTCACTGTATGCTTCAGGTCGCATGGTCCGTTCGTCAAGTATGAAATTCTTGTGCAAGTTTGAAATATAATGTATTAGATATAGATTCATTCCTTCATGGGCTAGTGAGAGATGTTGGCTATTGGGTTGGGCTTGGTCCGCCCATAAGAGATGGGTCTAGTTCAAGTATTTAGAGGAATTACTAAAAACAATAACCGCTTCCTCTACTTATATATAAAGGGACATAACCAATATGAAAAAAAAAGGTTTTTCATTTTGTTAAAAGAACATGGTTATCTCTTTCTCTTCTCCCATCTTGAACTCTCTGCATTAATTTGACAAGATCTATAGAAATATTTGTACTGTGGAATATCACTTTGATTCTAGTAATTGAAGTGGAATTGAAGTAATCAATTTAGGGATAAGAAAGTAAATTCTCACAAGTAAGTTTCTTTTCAAATCTACACCCATCATAAAATCTAATGAGCCGGATGATGTTACCATGGTGAATCCTTCCTATGGTGGCAACTTCATTGATGAAGTCCTGACCATTTGCTTTCGACTTGCCTAACATCTTTATTGCAATAGAATTCCCATTTCGGAGCATGCCATTATATACGGAGCCATAACTGAAGTTATGGCACCAAAGCTGAAATTAATGTCTCAGCCATATGCTATCTTTCATTAATGTTTATTTGTTAGTAACATCATTATCTTAATGTTGTTTAGTCAGTTTTACTTCTTAATATTTGAAACTTATTTAGGATAAGTTACATAACTCTTTAAATGGAGTTTATGTTAGTTAAGTTTTTTAATTGTGTTGTGATTAATTTCATCTATAAATAAAAGCTAAGGGATGGCAGTAACCCAAGAAAAACATTCTGCTCTTTGTTCTTTGCTTCAAGTTCTCTGTTCTTTGTTTTTCTGGTTATCATCAACATTCAGTTCTTTATATACCTATTATTAACAATTGGTATCAAAGCATTCTTTGATCTTTGAAGGGATTGTGAGTGAAACACGAGAGATTAAGTGAGTTTTTTTTAAGAAATGGATTCTGCAAATTTTCCAGCAAAAACACCAGTATTCACAGGGCAAAATTTTGGTGTGTGGACTGTGAAAATGGAAACTTATCTCAAAGCTTTTGACTTATGGGAGATAGTGGAGAGCGATAAGCCACCAACTCCACTAGGAAACAATCTTACGATCGCACATATGAAGTTTTTTAATGAAGAAAAGGCAAAGCGATTCAAAGCTCTTACCTGTCTTCATAATGCTGTTAGTGAAGACATTTTCACAAGGATCATGGCGTGTAAATCTGCCAAAGAAACATGGGATAAATTAAAAGCAGAATTTCATGGTGATGAGAAGTCAATGAAGATGTAGATTTTAAATCTTAGAAGACAGTTTGAAGGTTTGAAAATGAAAGAAAATGAAACCATCAAAGACTTCTCTTCTCAAATTTCAAAACTTGTGAATCAAGTGTAACGTTTTGAATTAAAGAGAGGAAAAGGCTATAAAGCTCTTGAAGGCTTAGATGTAGGAATAAATGAATGAAGAGTATTGTAGTAATTCAACAAACTTGATAAATATAAATAGAAAGAAAAAAAAAACTGTGTTTTAAGAGTGAAAAACTGACGGGAGAAGAGAAGAAAAGGGGAAGAAGAAAAAGAGAAAAGAGGGAACTTAGAAGGGAAATATAAAGGAATTGAAGAAATAAGTTTAAAGGTAAGATTTAGGTTGTTAAATGTATAAATGTATGTTAATTGAACTTTAATTTCAGTTTTGATGAATGTTAGGGTTTTGAAAATTTGTGTTTTGGGTTTAATTGATGAATTAAATTGAATGTTATGGGGTTGATTGTTGTGGGTAATTGATTATTTAGTTGATTATGGAAGATTGTGATGATTTTGAGTTATGAATTGTGTAAATGGTGAATTTTGAGTTAGAAATCTGGAAAGAAAAGTAGGTTTTCTGTTGAAATTCTGGGTCGGAGGTTGAAGATGACAAAATTTTGGTTTGGTCCCTCAATTTTGGAAAATTACAGTTTAGTCCCCAAACTTTGGAAAATTACATATTGGTCCCTGGAGCATATTCCGAGATTCTGAACAGAATAAAAGATGAATTAAGGGCAGAATTCCAGTATAGTTATGAAATTTTAACACTTTCAATTTGGTCCACCAATTTGACAAAAATTACAATTTGACCCTAAAAATTTGGTAAAATTCCAAAATGGTCCCTGGAGCATAATGAGATATTCTGGACAGAATTGAGGATTAATTATGGTCAGAATTTTAGTATAGTAATGGAATTATGATATTTTTAGTTTGGTCCTTCAATTTGACAAAAGTTACAAATTGACCCTTAAAAATATGATAAAATTCAGATTAGTCCCTAGCTGTAATATTAGCTTTTATAGATTGTTTTGATGAGTAATTGAGGGTTAATTAGTGAATTAATACCAATTTTATTATTTGTTTTATTATGGATTAGATTTCGGGAAAACCGTTAAATTTTGGATTGTTGGGAAAATTGACTAGTTAGTTCAAAAACATATAGGGTTATGGAATACACCCTTAGTTAAGTGTATTAAATAGGTTAAATGTTCTTTTGAGTCATTCTTGAACGTGTCTCCTTTGTATTCAGATAATCCTGATATTCTACCGGCGGGACGTCAGTAGGATTTCCTTCAGTATCTGCTTTTGAGTGCTGTTTGCTTTTGAGTCAGGTGAGTGGATAATTTTCCATATGCATGAGAAATATTATAAATATTTGATTTGTTAATATGAATTGGATCATGCTTCTTGATAATATATATGCTGATTATTATCCTTGTTATGATAAAGCATGATCAATTGTTGAATCTGAATTCTTGATATGAACCAGTATATATTTTGAATTGACTTCTGAATTGATAGCTCCTCATTTGATTGATGTCATGAGTTGAGCTTTGAGATATGAATATGTTTGTTTGATTATGATTATGAACCTATGGTATGTCAGTCAGAATACCCATGCTAACAGGGTAGTGTTAGTCTTTGTGCAGATCGTATCTGAACCCTAGTTGGTCGGGGGAGTCACCAACCTGTGTGGACTGATCATCCCACAGTACGGAGCCTCATGCTCATTGCATTTTGATTTTCTGACGAGTTTTACCATATGATATTCTTGTTATGGCCAATTTGAGAAACATTTCTAAAAGAACCTAAAGCCATACTTATATATATATTTCTCATTGTTGTATTACCTCGTATGTGTATATTGAACATTATCTACTCACTGAGTTGTTGAACTCACCCTCTCATTATTTACCTTTTCAGGCTTATAGCTTGATAGTAGGTCACTTATGTTGAACCTTCCGAACCTGCTCTTTTCGTTGTAATTTATACATTTTCCTTTATGTCTAGTTAGTGCTCCAAAACTATGAAATTATATTAAGACAATCAAATTATATTATAAAGTTAGTTTTGTTGTTACTGCTGTGTTGAACTTTGATTGACTTAGTTGAAGGATAAGTTTGTATGTAAATTTGGGTTCGCATAGGTATGGAACCTTGGAGGGGAACCTTGCCTATGTGTCGGTCATGGATTCGGGATTCGGGTCATGACATCAAGTGAGACTTTTGGGAGAAGATTTTCCAGATTAAAGAATAGTAGAGAAAGTTCTGATAAGTCTACCAGAAATATTTGAACATAAAATTTGCTCTTTAGAAGATTCTAAAGATTTCTCTAAAATGAGCCTGTAAGAACTGGTAAATGCATTGCAAGCTGTGGAGCAAAGTCAAGCTTATAGACAAGAAGGATCAAGTGAAGGAGCTCTTGTTGCAGTTTACAAGGAGAAGAGTCGGGCTAAGAATTTTTACAAAAACAATCAAGAAGGAAAAAGAGAAAAAAGGAAAGGTTGGCAATCCAATAACTGGCAACAAAACAGCAACAACAACTTCATTAGAGGGAAATAGAAGAAAGAACATTTTCCTGCTTGCAAATTCTGTTAGAAAACAAATCATTTTGAAGCTTGGTGTTGGCTCAAGAATGCACAATGCTGAAACTGCAAGCAATTTGGTCACATTCAAAGATTCTGCAAAAATAAAGTAGAAATAGTAAAACAAGCTCAAGTAGTTGATTGTTCAAAAGTCAAGGAAGATCTTTTATTCATGGCTACAATACAGGAAATGTGTAACACAACAAAGGCAAACGACTCATCATGGCTCATTGATAGTGGCTGCACTAACCACATGACAACAGATTTGAACTTATTCAGAGACTTGGATAAAAGTTATCTATCTAGAGTCAGAATTGACAATGGAGACTATGTGAAGGTTGAAGGAAAAGGAGCAATTGAAGTAGAAACATTGTCAGGTACAAAAACTCTTAAAAATGTTCTTTATGTACCTAAGATCAATCAGAATCTAGTTAGTGTAGGACAATTAATTGAATTTGGTTACTTAATATTCTTTAATGATGGAGTATGTGATATTAAAGATAAAAATGAAGTGCTACTGCTTTCTGCAAAAATGATGAACAAAAGTTTTAATGTTGATTGGAGAGAAATATGTTTGAGTGCTAACACTTATGAGAACAATGAATCTGTTCTTTGGCACAAATAGTTGGGGCACTTCAATTATGCAACTTTAAAGAGAATGGCTGACCTGCAGATGACTCACGGTTTACCAGATATACAGGAACAAAAGAGTATTTGTGAAGCCTATCAGTTAGGAAAACAAACTAGAGTTGTTTTTCCGGACAATGCATATAGAGCACTGTCAAAACTCCAGCTTGTACACACAGATGTGTGTGGGCCAATGCATAATGAATCATTGAATGGTTTAAAGTATTTTCTTCTATTTGTTGATGATTATAGTAGGTACTGCTGGGTTTACTTTCTGAAATCAAAATCTGATGTGTTTGCTGAGTTTGTTAAGTTCAAAGCAGCAGTTGAACTACAAACAGGAAACAGATTGAAGATATTGAGATCTAACAATGAAGGAGAGTATACCTCTCGACAATTTGAGGCATACTTGGTAAAAGAAGGGATCAAACACCAACTGACAGTTCCCTACACTCCACAACAGAATGGAGTCAGTGAGAGGAGAAACCGAATATTGATGGAAATGGCAAGATGTTTGCTATATGAGAAGAAAATGCCATTAAAATTCTGGGCAGAGGCAGTAAACACAGCATCTTACCTTTTAAATCGTATGACCACAAAAGTATTGGGAGACAAGACTCCTTATGAAATTTGGTATGGCTTTAAACCCAATGTTGATCATTTAAAAGTTTTTGGCAACCCTTGCTATGTCTTGCAACCTGAAGTTAAGAGAACAAAACTTGATTAGAAGGCTGATATGGGAATTCTTATAGGCTATAGCACAAAATCTAAGGCTTATAAAATCTATGATCTGAAATCTAATAAAGTTGTGATTGCTAGAAATGTAAAAGTTGCAGAGAATGGTATATGGAACTGGGAAGCTGCATCAATTGAAGGGACAAAACAGGAGTATCAAATTGAACTGGATGCTATAGAGGATGATGATACTATCGATGACAAACCAGTAAGGGGGACAAGATCCTTAGCTGACATTTACAGCGGGTGCAATGTTGCTAAAGCAAAACCAATAGATTTTAAAGAAGCTATCAACTCACAAGTATGGATAGCTGCAATGAAGAAGGAGCTCACAATGATAGAAAAGAATGAAACATGGATACTGGTTGACAGACCCGTTCACAAGAAGGTAGTTGGTGTGAAATGGATTTTCAAAACCAAGTTGAATGCAGATGGGAGTATCAACAAGCACAAAGCAAGACTTGTAGTGAATGGTTATTCACAAGAGCCAGGTATTGACTTCACTGACACATTTGCTCCAGTATCTAGGCTTGATACAATAAAGCTCTTGCTTGCTCTAGCAGCACAAAATGGTTGGCATATTTTTCAATTAGATGTTAAGTCTGCATTTTTGAATGGTGTTCTAAATGAAGAAATATATGTTGAACAACTTGATGGCTTTGAAAATAAGATCACATCAAACAAAGTATATTTGCTAAAGAAGGCTTTGTATGGACTTAAACAGGCTCCTAGAGCCTGGTACATCAGATTGGATAGGTATCTTTTGAGCTTAGGCTTTGAAAGAAGCATGAATGAAGTAACTTTGTATGTGAAAAATGTTGACAAACATACTCTAATCGTATCAGTTTATGTAGATGATTTATTGATTGCAGGAGACAAGAAGCAGCTGGTAGAGGAGTTTAAAACCAACATGAAGGATAAGTTTGAGATGAATGAACTTGGTTTGCTGTCATACTTCTTAGGCATGGAAGTAACTCAGTCGGAGCAAGGTTATTTCCTATGTCAAAAGAGGTTTACAATGAAGCTACTAAACAAATTTGTAATGGAAAATTGCAAACCAGTCAGTACACCTATGGTACTGGGACAAAAGCTAATGAAGGAGGATGGAGCTCCCAAAACTAATGGAAAAACCTACAGAAGTTTAGTTGGTAGCTTGTTGTATTTAATTGCTACACGTCCAGATATTGTTTTTGCAGTTAATTACCTCTCTAGGTTCATGCAAAGTCCAAGTCAAATCCATTTTGTTGCAGCCAAGAGAGTTCTGAGATATCTGAAAGGGACATTAGAGTTTGTCATGCATTTTGTGAAATCAAGTTTTGTTAAACTAATTGGTTTTTCTGATAGTGATTGGGCTGGAAGTGATGAGAAATGATGAGCACCTCAGGTTATTGCTTTGCTATAGGAGGAAGCATTTTCTGTTGAAACTCAAAGAAGCAATCAGTGGTTGTATATTCCACTGCAGAGGCAGAATACATAACAACATATGTGGCAGTAAAGCAAATGATATGGCTAAGGAAAATGCTGAATGATCTAGACTTTGATCAACGAAGTCCCACAGAATTGTTCTGTGACAATACATCAGCAAAAGCTATTTCAAAGAATTCTGTTTTTCATAACAGGACCAAGCATATGAAGATCAAGTTCCATGCTATCAGGCAATTCCAGCAAGAAGGGGAACTAGAGCTGATATACTGCACTTCAAAAGAGCAATTAGTAGACCTGTTCACCAAGCCTTTAGCTAAAGATAGATTTGAAGATCTAAGGGAGAGGATATGAATGTGCAGCTTCGGAACCAAGGAAGAGTGTTGAAGTTGTTGCTACCCAATTTTTGACCCATGTTTTGATAATTTTTCAGAAAAAACCAAAAAATAGCAAAAAAACAATGAAAACCCAAAAAAATGCATTTTTGATATATTTGCATCGTTTTTAGCATTTTCAACGTCATCTCAAAAGAATTTAAATTTTCAAAGGTATTTGGAACGCGTTCAACTTTTAACGCGTAAATTTTATGATCACTGATTTTCCTTGTTGAGTTGACGTTGATATTGCTCGCTTTCAAAAATACAAAAAAATAAGAAAAATCAAAATTTACAAAAAAAAGAGGAAAAGAGAAGGAAAGGAAAAGTTGAGGGACTAGTTTGAAAACCTAGCAAAACTTTTCCTATAAATACCATGCTACACTAAATTTCCAAAGGGGGGGATAATTTTGGAAACATCAGAAAAAATACAAAAAAAAACCTAACCCTAAACCTATCCTTTTTTCAAGAGGAGCCGCCCCACACGTTTTTGGTTTTCCTCTTCAGCCGGTTCCACCATCTTCTTCCCCTCCCAAGCCACCGCAGCTCTCCTTTTCCTTCCTGCTCCCAGCACCTCCCTTCTTCTTCTTGCTCTCTCGGCCAACCACCGTTATTCCCTCCTTTCACTGCCGACACTGTTCCCCTCTCCATCTCACTTCCTTCTCCCACAACCAACAGACCCAGCAGCCCCTAGCCATCGCCATTTTTCCTGCAGAATCAAGGACCACTCACACCGAAGCCTTCCCCCAGCAGGTATTTCCTTCCTCAGCAGCCGGCAACAAGGGACAGCTCCCTCTCTTTCAAAACCAAACCGGGGCAGCCCCCCTCCCTTTCCTCTGATCTTCAACAACAGCCGCAGCAGCTCCCTGCCACAGAGCAGCCTCATCTTCCCCGACCAGAGAACGGGCAGAGCCGTTCCCCATCTCCTCAGACCCACGGCTCCCGCTTCAGCCAGCAGGTCTTTCCTTCCTCAGCCGCCGAACAGCCTCCAGCGGCAGCAGCAACCCACAGGCCAGCAGACCCCGCTCACCGCCTCCAGCAGCGACACCACTCCCTCGTCTGTTCCTCCTTGCCGCGCAGCACATGGAACAGAGGAGAAGAAGAAGATGACCGAAGGAGACCGATCTGCAGTGAAGCAGATCCAAAAAACCGAATGAACCAGCTCTGAGAAGGAGAAGAGAGAACTAAAATCGACGGCTTTGTTGTGTTTTGGTTGTTCTTGCATGTCACCGCCGGCGTAGGAAGACAGAGGGGAAGAAGACATTCCAGATCCCCTGTATTTTGGAGTTTCCGGCGGCGGCGCGTGAACCCACGCGCCGCCGCTGTTCCTGCGGCACTGTTCCGGCTTGCAGAAGTCCTTCCTTGCAATTTCTGGAGTTTTAGGGACCATTTTTGTAATTTTTAAATTATGTAATGTAATTTTTGTTTAGTGTTGAATTTTTTTAATTTGTAATGTGGATGTACAAAAAAAAAAAGGGAAAAGAAAAGAAAAGAAAAAAGAAAAGTATAGTGAAAGTGAATGTGTGATTTGAATTTTATTTATGAATGTTTTTTTCCTATGATAAAATTGCAAGAATAAAGAAGAATTTAATATTTTGATTTCTTCACGGATAAAGAATTATGAACTTACATGTAAGTCGTATTTCTAAAATTCGATGAAAGAACAGAATTTTTAAAACTTCTTTAACACATCAAGTCCACGAAGCAGCTTACCTCAGGTAGGGTGCGTTAGGGGTGCTAATACCTTCCCTAACCACAACCAGTCCCTTACCCGCAAATCTCTGATAAGACCAGTACCCGGGTTTCCTAGTAGCCTTCAGTTAAATACTAGGTGGCGACTCCAACGAACCAATCAAATCAAACAACAAACGAAAAATCACCAGCCTATGCCGCGCGGATTTTCTGACGTGCGACAGAATGGCGACTCCACTGGGGAAGGTATTGTTTTCAACTTTATTGGACTAAGCTTTGTGTTTTTGATGTGTTTAAATTTTTTGCTTTTTGTCTTATTTTTTTTTATTCATGCATTGTGTAGAATTGTCTCATGCATCACATGTTTTAATTTTTGAAAGCACACACAAGCTTCAGGTTAGGTGGGGGACTAGCAGCTTGCCTTATGACTTGAGTCAAGGTTTAAGTTTGTGTAAACCCCAACTCTTTGCTGAGTGTTTAGACTGATAGTGATTGGTACATGTGTCATCCCACTATCTGCTGAACCCCCATATTGCCTTTACAAGGGCGATCACTGGGACAGCGAGAGACCCTTGTTTAGAGACCAAGTAGTAAACCTACCCTTTGTCTCACGTAAAAAGATTAGAACCTGCCGTTAGGATGTATGCTTCGTAAATAGTTGTTTTGCATCTGAGCAAGCCCTTCTTGAAGCATCTTGAATTCAGGACTTGTGGGTGACCCAATGGCCATCACTCAGAAAATTTTCATTGTAGAGTTTGGGCAAGAATGAGATTCTTGTTTCATCATACAAGAGTTACGACCATATGTCACCCCTCGAAGAGCGAGTTCTTCATATAGATTACATGTTCATACATTTATCATGCATGTACCATGAGGAAAAATAGGTTCCCCTGTCCGAGGTTTGCTACATGTGATTGAAAAAGATGATGGAAATGAAGAAAGATGTCAGATATAGGCTCATTATCACAAAGAAAGTTGAGAGCATCAAAGGGGAAGTAGTTAGGCTCAGATCTGCCTGAACAAGTGTTGAGCATCAAATGGAAAGGGAATGTCTGCACGGTCTTCTGTGGGAACACTGCTCGTCCACGTCCCATTGAAGCTGCACCTCTCCTTTTCAGTCATGAACAACGACAACAATTCCTTCAGTCATAACTAATGACAACTTTTGTTCTCGGTCAATTGCCCTGTTAATTGTCCATCGCCTCCACATCTTTCAATGGCACCAAATAACTACTAGCTTCTGTGCATGGTGCATTAGCCTTCTTTGAAGTTACCCCAACTGTGAGCTCAATTCCAGTTCAGCAGCACAAGATGTAAAAAAAAAAAACCGAAAAAAAACCATGATTAGACACTGAACTTCTATGTTGCAGAGCTCTCTCTGTAGAGATTTGTTTGTGGATCTGCCAGTGGGGAATGCAAGAGGGGATGCAGTATTTTCATATGCTACAAAATTTTGTCTCATTAGTTTCAGCACTGAAACACTGGAGTAGGCCGAAGAGTCAGACCTAGTCTGAAAACATGAGCAGTCATCGAACTTTGACATGGCAGAGCTCTCTCTACAAAAACCTGTTTATGGCTCTGCAAGTGGGGAATGCAAGAGGGGATGTGGTAGCTTTCAGACGATATGAAAATTTACCCCACCAGTTTCAGCATCGAAACACTATAGTGGGCAGAAAAGCCAGACCTGAGCTAGAAAACAGGAGCAAATATAGAACTTCACCGTGGCAGAGCTCTCTCTGCAGAAATTTGTTTGTGGCTCTACAAGTGGAGAATCCAAGAAGGGATGCAATAGTTTCTGATCATCTATAATTTTCTCTCATCAGTGTCAGCATTGAAATACAAAAGTAGGGAGAAAAGACAAGCCCGGACTAAACAACATGAAGAAGACTGAAACTTCAATAGAGGAGAACTCCCTCTACAGGTGTCTGTTTGTTGCACTGTCTGTGAGCAATCGAAGATGAGGTAGAAGAGTTTTCGATTCATCAGGTTCTCTTCCAATAAAGACAATGCGTGATTCCACATGTCGCCAGTGGCGATGCTGCAAGTTTCTGGACGCTGCCAAGATTACCAAGCTGTTGAAAGGTTTCCGACAACCCTCAACCAACCACAACAACATTGAAATATTGACATGAAGTTGTGTGGATTGCCAAAAGAATTGAGCTAGCTATCAAGAGAGGAAAGATTGAAGGATCTACCATGGATTCCATAACAATGATGAGAGTTGAATCAGAAGATGACTCTCAATTGAGAAACCTCAGTCATTTTGCCTAGTCAGGTCTTGCCATAACATCAACTGCTCAAATGTCTTTGCCAAGATTGACATTCATCTGCCACTCAAGTTTGTCGACCAGCATCTGTTAGATTCCAGACTTGTTGCACCCACTTCGATAAAATTACATGTAACCACCGTGGTATAATTCAAACGAGATGTGAATATATCATGGTGGGTTCCTGGGCCATTTTAGTTGGACAGATGCAGGAGTTTCAAGAATCGAGCTGAGTTTGTGAAAGATGATGTCATCGATCATTTTGTCACTAGAACATCATCAGAATAACAAGTGATCGAAGTTGCTCGGCAAAACACAGATATGGCCAGAAAAGCTTATCCAAGAATGGTGCTGAATTGTCCATCATTTTATTGTGGAGTTGTCATTCCGCATTTTGTTTTGGGGTCACATCTCATCCTTGAACGAAACATGTCTTTTCTTTGTCTTTTTGTTGTTTTGAAATCAAGGGATGCTTCTTTCAAAGGGTATTTTGACAAAAATATTTTTTTGATCAAACTCCAACATACAAAATTAAAGCTAGTCAATCCTGAACATTAAAAGTGTTTTGATTGCGGAAATGACTTGATGCTTGAAAATGACAGGAGGTGACCAAACAATTTTGAACTCATACCTTTTGAAACTGAGCCACACATCATGTAGCTAGTTTTAGCAGTATGCATAATGACATGTAGTGGATTCAATAGTTATGGACTCGTGAATCATGATTCTTACAAGTCCAAATCATTACACTGGACGAGGTCAAAATTTATCGGTTCTAACCGACCTTGCTTGAAATGAGAAAAGGCCATCTTTGTTATCCTTTCACGTTTCTTGAAATATTATCCCTTGTGGTCCCCATTTGAGCCTGGTAAAATATTTTCTTTCAAGAAACCCTGACTAGGATCACACCCCGCACTGGGGGCAAATAAGAAAAGACAAAAGTGAAAGAGAAGGCTTAGAACAAAAGTCCAACGTTTGAGAGAGAGTTAAAAGAAAGAATACCTAGACTGGGGGCATGTTAGAAAACTATGAGAAATGCTATGTGAAAGCCATGACCTTTGGCATCCATGATAAAGCCCTGAAGTTATCAAATGATTGAGATTGATTATTCATCAAAGAAAAAGTTGGATTTGGATATAACCTATGTTAAGAGAATTCTGATATTTAAGGTTAATAAGGTTATATGTCATTTCCTCTACAAAGACAACAATAGAAAAAGAGTTGATGAATAGTTTGATGTTGATCCTAGGTCTTTGAAACCCTCAAACACCTTTTGAGCCTGAATTTTCCTTTCTTTCATAAGCCATGAACCATAGCCTGCATTACGTGCTTTTAAAAGCCCTTTTTTGATCAAGTAAGCAATCTGAACCGATAAATGGCGATCTCAAAACTTGAAGAGTTTTTTCCACAAGAGTCGTGGCTTCATGAATTAAGCTACTGGTTATTATGCATGCTGATAAAATTGGTGCTAAAAAAGAAAACAATCTTTCTTGATGAATCCTCAAGTTTTGACTTGAGCCTTTTGTTTTCCTTGAAATTCACAGAAGGTCACCTCATCACAGACCATCAAAAGATATACCCAAGATCAAAGATTAAAATTGACACAAAGAACCATGAAAAAGTCATTTTAATCTTACAACGCGTCATTTCTGTGTTCAAAATACAAGGCAATCAAAGGACTACATTGAATAACGTGTGTTGGATCTTTGACCAAACAAGCTTGATTTCCAAAAATACTTTTCAAAATTGACATCTCTCTGATTTCATTTCAACAATTAGATTTGAATAGACATGAGCGTTGAAATATGAGATTTGATTCCAGAACAAGGAAGATTGTCAAACAAGAAGAACATCGATTGAATTTGCAAAATCTTTGACAAGAATAACATCAACATTTCTCGACACTCCTTGAAAAGTTGACCACCTAGGGGCAATACAGTGGATCCTGGGTAGGAAAACAAACAGTATTCAGATCAGCTGGGGGCAATGAAAGATGATCAAATGATGAATCAATGCACTAAGGACAATGGTGTTTAAAGAAAGCTAATCAGCAGGACAAGCATTCAGATCATTATTGGGGGCAATGTTGTTTAAAGACAGTCAGTGATTTAGTGAACTTCAGCAGCAATTGAAAACAACGTTGCAATTGAGGGACAACCTCGTATCTTCATCTTAGGGTTACCCTCTAAAACATGGCTATGACTCCTGACATATGTTATCAGCTTAAATGCGCACTTCACCACATGAATATGGGTGATGAACATCATAGATGATGCCAACGCATTTCCTTTCATGATCTGATTTGACAAGCTGAGAAGAATCCATGAAGAAGAACATTGAGCTTACAACGATGAGCCCTTTTTACTGCAAGGTATAAGATCCATGTCTGGATGACCTGACAATTCCAAAAAGGCTGGTAATAACATATACTTGAAAAGTATTGTTTCAACTAGAGGCAAGTTCATGACTGATTAACAATCTTGATGGGTTGGCATGATGCACACAACCAATCAGAGGATAATTCTCAGAAGAATCCAGGAGAGAAAATCCTTCATGATGAATCAAGCAACACCACACTTGGGGGCAGAGTCAAGCTTGATAAACAACAAGAGCAGTAATCATCGTAGACAGCCCGAGATGGGCACTGCACTTACATTTGAGTGGAAGGCTAGCACGCAAATAAGCTAATACATCGAAAGAACAAAGAAGGCTTTGGAATGCAAACAAAGGCACCCTATGATGATGGATCATCAAAGGGTGGGACCTATATTTCACATCAGGTAAGGATGCATGCATGTCATCTAACCTCAAAGCATTGCACATACTTGTGATTTGTTACAGAAAGATCCTCAATGAAGTCCAGCAAGTTTGTGGACAAAGAAAGAATCATTGAGTTGATGATGACAAAGAATCGGTTTAGATCCTGGAACAAGAAGAGAATGAGATGAACCCTGCCAGTAGGAGAATCTCAAAGAAACGAGGAGATTAACCCCGTCATCAAGGAGTCTTCAAGTCAACCTGCAACCAGAAGGTGCCAAGTTTATCAGCCTTGTCCTGTCAGGACTGCTCCAACCAAGTCTTTTTGCCAAGTAAGTCACATTCTATCTTTGGGTAGGTCACCCGTAACAATGAGACCATTTTTTTGAAAAACAGAAACATCATTTTTTCTGGGTAGGTCACCCATCACAATGAGACCACCATCTTCCATGTGGGTAGGTCACCCATTATAACGCGACCACTTCACATTTTTTCTATCTTCCACCTGGGTAGGTCACCCATTATAACGCGACCACTTCACATTTTTCTATCCTCCACCTGGGTAGGTCACCCATTACAATGAGACCACTTCACATTTTTCTCATCTTCCATCTGCGTAGGTCACCCATTACAATGAGACCACTTCATATTTTTTTTATCTTCCATCTGGGTAGGTCACCCATTATAATGAGACTGCACCTCACATTCTTTCCATTTGGGTAGGTCACCCATCATAATGAGACCGTTTTTTACATTCTTTCCACTTGGGTAGGTCACCCATCACAATGAGACCATTTTTTCTGGGTAGGTCACCCATTAGAATGAGACCATTCTCTATTTTTTTTACTTGGGTAGGTCACCCATTATAATGAGGCCATTCTTCCCCCTGGGTAGGTCACCCATAAGAATGAGACCACTCTTCCCCTTTTCCACTTGGGTAGGTCACCCATCACAATGAGACCATTTTTTCTGGGTAGGTCACCCATTAGAATGAGACCATTCTCCATCTTTTTTTTACTTGGGTAGGTCACCCATTATAATGAGGCCATTCTTCCCCCTGGGTAGGTCACCCATAAGAATGAGACCACTCTTTCCCTTTTCCACTTGGGTAGGTCACCCGTCATAATGAGACCATCTTTCATTTTGGGTAGGTCACCCGTCATAATAAGACTACACACATTTTTTAGTTTTGGTTTAATGAGATCGCCAGATGGGATCTCATGTAGCTTTGGTTAAAGGAAATCGCCAGATGGGATTTCAGGTTGATCGAGCTACACACATTCTTTGGTTTTGGAAAAGGAGATCGCCAGATGGGATCTCAAGATAAAAAAAAAGAGAAAGAAAGAAAGGAAGAAAGAAGAGGAAGAAAAGAGAAGGAAGAGAGAACAAAAAAAAAAGAGCAAGGCCTTTAGATGAGTGGATATTGAGTGACAGAAAGACAAGTTTTTCTTTACAAAGCTTACTATGCAAAACATTGAGGAGTTTGGCTTCGTAAGCATTGTAAAGAGGGGGCATCTGTTGCTACCCAATTTTTGACCCATGTTTTGATAATTTTTCAGAAAAAACCAAAAAATAGCAAAAAAACAATGAAAACCCAAAAAAATGCATTTTTGATATATTTGCATCGTTTTTAGCATTTTCAACGTCATCTCAAAAGAATTTAAATTTTCAAAGGTATTTGGAACGCGTTCAACTTTTAACGCGTAAATTTTATGATCACTGATTTTCCTTGTTGAGTTGAAGTTGATATTGCTCGCTTTCAAAAATACAAAAAAATAAGAAAAATCAAAATTTACAAAAAAAAGAGGAAAAGAGAAGGAAAGGAAAAGTTGAGGGACTAGTTTGAAAACCTAGCAAAACTTTTCCTATAAATACCATGCTACACTAAATTTCCAAAGGGGGGGATAATTTTGGAAACATCAGAAAAAATACAAAAAAAAACCTAACCCTAAACCTATCCTTTTTTCAAGAGGAGCCGCCCCACACGTTTTTGGTTTTCCTCTTCAGCCGGTTCCACCATCTTCTTCCCCTCCCAAGCCACCGCAGCTCTCCTTTTCCTTCCTGCTCCCAGCACCTCCCTTCTTCTTCTTGCTCTCTCGGCCAACCACCGTTATTCCCTCCTTTCACTGCCGACACTGTTCCCCTCTCCATCTCACTTCCTTCTCCCACAACCAACAGACCCAGCAGCCCCTAGCCATCGCCATTTTTCCTGCAGAATCAAGGACCACTCACACCGAAGCCTTCCCCCAGCAGGTATTTCCTTCCTCAGCAGCCGGCAACAAGGGACAGCTCCCTCTCTTTCAAAACCAAACCGGGGCAGCCCCCCTCCCTTTCCTCTGATCTTCAACAACAGCCGCAGCAGCTCCCTGCCACAGAGCAGCCTCATCTTCCCCGACCAGAGAACGGGCAGAGCCGTTCCCCATCTCCTCAGACCCACGGCTCCCGCTTCAGCCAGCAGGTCTTTCCTTCCTCAGCCGCCGAACAGCCTCCAGCGGCAGCAGCAACCCACAGGCCAGCAGACCCCGCTCACCGCCTCCAGCAGCGACACCACTCCCTCGTCTGTTCCTCCTTGCCGCGCAGCACATGGAACAGAGGAGAAGAAGAAGATGACCGAAGGAGACCGATCTGCAGTGAAGCAGATCCAAAAAACCGAATGAACCAGATCTGAGAAGGAGAAGAGAGAACTAAAATCGACGGCTTTGTTGCGTTTTGGTTGTTCTTGCAGGTCACCGCCGGCGTAGGAAGACAGAGGGGAAGAAGACATTCCAGATCCCCTGTATTTTGGAGTTTCCGGCGGCGGCGCGTGAACCCACGCGCCGCCACTGTTCCTGCGGCACTGTTCCGGCTTGCAGAAGTCCTTCCCTGCAATTTCTAGAGTTTTAGGGACCATTTTTGTAATTTTTAAATTATGTAATGTAATTTTTGTTTAGTGTTGAATTTTTTTTAATTTGTAATGTGGATGTACAAAAAAAAAAGGGAAAAGAAAAGAAAAGAAAAAAGAAAAGTATAGTGAAAGTGAATGTGTGATTTGAATTTTATTTATGAATGTTTTTTTCCTATGATAAAATTGCAAGAATAAAGAAGAATTTAATATTTTGATTTCTTCACGGATAAAGAATTATGAACTTACATGTAAGTCGTATTTCTAAAATTTGATGAAAGAACAGAATTTTTAAAACTTCTTTA
This sequence comes from Populus trichocarpa, assembly GCF_000002775.5. Classification (NCBI taxonomy): domain Eukaryota; kingdom Viridiplantae; phylum Streptophyta; class Magnoliopsida; order Malpighiales; family Salicaceae; genus Populus; species Populus trichocarpa. The sequence continues at coordinate 1,262,699 of NC_037296.2, forward strand.
ACACATCAAGTCCACGAAGCAGCTTACCTCAGGTAGGGTGCGTTAGGGGTGCTAATACCTTCCCTAACCACAACCAGTCCCTTACCCGCAAATCTCTGATAAGACCAGTACCCGGGTTTCCTAGTAGCCTTCAGTTAAATACTAGGTGGCGACTCCAACGAACCAATCAAATCAAACAACAAACGAAAAATCACCAGCCGATGCCGTGCGGATTTTCTGACGTGCGACAGAAGTTATGGCACCAAAGCTGAAATTAATGTATCGGCCATATGTTATCTTTCATTAATGTTTATTTGTTAATAACATCATTATCTTAATGTTGTTTAGTCAGTTTTACTTCTTAATATTTGAAACTTATTTAGGATAAGTTACATAACTCTTTAAATGAAGGAGTTTATGTTAGTTAAGTTTCTTAATTGTGTTGTGATTAATTTCATCTATAAATAAAAGCTAAGGGATGTCAGTAACCCAAGAAAAACATTATGCTCTTTGGTCTTTGTTGCAAGTTCTTTGTTTTTTGTTTTTCTGGTTATCATCAACATTCAGTTCTTTATATACCTATTATCAACAATAGCCACCCTCACCCAATTTTTCCTTGAAATAGCTTGTCATCTTTTTAATTTCCGGGTATGAGTACCTTATGGGCATGAAGTTATGGTGACTTTGCAGAAAATCTTCGATATTGTCATACGTTGATAAATGCCTCCTCCTCCATTTATAGATCAGAAAGATGAAGACACATGGAGCCCCGCATACAAGTCTTATCGCAAGACATAATCCTGCGACGGAACATCAGAAACCATAAATAGGATGAGAGATTCTATAATGAGAAGCTACCAAAATAGTCTGATGCAACAGAAATAAGCTAAAAATTTCTTGATAGCTACAATTCTATTTCAGCCCTCAGTTTTATAGTTTAATGTTTCCTGAATAAGAGAAAGTCTAACCAACCAGGCCCGGGAGTGCGTAATGTACTATATCTGCAAGAAGAATGATATCTCCATTTATCTTTCATTATGTAGTGGAAATAATAAACATCTATAAAATTCTTAACAAACAAATAAAAAAGAAAACATCAATAAGAAGGACAGAGAATCCTCACAGGGACCAATGAATGATACAATTTGACGCAGAAGAAGCAGGGCACCTAAATTTTACACATGATGAATGTCAGATCTTCAAAAGCTGAAGCTATCAAAACATAAGAGTAGGCACCACGCTGATGCAAATTAATTCTATTTACCATATAAAGAAACATGGCAAATGTGCAAGCATGAATTTCAGAAATATTGTGAGAATTCATGAGGACAGTCAATAGAAAGCTTACGCACACTGGAAAGATGCCGCATGGAAAATGTTGCAGGGGTTAGAGCAGTTGACAACACGAGTGGTATTATCCAATAAGCAAAAGCCTTGCGCCTTGCATTCTCTACAGTATATAGTATCCCATTCTAGCGTCAAACCATTCACAAGAATTTTATGGATATCAATGTATGACAGGCTCCTTTTGTTATCTAGCGGAGTTGCCATAACCACTAGATCAACGGGGCACGAGTCCCCTACTTCCGAAGCCTTCATATCGCCAGAAACAACATACCGGTATGCCTTCTTCGAGGACTAGGACGATATGCAAGAATCCTTTCCAGTGATACAAGAATTAGTGCTGATATATAGAGGGGACTGCATAGGATTCTGGCAACATAGAAATATGTTTTTGCTGGTGCCTTATATGAATGGAATCATATAGGGATCTCCATAACTGAAGTTGTTCTCTGACAAATGATACAGAGGAAGCGTAGAGCAATTATCTTCTTGTAAACCAACATCAGCTATCCGAATCGTTGAATATTTGTAATTGATCTCCTTCACATAGTACTTTCCTGAATACAGGCTTAGAATTGCACGATTGTTCTCGCAAGTCAACTGATAGCTTGGATCACCGCAGTTTTCCGGGTCGCCTTGTAGTCGAAAAGGGTAGCTAATGTTAGTAAGGTGGCCACACGAAGAAGGATGTTCACAAAGATGATTTGTTTTAGCAGCACAGGGCTCATGGTTTATGAGGAGGACCACAAAAAAGACAGCACATAGAAGAACTCTACTAAACATAATGTCAGATGGCTCGTTTCAGATTGAAGGCGGAGACTTGAGGCTATCTCGTGGCTGTTGTCGGCTAAAGGTTGCCGGAAATTTGTTGGTGGTTATTAAAGCCAAAACTTCATCCATTTTTTATTAAAATTCTGATAATTTTCAAATAAATAAAGAAGCTAGAGAAGACTTTGAGATTCTGCATTTACTTTTAATTAATTAAAGACCAAAAGACTGTCAGCTCAAACCTAAGTAATCAGGTATTCATAATAATAGAGGGTTTAGAGCATGGCAGATTTCCCAGGCCGGCCGGCTGTCACTGGAGTATCAAAGTCCCAGTCAAAATGCAAATACCAAGTGTTAGTTACCTCCGAGGAAAGTTATAAGGTCCGGATAGATTTATTATGTCACAATTTTAATATTGAAAAAAAATATATTTTGAATTTTTAAATATTTTTATTGGATATTTAAGTTATTTTTTTAGACCTATCAAATCAATTGAATCATGTAAAGTCAACTTTCATACCGATTAATTTTAAATTCAAGCTAGACAAGAAGTCAGGTTGAAAAGTTTTAAAGTTAACCCGTTAGATTTGGTTTAATGAAAATACCAAATAGTTTTTTTTTTTTAAAAGAATTCTATCATCTTTTTTTTTTCCTTTTATTGAATTATTTTTTGTTTTTTTTTTATTAATATTGTCTTTCAATAATTAAAGACTAAGCAAGAATTCAGGTAAAAAAAAATTCAAAATTTACCTGTTAAATTTAAAAAAGTTTTGATGCTTTCCGCAGTGTAGTGCGGCCCAGAAAACTAATAGGAATGGAATGAAACCACCATATGGTGTCCATAAATAGGAGCTGTGTTGGTTCTCACCGTAGCTTAAAACCTGGTAGCGTAACGACTTGGACTCTAGCTGCGGCCGCATTTTATTTCTTTATAAACGCCATAATTTTGATTAAAAAAAAATGGATTGACCTTGAGCCTGGTCGTATGCCGGTCAGGTCTGTGTTTACCATAGTTTATATGCCTGCTAGTTCTTTATAATTTTTATTTTATTTTAATTGTTTGGGGGCGGGCCTGGCATCCCTACTGGGAGTAGTTATAATAAAAACAAACAAAAAAAATATTTCTGGGTAACCACTGTGGTGGATCTCCTTTTAGCCGTACAGGTGGGCTGATGTTTTGGATATTGCCAGAGGAAAAAGGAGGGCAGAGATGATTAGTCTGTGCACTGCATATCTGGGATTGAAGACATATGAAATATAGAAGGGCTGTGCCTATGTGAGCAGAAAAGAGATTCCTTGTCGCAAACATCTGCAGAGAGAGTACGAGGTTCTGTATACTTTGACAGCATGCAATTTTGGTTCAAGTGTAAGCATGGCTTTCTTGGAATATATTACTGATGTCCATATCATCAACTTAGAATTACTTCATTGTTTTGGTTCTTAAAGTGATAAGAATGGAGCTTGACTTCTAACCTTAGCATCAACTTTTATGCATGACCGGTATTACCTCTTGCATTTCTTGGGATGGAAGAAGACTTTTGCTTATCCGGTGCTTCGAAAAGTGACAAACTTGACTGTAACTTATCCCTAATCTTTGATGACTTGCAAACGCGACAGATTTGAGCTCTGGCTTTTCCTAGCAACTTCGCACCACAACATAAATACCCCACACGGAAAAAACATAAAGGAACCTAGCAATATCAGATTGGCCAAGTCCTTGAAATGTTTTCCACGGCTCAAGTCAATGGAGTAAACTATACATAAATTACTCAAGAGAGCCAAGCCCCAAATTACGTTTTCAGGATAACATCATTTGCAGGACAGTGAAGCTCAAAAAAACTATGTCTTTGGAAATGGATCTCTCTGTAGTTTGCTTGTTGATGCTGGTCCTTGTATGTCATGGAGCTGGCCTTAACGATAAGTTCCAAAAAGCAAAGTGTAAGAAGCATGGTCCAGCCATAAAATTTCCATTCAGACTCGACAAGCAGCCAGAGTACTGTGGCTATCCTGGGTTTGTTCTATCTTGCAATCAAAGGAACGAAACATTGTTGCAGCTACCAAATTCTGTGACGCTCAACATCAAGGAAATTGACTATGCATCACGGTTAATCATTGCAGGCTTTGCAGCTGATCCAGATAACTGCCTCCCAAGACAGCTTAGAAACTTCAGTTTATCTCAATCTCCTTTCAAATTTGCGGCCCCGCACCAGGATGATTATGCCCTTTTCAACTGTACATCAAAGCATGGAGATTATTATGGGCGGATACCTTGCCATGGTGTTCCTGGATATGATATCTATGCCTATAGTTCTAATTATTTCAACGGTGATACAGACCTGACTTCTTGTACCAAGATGTATAATGTTCCATCAATTCCATGGGAAACGATTCATGATAATATTCTTCGCTTGAAGTGGTCAGAACCAGCAGCATGTGAAGAACACGGCATGTTCTGCAGATGGAAGAATAACACTTCTAAGCTTGAAACTGAATGCTTTGAGAAGCCTAAATCAAATGAAGGTACGGTCTGTATTAGATTCTGCTTTAGTTTTCTGCAGCCAATCTAATTCTTTGTGCTTAATTTGGAACTATTGGATGACATCTTTAGTTAAGAAAATCAAATATTTTCACGAGTTCTTCAATTTTAGTTATGAAACATGTGTTACAGGTTATGATTTATATTATTCTCTAGCACACCCCTTCAAGTGAAAGCTTTTTGGGCTTGAAACTTGCACGGGCCCACACTACCTTGTGTTTCATTTTTTATCAAATAAATGGAGATGGTAAGATTCAAACTCGTAACCACTTGATCATCAAGGCTCTGATACCATGTCAAAGAACCATTTATATAATATACTACTTGGAATTATATTCTAAAACCTTATCTAATAGCTTAAGCTGTTAGGTAAGGTCTCAAAATATGATTTATATTATTCTATAACAACATGTACTTTTCAGGTCATGTAGGTTGGTTGCTTGATACATGTTAAGATTTAGTAAATTGCACAAGATAGTCATGGTTTACAAAAAGATTCATGAATTATGATTGTCGAATGCGTGCTATTAAAGAAGCTAATGTTACCATATATTTTCTCTTACAGACAGAAAAAGGAAGATAGAGGGTGCAGGTGAGATTTCTGCAAATTTGGAAATTTGGAAATTGTTTCTTTATCTTGCTTCTTCTAAACTATCTTGATGAGTTCTTGATAAATAAATGTTTTGCTTGCAGTTGCAACCGTGGGTTCGGTTCTTGTATTACTGGTATTGTTGGCAGCCTACCGTGTCTACAGCTCCGATAAAGCAGCGAAAAACAATCAGAAAAGGATTGAAAACTTTCTGGCAGATTATAAAGCTCTCAAGCCCGCAAGATACACGTATGCTGACATTAAAAGGATTACGGATGAGTTCAAGGACAAGCTGGGTCAGGGAGCATATGGAACTGTGTTTAAAGGAAAGCTTTCTGATGAGATCTTTGTTGCTGTGAAGATCCTGAACAACTCAACAGCAAACGGAGAAGAGTTCATCAATGAAGTGGCAACAATGGGAAAGATCCATCACGTCAATGTTATACGCTTAGTTGGTTACTGTGCTGATGGATTTCAAAGAGCTCTAGTCTATGATTACCTGCCAAATGAATCACTAGCGAAATTTGTATCTTCAGAACATGGTGAAACCTCCAGTCTTAGCTGGGAGAGGCTTCAGGATATTGCTCTTGGCATGGCTAAAGGCATCGAATATCTTCACCAAGGTTGTGATCAGCGAATCCTCCATTTCGACATCAAACCTCATAACATCTTGTTAGATGACCATTTCAATCCAAAGATTTCTGATTTCGGTCTGGCAAAGCTGTGCTCCAAGGATCAGAGTGCCGTGTCCATGACTACAGCTCGAGGAACCATGGGGTATATTGCACCTGAAGTTTTCTCTGTTGGGGATTCCGACCGGTGGTGTACTGATAGTTGCTCATAGGAGGTTAAAGCACACTGACACAATATTTAACGTGGTTCGGCAAAACCGCCTACATCCACGGGAGAGTCCATATTATTAGAGATATATAGAGAAAGGATTACAACATACATGGAGGAGGAGGATCACTTCACTCAAACTCAACTCCCAACTCTTTTGCTGCACTTGCAGCTGCTGCAATGGCAGCAGCCATTGCAGCTCTCTCTTTCTCTCCACTCTCTTGCACACACTCACGTTTGCTCTCTTCAACCCTCTCATTTTGCTCTCACAAAATATGCCTCTTTTATAGGCAATTCTTGGCAACTTTCTCCAGCAATAGCAAGGGGACAATAGGTCCCGAAATCATGCCACTAATTGTGGCATTAGTGATGCTTCCACTAAGCCACAATTAGTGGTGGGGTATTGCCACTAAATGGCAATATCCCAACAATCACCCCCTTTGCCATTTGTGTGGGCAATTGTTTTCTTGCTTCTTCAGCACAAGCTTGCATTATGCAGTTCTTCCAAGCTTCCATTTTGAGAGCGTCTTCAACACAACATTCCCCTTCGAGCGTATCAATCATGCTCGGTCCGGAATGATATTTCAAGCCTTACACCAAGGCTTACAACACCCCCTCAAACGGATATTTCAAGTGCGACAGTCATTATCTGAGAATCTCAATATGATCACGAGCTCACCACTCTTCCAAGAGTCTACTCATCCAGGAGTTGCGCCTGCCCTCTGTTCCACCCTAGGAACCACGCCTTACTTCTCCGTGAGTCTCTCGCTCTTAGTCGTAAGAGTCTAGGTAGCTCTCCACCTTTAACCATGGGGGCAGCCCATTAAAGGTTGATCCATATCTGTCTTCATACTCTGAGTATTACAATGCCATTACCGAGCTCACCACCTTGACAAGAGTCAACTCGTTCTCGGAACCTGCGCATGCCCTTCTGCTTCTTCATAGCAGCCGCGTCTTAATGCTCCACAAGTCACACACTTATTGTCCAAGGCAAATGTCTTCTAGCTCATTGATCTTTAGCATGGGGGCAATATCCATGAAAGTCAATCCTGCATTTGTCTCCATACTCATCATAGCCACTTCATTGGCTATCCATACACCTGTCCACTTGTATCTAGCCATCACATTGGCTCTGGGGTTGTTTTGAACTGGGCTCATATCGTGGCCCACACACCTTCTCCTTAGGTGTCTCCGCTCGTCCCCATGCGGCGGTCTGAACTGGGGCTTCTATCACGGCCCTCACACCTTCTCTAAGGTGTCTTCGCCCGTTGTCATGGGGCGGTCTGATCCGGGCTCCTATCATGGCCCTCACGCACCTTCCATCTAAGGTGTCTTCACCTTTCATAGGTGGCCGCATCCTCCTTCAGCTGAGATGCTTCAAAGTGGCTCCAAAAGTCTCTACCACCATGTGCACTATGGGAGAGATTACTGCCACTAACTACATAGAAAAAGAAAGTTGCGGTATACTCCTCGCAATCCTCCACCTCGATTTCTATGTTTGGAGCTTCTGTGCCTTTCTGCTTGACCGCTCCACCTACACCAATTATCTTTGGTGTCTTCGCCTTTCATCATAGGCGGTTGCCTTTTATCACAGGCGTTTGCACCCCCTCAATTAGGTGCCTCTGCAACAGCTCTCTTTCCATCCTTGCATGCATTGGAAAGGTCTTCGCCTGTTGTCTTCATTAAGAGCATAAGAGACTTCCTGTTGTACAAACTTTAACAGTCTATGCTCTGAGCTTCATCTGGGAACACTTCTTCTCCTTGCACCTGTTGTCTCATTACAGTACCTCGTTGGATCCTACGGGTACTCCTGCACAATCTCTGTGTGCCCTCGTGCAATTTCTGTTCTCCAGATTTCTCCTTATTCCTTGCTTATGTTTGACAGCAGCTCATCCTGTCACAACACCTGTCCAAGTCAAAATAGGGTGCCAATCTTTATCCCCTTGTTGTATTCCTCTTCCATTATCAGGGTCTTCATCAATTCTCCCTCAAGAAATCACAGTCACCGAATCTAACTTCTTTGGAGAAATCACCACTTCATCAGATCCTTGATCATACGGAACCCAACTGTTCCCTTGTGCCGTCGTCCTGCTAGTCTTCAACCGTTTCATTACAAACTGCTATATATACGAAAATAGTACCGTATGGATAATCCTTCCACTAAGCAAGTTCCCAGGAAAGATTGGAGGGGTCACACTGGTCCCGCTTAAAACCCAACCTCCTAGACAGAACTTCTTAGGCCATATCTATCCATCGTACTGTCTTTCCGTATATACAACCATTTGCTAGCTTTGTTGCGGCTTTCCTTTACAAGTGATCTGGGGTATCCTGGTTTTATACCTGATTTCTCAACATCTGGCGAGACTACCAGTTCTTAGATTCGTCAAGATTGGTCTTCATTAATTTCCACTCTACACCTCAAATTGTCCACATGATCGGGTGTCCAGAGTGTCCCAATTTTGCCTTCCTTCAAGGCAGTTAAAATTCTCCCCACTTAGCAGTTCAGCACATGTAATTGGGCAAACATGTGCACCTTCATCTTCTTCATCTCCATCGACCACCATGATGACCTTCAGATGCCTCACAATCGGGCAATCTCTTTTGTTAATTAACCACCACCACTTTCGGTCTCAAATCTCAACGATCGGACCATACCATTGCATCCGGAACGATCAAATTAGCTGGAAACAAGTCTGAAATCGTCCAAATCGCATTTCATACGGCTAAGAATTGATCAAAACAATTCTGGCCTGATGAACGGCCCAGATTCAATCTCAGATCCGGTTGCACGTAGACTCTGCTGCACAGAATCGTTTCCCTCGTCTCGCGGCTCGGCTCGGCTTCAAAACGGCTCGGCTCAACTTGGCTCGGCTTGGCTCGGCTCGCAGCTGGTGACGTGGCAGGTGGGTCCCACAGTGCTTACGTGTCAGCTGACTGGACGCTGACATGGTATGCCAACTGTGCATGCTTGCGTCATGATGACGTCATCCTTATCCGGGTCTGGCACGTGGGTCGGGTCGTCTGGTATTCGGGTCGGGTCAGCCCATCCGGGCGAAGAAGACGCGTGTGACACGTGGCGCGCGTCTGTGCGCGTGGGCAGTAACCTCGCCGGCGCGTGACGGCGCGTGAGGACGTTTCCGACGTCAGATTTCGACGCGGTTTTCAACAGTGGCTTCGTCTCTTCCTCCTCTACACAGTGGTATGGTCAAAACACAATTTTGACAACTTTCATTTTTGAGCAAAATCAAACACCCCTTTAAACCATGTGCTCTGATACCAATTGTTGGGGATTCCGACCGGTGGTGTACTGATAGTTGCTCATAGGAGGTTAAAGCACACTGACACAATATTTAACGTGGTTCGGCAAAACCGCCTACATCCACGGGAGAGTCCATATTATTAGAGATATATAGAGAAAGGATTACAACATACATGGAGGAGGAGGATCACTTCACTCAAACTCAACTCCCAACTCTTTTGCTGCACTTGCAGCTGCTGCAATGGCAGCAGCCATTGCAGCTCTCTCTTTCTCTCCACTCTCTTGCACACACTCACGTTTGCTCTCTTCAACCCTCTCATTTTGCTCTCACAAAATATGCTTTTTTTATAGGCAATTCTTGGCAACTTTCTCCAGCAATAGCAAGGGGACAATAGGTCCCGAAATCATGCCACTAATTGTGGCATTAGTGATGCTTCCACTAAGCCACAATTAGTGGTGGGGTATTGCCACTAAATGGCAATATCCCAACATTCTCTAGGAACTTTGGGCATGTTTCCTATAAGTCCGATGTTTATAGTTTTGGAATGGTGTTGCTTGAAATGGTCGGAGGGAGGAAGACTATCGATGATAAGGTAGAGAACAGCAACCAAATCTACTTCCCAGAATGGGTCTACAACAGCCTGGATAAAGGAGAAGAGCTGAGAATCAGAATTGAAAAGGAGGGGGACGCGCAAATCGCAAAGAAGCTGACTCTCGTAGGACTATGGTGCATTCAGTGGCACCCCGTGGATCGTCCGTCAATGAATACTGTCGTGCAAATGTTGGAAGGAGAAGGAGACAAGTTAACAATGCCTCCTAGCCCTTTCGCTTCTGCAGGTCCTGGAAGAATGCATGCAAATATGCCAGGGAGACCTCATTATCAAGCGTTGGAAGTGATCTCTGAAACAGAGTAAGCATACAACGATCAAGTAGTCAAGTAGAAGGGCTACGCAAACATATCTGCAGAGAGTGAGGCGTTCTATATCTTTTAGGGTGTGTAATATTTGTCCAACTGAAAGCAAGGCATGTAATATAATCTTCGTACTGATAAGGAAAGCATCATGTCACGTTATCCTACTTGATTGTAGGAAATAATTTAGCAGAATAGTTAGGTGGTTATTTCTGTAATTAGTTTACAAGATATGTTTGCAGGAAAGGTGGTGGCAATCGGTTGTCGTTGTAAAGATGGTCTTCATGTACTAGAACGCAATCATTTCACATTTGTTTTTTTTTTAAAATAATTCTTTGCGTGCCTCTTATGATATCTGGCATGCATGTTTAGGTCACGTTTCACATTCTGTTATTTCCTTATTAAATAAAAAAAAAAGCTATCTTTTTGTTACTTCTTTACTACCCTCTCCTAACTTGTGTGTTGCTTGTCAGATTGCTAAAAGTCACAAACTACATTTTAATGCTAATGATCAACGTGCTTCCCATATCTTGAACCTTATTCATTGTGATATATGGGGCCCTGCACATGTTATGTATTTATCCAATTTTTGTTATTACATTATATTTATCGATGATCATTCATGTTTCACGTGATTTTATCCCATGACATTAAAATCTCAAGCCTTTATGGGTTTTAAGCAATTTCAAACTCTTGTTGAGGTTCAGTTCTCATGCAAAATTAAAAATTTTCAAAGCGATGAGGGAGCTAAATTTACGAGCAATCAATTTCAATCTCATCTTCTTGCTTTCGGAATTCATCACCAAATGTCTTATCCCTACACCCCTTCCTAAAATGGTTGCGTTGAATGTAAGCATCGACACATCACTGAAACTGGTCTTGCTTTGTTATTCCATTCCAATGTTCCTTTATCACATTGGGTTGACGCGTTCAATACTACTCTTTTTACCATCAATTGGTTGCCCTTACCTGTTCTTGGTAACCTTTCTCCCTATGAAGTTTTGTCTGGTAAGCCACCCACATATGTTGATTTCCATCCTTTTGGTTGCCGTGTGTTTTCTTACTTACTAGATTATGCCTTTCACAAATTTGCTCCAAGTAGCACTGCTTGTATTTTTCTTGGCTATAACATGTCTCACAAGGGATTTCGATGTCTTGATCCTTCTACATAACATATTTATATCACATGTCATGCCCGATTTCATGAGCTTAATTTTTCATTTGCTGGTTCCTCCTCTTCTTGCGATCCCACATCACTAGATATTTTGATTTTATCTGAACCTGTTGTGCCCTTTCTTCCTTTTGAATCTCGGCAATCTTCTCCACCACTTTCTATTGCACCTTTTTTATCATCTTGTGTTCCTTGTACTGCTGACTTTTCTGGTGATTTTATGCAACCTTCATCCTAAGGTTCTACTGCCACAGTTGATTCCACAGTAGAGTCCATCTCTTCTCTTGCTACAGCATCATCCTCATTTGTTGTTTCTCTGCCATCAGACCAACCTGTCATTCCTTCCGCAACTTCTTCTAACCGTCATCCGATGATCCCTAGAGCTAAGGTTGGTGTCTTCAAGCCTAAACATCACCCATAAATTTCCTTCTTGTTGCCTTCGTCGTTGGTCCACGCCTTATTTGCTACACAGGAACCGAAGGGTTTTACATCTGCCTCTAAACATCCTAGTTGGGTTGTTGCTATGGATGAAGAATTGGATGCTCTTTCCTCTAATGACACATGGGTCTTGGTTCCTCATCCTTCCTGCACTAATATTGTCGAATCCAAGTGGGTCCTTCGTGTCAAATACTTAGCTGATGACACTGTTGATCATCTCAAAGCTTGCCTTGTTGCTAAAAGCTATTCTCAACTTCCTAGTTTGGATTTTCACGACACCTTCAGTCCTGTTGTTAAGGCCTCCACCGTGCGTCTTGTCATCTCTCCTGCAATGTCTTATCAATGGCCTCTACATCAATTAGATGTCAAAAATGCCTTCCTCAGTGGTTTGTTGACCAAAATTGTCTACATGGAACAACCTCCTGGTTATGCTGATCCGTGATTTCCTCATCATATTTGTAAGCTCAAGAAGGCTCTCTATGGTTTGAAGCAAACCCCTCGAGCTTGGTTCCATTACTTCAGTTCCTTTTTACTTTGTCTTGGTTTCACTTGCAGCACAGCCGACTCCTCTCTCTTTGTCTATGCTAGATCCAACATTATCCTTTACATATTGCTCTATGTTGATGATATTGCTGTCATTGGCAACAATACTCGTTTCCTTCGAGATTTTATTTAGCAACTTCATCGAGAGTTTTCCACGAAAGACTTGGGAACATTGAATTCTTTTCTTGGTCTTGTGGTTTCCTCCTCTGCTAATGGCCTTTTCTTGAGTCAAGCAAAATATGCTCATGATATCCTTGCCCGTGCTCAGCTGCTCGATTGCAAGCCAACGACAACTCCCATAGTTATTTCACAATAGTTTTCCAGTAATTGTGTTGCCTTCACTGATCCCACATTGTATCGTTCCATGGTGGGCGCTTTGCAATACTTAACTATTACAAGTCCTGATCTTACTCATGTTGTCAATTCTGATAGTCAGTATATGCAATCTCCCATGGTGCATCACTTTCAAGCCCTCAAACATATCCTTCGGTATGTCAATGGTACTCTTCATTATGGCCTTTATTTCTCTTCTTCTTCACCCACTAGTCATATTGTCTACTCTAATGCTGATTGGGCTGGTTGCCCCGACACACGTCGCTCCACCTCTGGTTACACAATTTTTTGGGTGACATTCTCATCTCGTGGAGTGCTAAGAAACAACCTATTATTTCTCGTTCTAGTTGTGAATCTGAGTATCGCGCCTTGGCTCACATGGCTTCTAAAGTTGTTTGGATAACTCATCTTCTTTGTGACCTCAAAGTTTCCTTATCTCACAAGCTTTTACTCCTTTTTGATAACATGAGTGCGGTTTTTCTTACTCTCAATCCAGTTTCTCACAAAAGGTCAAAACACATTGCTCTTGATTACCACTTTATTCGTAAACTAGCAACGTCAGGGATTATTCAACTTCAATTTGTGCTATCTCACTTGCAAATTGCTAACATATTCACTAAAAGTCTCTCTCGGTCACTATTTACATTCTTTCGCTTCAAGCTTCGTGTTCGTGTCAATCCCACACTCAGCTTCCGAGGTGATGATACGGAAAGCAACATATCACATTATCCTCCTTGATTGTAGGAAATACTTTAGCAGAATAGTTAGGTGATTGTTTCTATAGTTATTTTACAAGATATGCTTGTATATTCCTATATAAATAAAACCTCTCCACCACAGAAGCCAGTGTGGCTTTACTATTCCTGTTACGTACATTGAACAATGATGGTGTTTGGGATGTATTACTGACGCCAATATGATCAATGCAAACTAAGTATAAATATTTGAACTTTATTCTTTTGGCTCTCAAAGTGATAAGAATGACTGTCATTTTTTGAGTTCAATTTTTCCTCCTTCCCTTAGTTTGGAAAAGGCTATGATACCAAACTACAGCTTATATTGAATATTTCACCAAGAATATCACCTTGTGCGTTAACAAAAAAAAAAAAAAAAAAACTCATGCTCGTAAAGAAAATCACACAAATATTTTTTCTTCGCGTCAATTGAGTGTTTTCTCTGGGAATAGAATCTTGCTTCTCATGCTGAAGTTCTTTCAAAAGGTACTAAAAAGAGCTGTATTGGCATTGAGCCAAATGTTGGAGATATCTGGTTCAACACCTTTGTGCTTTGAGAAGTCACGGAAGAAGAACTCTAAATATTCTTTTATCTTCATGTTATGAAAATGATTATTACTTGGCCCTTCATATTTGAAAAAAGTGGCCATTTTATCTCATCTTTCCTGGAGAGGCTTATTTGATCAACTTTATTTCGAGGTTTGCGAGCCTCATGTCAAGCCTTTGATGAGTGACTTGGAAAGAATATCTATAGAACAAATATAGTCTGATGCCGATCACTCTCACTTTTGAACTACCTTAATTAATTTTCTTGATGGTGATTTATGTTTCTAATATTAACAGGGGATGAATTTTTTTATTTGATTACTACTGATTTGGAGACTGCAAATTGTCATCAAAATAAAGTTATTTTTAAATTGTTTTTTTCTTTTCTAATTCTTGTGGCTGTCGTGACTCTCCTCTCATCAAACCAATAATTTTAATTTTTAATTTTGAGTTTTTGGGTTCAAGAAATGTAAAAGTACCAAGGAAATGTTTCTCTCTCATGTTACTTTTGATTATGGTTTATTTATAGAAGGATAAGAGAAGAGATCATGGTTTATAAAGTTTTGAAGTTTATATTATTAAAATTGATTTATGATTATTATGAGTTTAAAGTTAAATAATTGATTTTGGGTGTATTATTAGAAATAAAAATTTGTAAAATGATTTGTTATGAGTTAAGAAATATGTTTCAACTTTGATGGAAAATAAAAAATGATCATGAGGTTGAAAATGATGAAATTTTATTTTGGTTCTTAATTTATAAAACTTATAGTTTAGTCTTTAAATTTTAAAAAATTATAATTTGACCCTTAAAACGTGTTTTGGAATTCTAGACAGTATTCTTATGAGATTAAGGATAATAAATCTCAATTTAATAATTGATTTGTTTAATTTTTATTCATTCCCTACAAAGCTTGGCTAAACTCAATATATCACAATATAAATATTAAATAAAAAAATTATTTTTAATTTTTTAACAGTTTTAATGAACGTCCTTTAAATTTCTCAAATCAATTCAATCATATAGAGTCATCTTTCATGTAGAGTCAATACGGTAAGAATGGAGCTTGACTTCTAACCTTAGCATCAACTTTTATGCATGACCGGCATTACCTCTTGCATTTCTTGGGATGGAAGAAGACTTTTGCTTATCCGGTGCTTCGAAAAGTGACAAACTTGACTGTAACTTATCCCTAATCTTTGATGACTTGCTAACGCGACAGATTTGAGCTCTGGCTTTTCCTAGCAACTTCGCACCACAACATAAATACCCCTCACGGAAAAAACATAAAGGAACCTAGCAATATCAGATTGGCCAAGTCCTTGAAATGTTTTCCACGGCTCAAGTCAATGGAGTAAACTATACAGAAATTACTCAAGAGAGCCAAGCCCCAAATTACGTTTTCACGATAAAATCATTTGCAGGACAGTGAAGCTCAAAAAAATTCTTTGGAAATGGATCTCTCTGTAGTTTGCTTGTTGATGCTGGTCCTTGTATGTCATGGAGCTGGCCATAAGGATACGTTCCAAGAAGCAAAGTGTAATAAGCATGGTCCGGCCATAAGATTTCCATTCAGACTCGACAAGCAGCCAGAGTACTGTGGCTATGATCCTCGGTTTGTTCTATCTTGCAATGAAAGGAAAGAAACATTGTTGCAGCTACCAACTTCTGTGACGCTCAACATCAAGAAAATTGACTATAAATCACGGTTAATCATTGCAGCTGATCCAGATAACTGCTTCCTAAGACAGCTTAGAAACTTCAGTTTATCTAAATCTCCTTTCAAATTTGCGGACCAGTACCAGTATGATTATACCCTTTTCAACTGTACATCAAAGCATGGAGATTCTTATGAGCGGATACCTTGCCTTAGTGTTCCTGGATATGATATCTATGCCTATAGTTCTAATTATTTCATCGGTGATACAGACCTGACTTCTTGTACCAAGATGTATAATGTTACATCAATTCCATCGGAAATGATTCGCGGTGATAATATTCTTCACTTGAACTGGTCAGAACCAGCAGCATGTGGAGTTTGTGAAGAACAAGGCAAGTTCTGCGGATGGAAGTATAACATTACTAAGCTTGAAACTGAATGCTATGAGAAGCCTAAATCAAATAAAGGTACGGCCTGTATTAAATTCTGCTTTAGTTTTCTGCAGCCAATCTAATTCTTTGTGCTTAATTTGGAACTATTGGATGACTCTTTAGTTAAGAAAATCAAATATTTTCACGAGTTCTTCAATTTTAGTTATGAAACATGTAGTTTTCAGGTCATGTAGGTTGGTTGCTTGATACATGTTGAGATTAGTAAATTGCACAAGATAGTTACCATATATTTCTCTTACAGGCAAAATAAGGAAGATAGAGGGTGCGGGTGAGATTTCTGCAAATTTGGAAGTTTTAGAATTGTTTCCTTATCTTGCATCTTCTAAACTATCTTGATGAGTTCTTGATTAAGAAATGTTTTGTTTGCAGTTGCAACCGTGGGTTCGGTTCTTGTATTACTGGTATTGTTGGCAGCCTACCGTGTCTACAGCTCTGATAAAGCAGCGAAAAACAATCAGAAAAGGATTGAAAACTTTCTGGCAGATTATAAAGCTCTCAAGCCCGCAAGATACACGTATGCTGACATTAAAAGGATTACGGATGAGTTCAAGGACAAGCTGGGTCAGGGAGCATATGGAACTGTGTTTAAAGGAAAGCTTTCTGATGAGATCTTTGTTGCTGTGAAGATCCTGAACAACTCAACAGGAAACGGAGAAGAGTTCATCAATGAAGTGGCAACAATGGGAAAGATCCATCACGTCAATGTTATACGCTTAGTTGGTTACTGTGCTGATGGATTTCGAAGAGCTCTGGTCTATGATTACCTGCCAAATGAATCATTAGCGAAGTTTGTATCTTCAGAACATGGCGAAACCTCCAGTCTTAGCTGGGAGAGGCTACAGGATATTGCTCTTGGCATGGCTAAAGGCATCGAATATCTTCACCAAGGTTGTGATCAGCGAATCCTCCATTTCGACATCAAACCTCATAACATCTTGTTAGATGACCATTTCAATCCAAAGATTTCTGATTTCGGTCTGGCAAAGCTGTGCTCCAAGGATCAGAGTGCCGTGTCCATGACTACAGCTCGAGGAACCATGGGGTATATTGCACCTGAAGTTTTCTCTAGGAACTTTGGGCATGTTTCCTATAAGTCTGATGTTTATAGTTTTGGAATGGTGTTGCTTGAAATGGTCGGAGGGAGGAAGACTATCGATGATAAGGTAGAGAACAGCAACCAAATCTACTTCCCAGAATGGGTCTACAACAGCCTGGATAAAGGAGAAGAGCTGAGAATCAGAATTGAAAAGGAGGGGGACGCGCAAATCGCAAAGAAGCTGACTCTCGTAGGACTATGGTGCATTCAGTGGCACCCCGTGGATCGTCCGTCCATGAATACTGTCGTGCAAATGTTGGAAGGAGAAGGAGACAAGTTAACAATGCCTCCTAGCCCTTTTGCTTCTGCAGGTCCTGGAAGAATGCATGCAAATATGCCAGGGAGACCTCATTATCAAGCGTTGGAAGTGATCTCTGAAACAGAGTAAGCATACAATGATCAAGTAGTGAAGTAGAAGGGCTACGCAAACATATCTGCAGAGAGCGAGGCGTTCTATAATCTTTGAGGGTATGTAATATTTGTCCATCTGAAAGCAAGGCATGTAATATAATCTTCGTACATTGAACAATGATGGTGTTTGGATGTATTACTGACGCCAATATGATCAATGCAAACTAAGTATAAATATTTGAACTTTATTCTTTTCGTTCTCAAAGTGATCAGAATGGCTGTCATTTCTTGAGTTCAATTTTTCCTCCTTCCCCTAGTTTGGAAAAGTCTATGGTACCAAACTACTGTTTATAATGAATTTTTCACCAAGAATATCACCTCTGCTAATGGCAGGCATTTGCTTGTGCATTAAAAAAAAAAAATTCGTGCTCATATAGAAATTCCCACAAACATTTTTTCTTCGCGCTCGATTGAGTTTTTTCTTGGAAATATAATCTTGCTTCTCATGCTGAAGTTCTTTCAAAAGGTACTAAAAAGGGCTGTAATGGCATTGAGCCAAATGTTCAAGATATCTGGTTCAATACTTTTGTGTTTTGAGGAGTCACGGAAGAACAACTCTGAATATTCTTTTATCTTTATATTATGAACATGATTATTACTTAGCCCTTCATATTTGAAAGTCTATGACCTGTAATTTTCTCTAAGATAATTTGCAAACAGTGATAAAATCTCATGTTTTCTGGAGAGGCTTATTTTTTTCTGGAGAGGCTTATTTGATCAACTTTATTTCGAGGTTTGTGAGCCACATATCATGCCCCTTTGATGAATGACTTGGAAAGAATATCTATAGAACAAAAATAGTCTGATGCTGATCGCTCTCACTTTTGAACTACCATTTATGTTTCTAATATTAACAGGGGATGAATCTTTTTGATTTGATTACGACTGCTTTGGAGACTGCAAATTATCATCAAAATAAAGTTATTCTTGAATTAAAATATCGTATATCAAGTACAGTAAAGACCAGACAACTATTCAGCCAAACCATCGCATGTGGAGTTATAAATACAGGAACATGTCCTTCCAAAAAGCGGAACATTCCTCAGTTTACATTTGAGAATAAGAATCTGCATTATCATTTACCCTAACTAAGCTTGTAGCCTACTCTTTTTTCACCAGAGTTGCATCCCCTGATTGCTCTGCAGATGCGTTGGGAAATTCTTCCTACAGCCAGTAATTCCCCACAACTCTTCGAAGGTAAATATCTCAAGTTACTGCTGCCAACCATATTGTTGGTTGCGGTTTCCTCCCATCATGTTTGAGCCACGCCCAGCACCAGAGCCACCGTATGGACCACCTTGAGGATAATTTGGAGCACCAACTCCATATCCACTACCTCCTCCTCCACGTGGAGCACCACCAGGCATGCCAGTGGAAGGATATGGTGGGGCTCGTCCTTGTGGAGGATATGGACCGCTGCCATAACCTCCTCCCCCTTGGCCACCATGACTCGGGTGGTTGTATCCCCCACTTGTTCCACCTGAAGGGTATCTACCTGGACCAACTGGAGGTCCACGAGGCCTCCCATAATGTCCGGGACCTGTAACTGGGGGCTGAGAACCATGCATGGACTGATTAGGCCCTGTCCGCATTTGGGGACGTGCCCCAGACTGCTGAACGGGTAGAAGGCGGGAATGCGGCTGTGGATGCTGTAGTTTTTGCCTTTTGGCATTTTCTTCATGCTGTCTTTGTTGCTGGCGCTTTTTCTTTGTCTGAAACTCATGCGATGATTCATATTTTGGTAAACTGAATCAGAAAAAAAGGAAGTGAATCAATAAAAATACCAAGTAAAACAGTCCAATAACATGTACTATAGGATAAAACCAAACCTCTTGGGGTCACATGGTGGTGGGTCAGTCCAGAAATACTCAGCATCAAGCGCATCCTTGGCTGAAATTCTCTGTTTAACAAAAACATCATAAAATGAAATACTCAGCATCAAGTGCATCCTTGGCTAAACCATATAGAGGAACATAATTAATTGATACATGTGGATAATCAGATTTCTTAAAAGTGAAACGACAGGTATATATGCATCTGTTATGCTCGTTTATTTATTTCTTTATTTATTAACTGATACTATGATGCATCTTTCGAAATAGAAATAAATTGCCTATATCAGCTGGTTTTATTTTAAAAAAAAATCAATCATTTAAAGAATCATACAGAAGGCCCTGAATTTACTAAATGCATTTACTACATGAGATACAACAAAAAGTAAGCCTGAGAAATCCCATCCATCGAACCAATTTCCCCTTCAAGGTATATAAGCCTGAGAAATCCCATCCATCGAACCAATTTCCCCTTCAAGGTATATCTTTTGAAATCAATAATATTCTGTACTGACCTTTTTGCAATGATCAAATCAATTTAGCAAATTAAATGAATTACTTTTCACATGAACAAAATTTCAAACACCAAACCAATGGTAGGACACAACAGGCATCTGATCAAAATAATCAATAAAAAAAACCAAGTGGTTTGTGTATTCTCCAGCATAAAATGGAGATATATCTACTAAAATGATACCTGAGCAGGATCAAGAGCCAGCATCCTCTCCAGCAACTCCAAGGCATGGCGGTCAAAACTGTGACAGAAACACAAGTAAATAGATATCATAGATGCACTTTGACTAATCCAACAACTACACACATCTTGGCTGGTCCAAGTGGTTTGTGTATTCCCCACTTTCCCTAGGATTCAGGTGTTCTCTGCGACCTGAGAGAAAATATACTTGGCCAAGCCAATGACAAGTCCTATATACCAAGAAAATTAATAACAATAACCCAACAACAGTGTCAAATTCCTAAAACATGGAGACGTATAAGATAGATTCAATCAAGTTATCTCACTTACTGTCTAAAAACCTCTCTGAGACGTCTCTTCATAGGCCTTGTTGGCTTAAAATTGTTGTACCAAGGAATCTTTGAAACTCCAGGCCAGTTAACCTCATCCGGAGCTCCACACAGCTCAAAAATCTTATTTAGTTGTTCAGGCTGCAGCACTCAACCAGAGATACTTCATGACATTGGTATGATAACTACACCTTTAGTTATGACCATGAACTAAATATAAGCAGCAAATATGTATAAACTTTTCAATAAATTATTATTTCTTTTCTTAATACTAATTAGACAATAGAAATTCTGCAAGAAAAGTCTAATGCCAGCACCACCCTATCATGCATAATCTATATATAATACAACAATTATAATCTAGCATCTCTAATAGTACATTCCAGAATTAAGCAACAAATGATTTACCTCATCTTTCCCAGGGAAAATTGGCTTTCCATGCAGAAGTTCAGCAAAGATACAACCAACAGACCACATATCAACAGCTGGACCATACTTCGTCGACCCAAGCAGCAACTCTGGGGGCCTGCTCAAAATGGAGAGCTAGCAGGTGTTAAGACTATTTTACTTTCCTCATTTTTCCAGCCTTTAACTTTTAGCAGGAAAGAACCAGTTTATATTCCTTAAAAGAAAGCACTAACTTTCATTATTCTAAGTTCAAGGTGGCATATTTATTGTTTACCTGTACCATAGAGTAATAACACGATTCGTAAGATTTGATTGGTGCTCATTTGAGAATGATCGGGCAAGCCCAAAATCAGCAAGCTTCAGATTACCCTCATTGTCAATAAGAAGATTAGATCCTGCATTAAAAACAAGATTTTGGGCCTCAAGAGGTGAAAAACAAGATCCAATAGTAAGTTAGCTTGCTTTAACAACTACCTTTAATATCTCTATGAAGCACTTGATTTATGTGACAATAGTGCAGCCCTGTTAGAAGCTGCCTCATGTAGCACTGCAAGAGAAATAAGCAAGAGTTAGATAGAAAAGGACAAAGCAAGAAAGGGCAAGAACTGCTACACATGATATTCTTATTGTCAAGAAAAAAGGAAGTTCATTGGGTTCTATTAGAATACCTTAATCTGTGGAACTGTAAATCTAATCCCAGGACGATCAGCAAGACCTGTCAAATCATGGTCCATGTATTCGAAAACCATGTATATCCCACCTTTATACTTGTTATCATCTGTAAACAGAGTCAGAAATCAACAACCCTTGATTTCAAATAAGATAAATGTTTTGCAAAACAGACACAGACCAATTGATAGGCAATGCACATGCAAAGTAGAGCACTTGCCTGGCTTTCCTTGATCATCTTTCTCAGGGCCTGAAAACAGTCACACAACATAAGATATCTGAAGTAAACATATTAACAGTACGGTTTGAGGTGAATAAAGAATGCAGCACAAGTAACTAAGAGTATTCATAGCATTACCTTGAGATGTCACTATCTCTTTCAGCTTAATAACATTTTCATGGTGTAGCTTCTTCAGAATTTTGATTTCCCGTATGGCTGTTATAGGAAACTACAAAAATACAAGTATTGTTTAACATTACCTTGAGATGTCACTATCTCTTTCAGCTTAATAACATTTTCATGATGTAGCTTCTTCAGAATTTTGATTTCTCATATGGCTGTTAATAAATGTTTTATTAAACAGTCTATTCTACTAGCCCCTTGAAAGTTTAAGATTGTTGGTAGAAAATACAAAATCTACAAGTTCAGCTGGAAGCTACGGATGACTTACCATCAGCATCGTCTTACAAAATCATGTGCTCAAAATCACGAATTACCAATTGATCTATCTATATAAATAAATATGTTTAACAAGAAAATAAAACGCACCCCTTCTCTCTCATTGTCCATTCTTATTTTCTTCAAAGCAACTATTTCACCTGTCTTTATTTCTCTAGCCATGTAAACCTGGCTGCAAGAAGAAAGCGAAGCACACAAGTGCAAGTCAAGTTCCTGCTATCACTGTCAACAATCACAAGAGAGCAAGTACAAGAAACAAGATTTCTAGAGCAGAAACTAAAAGATCACAAGCTCTAGCACAGGAAAATATTTTTTTCCATCATTGTCTTTATTCAGGCAATCAAACATGCATGAAAGCTCCACTTCAATAATCCAATGATATTTTGCATGCATAATAAGAAATAAGAATATAACAGCTATTACAATGAGAATTTTAGCTCAATGGTATTCTTGCAAAGAAAGATGGGCTAAGACTCAAAGTCCCAGCTTTGACAATACAGCACTAATCTCAAATATGCATGTTTTATGATGATTTTTCTTCTTTTTTCTATTAGATCTTTTATGTTACTTTTTGTTGTATCTTCAAAAGCTAGGGTTAATTTCTCTAAATATTTTGTCAGTAGCTTATTACATATATAACAATTAAACAAATAAACATCTAGCTTGCAGGAATGATACAGCCATGGGAAAATGATTTCTCCAGTCATTTTGAAAATATTTTCAAAGTCAATAATTTAGATTCTTAAGTGATTTCCACATGGAATAGTAGCTAGTGTAAACTTTATTCTTGATAGCACAAATAAATTGCTGTTAGGTCAACAATTTGTTTTGGGATTTTATTTTTTGCAAGGGCATGTGTAAAACGTCTTCCCTTTCCTGCAGGGAGGGGGTTAGTTTGGAATTTAGTGGTGCTAAAGACTTTCAGGAAATTCCAAGTCTTAGGCTTTTCTTTTGCTAATATGTTCCATTAAACCTACTGGTATTTATGAATATTAATCCTATTTTGGACAAGGATGTGTATATCAGTCAATTTCTTGAGACATCTAAATTCTAATAACAAAACTATGACCTTTTGGTTTGATGTCGAAACTTGAAACCATGTGTAACTAATGGGTTTTCTATCATCTCCCCCTCCCCTGTTTTTATCACACTATTTCTTTCTAAAAAATTCCAGCAACCTACCACAAAACATCCTATTTGCTTAAAACATCTCCCAAATATAGTCACATTCAATTATGCACCTTCCACTCTCTCTCCAAAAATTTATACTTGAGAGAATGAAGAATAGTTCAAGAATAGTTCAAACCAAGCAAGGTTCAGATGATGTAATTTTGTTTGCTTCATCATGGCGTCTTTTGAAGGATAACCCTAATGAAATATACAAAGAGGTCAGGTCAGCAAAATCTTCTATTCAAGTAGTCCTTAACTTGTCTCCTAGGAAGAATATGTTATTCTCCATTTTTGTTCATTATCCTTTTCTCTATCTTATCGAGGTTTCTTTTTCTAACAAGCAAAAAACATCACACAAAAAGCTAGGTAATTTTATGCTTAGCTAACCACAAGATAAAGCAAAGGCAGACCACTCCAAATACCTTAAATCATGTTTAATCACTTACAACACCTCGAAGACCAAACTCGTGATTCCAAGGAGACACAAGCATCACAAACTACCAATAACACATGAATCAACATAATTGGCAAAATCCATGTAGCACATCCAATTTTGATCTCTCCAATATATCCCCAAAGCAACTATCAATATCCAATCAACAACCTTTTAAGACATCCGATAGAAAAACATTTTAAAGTAAGTAATGCTTTGAAACCTGAAAAAAGCTTCTAGCAAATTGATCTCAAATACAGACATTATTAGATGACTAGAGTTGCATCAAATTATCGCTGCTTCCATTGCCTGTATTCATGATGGTTTCTTAAAAAGTTCTTGATACAGAGCATTACTCTTTTAAAACCCAACACCATAAACCCCTAGTTTACTCTACATGCCCGAAACCCTACTACCCACAAGTTAAAAGAAGCAATACTGAAACAATATTTAGCACGTGATCGGTCAAAGATTGTTTCCTGAACTTGAAAAGAAAAAAAAAAAGCACAAAACCCTAGCCTATGTATATGCCTGTAAACCCTGATGCTAAATTTCTATACCCCACAACGCCAAAAAAAGAAAACCTTTCTTTCTCTAAATGCTTGCAAGCCCTGATGCTAAATTTCCAGACCCAATTGAAAATCAACACCCACAAGCTAAAAGAAAGAATCTTTACTGCAAAAAATTGAGTCCATAATATTGTTTATTGGAGATTAGTAGAATTTAAAAGAACCCAAAAAAAATCCAAACTTTAAAGACAAGAAAAAAAGAGGAGATTTGATAAACTGGACTGACCCATAAGTGCCTTCACCAATCTGTTCTAATTTCTCAAAACAATCAACGCTTCTCGAACCCCAATAAGGTGATTCTGTCAGGTTAAGTTGGCCCGGCGCTGCTAATGCTCCTGCTGCGGCCATCTTCTTTTTTTTTTTTTGTGCTCTCTCACGCTCTCTTTCAGCACCAAAATATATTCAGAAAGGTAAGAGCTTGCGTTTAATGAGAGAGAGGGTCGGTGAAAGATTTTTTTGTGTTTCTTTCAGGGTCGTTTCTGGAAAATCAGAGTACAGAAAAGTCCCTAAAAGAAAACTAATGTTAAATTTGTGTTCTTTTAGGTTTAAATTTGAGTTTTCTTTTATTCTTTGTGGACTTCTACTTCCTGTGTTGTTAAAAATAATCCTTAAAAGCATCTAATAGGTAATAGATGATCTAATGATAAGAGCTTGAAACAAAAAGATTCGTTTTTTTTATGGTCACGAGTTCGAGTTATGTGGTTGTTAATATGATAGCCACGAAAAACTTACATAGTCGTGAATTTCAGAGGCCATGGGATTAGTTGAGGTGCGCACAAGCTGGTCTAAATATCCATGTTAATAAAAATAAAATAAATAAATAACCCTTCCAACAAAAACTTTTACTTTCTCAAATAATCCAAAAAAAAATTCAACCAAGATCTTTGGAATTTAACGGTCGCAAGCAGCTATTTTAGCCTATAAATATATTAAGGAGTGGATGGAAAAAATTGATAGTGTTTTTTGAATTTTAAAATTTTTTACTCAAAATTGGAAATTTGGTGTATGTTCATGATCCGTTTTACTTTATTTACATAAGAATTGCATCACGCGTTTTTGTCATGAAAATGTTTTTTTTTTTTTAAAGAGATTGTTGAGGCACCATGGTGCTGGACACAATTTTTTTTTTTTGTGAATTTTTTCCAAAATTTTATTAGTTAAAACTCTCTTTTTTTGTTTATAAAAATATATATTCATTTTTTTTTCGTGACTTGGTTTTTAAACAAGAATATATCATGATTTGAGAAATAGATTTTAATAAAAAAAAAGTAAGAAAATTATTTCTTGATTATTTTTATGTGATTTTATGTAAAAATATAAAAATAATTAATTTGAAAGAATTGAATAAAATTTTCAGAAAAAAAATTAAAAAATAAATATTTTATTCTTATTGAATATTCATGAAAAGTCTTTAAAAGAAATTATGCATATTAAAGTTCATATATAATTATTTATAAAGTAATTACCAACATTATTTGAAAAGTATTGTATAATCATATGCTTTTTGTAATTATTTCAACTGAAAAAAAATTTATTTAAAATATAAAAATATAAATAAAAAAAATTAAAAATAAACCAAGAGAGTCTAGGATGAAAGGACAAGCCAAACATACTTTGGCTAGTAAACTAGCATGTTTTATTTTTTTATAAAAAAATTATTGATGCATTTTGTTTGTTGATTCAAAGATGTGTTATTCCCTACAATAATTTCCAGTTACTTTTAATGGCTGAAAAATTAAGGTTTGAGTTTTTTTATTTTAAAATTTTAATTTTAACTTATTTTCATCCAAAAATCCATTCCAAAAACCTATATAACCCTTATTTTTAAATGCAAAACACATTCTAATTAGTCTAAAAATACAACCAAAATACAAAAAGATACATCTAATGAACAGTGTGGTGAATAAATATTTACGAGTGTGTGAGCAATCCACCTATATATTTTTTGTTTTGTGTTGTGCTGAGAGAATCCTCGTTCTCTTTTACTAAAACATGGAATTCATAGCTAAAAATACAAGAAAAAATATTTTAGCTGCTAAAGGTGGTAGCCCTACTTTTTGTTATTTTCCCACATTGATTTATAGTAGGACTGTAGCTTGTAACAAATAAAAAGAGATTAAGAGGAAGAAGAGAAAGAGAACTCGGTTGGGCCTAAATCTAACCAAGTCTGATGTTTGGTTGGGTCGAGGCCCAACCAAGTATATGATATAAACACACATGCACGCGCGCACACATATATTATACATCTTTCATTGTACGTGCTCACATTTCACTATGAATTCACACAATAAAATTGTTATTTTGCCCTTCACAATTTAAACCTTACAACATGCTTTTAAGGGTAATATGGTATTTTCCACGTGACGCATTTGCTATAACAAGATTGAATAGGGGTATAGAAGTGTTTTGACATTTTATTTGCACAATGTAATGTCTAAAACACCCTCAATTGTTGAATTTTCTTAATTGTTAGGACAGGGGCGTATTCGATTTTTTCTCCTTTTTTACACAATATAATTACTAAAGTGCCCTTTGAATAAAAAAAATCTATAGTTAAGATTGAGGGGCTTTATGGTCTCTTTGTTATGGTTTTTCATTAATATCATTTAGGGTTAGGGACACTTAAGTATTTGTATTAATTAATTAATTAAATAAAAACTATTGGTGTGCAGGAGGTTCTCGAGCCTTTAAGGCTGCTCTCGCCAGTCAAAAAAGGCCAATCATCATCTCTTCAAAAAGATAATATAGAGGCGCAACCACTAAGATAGCGTATATAAGCCATATCATAGTGGTTAGGCGGCGGTATGATCCCCCCCCTCCCCTTTGGAAAACGTTCTCGTCCAACTAAAATTAAGAGTAGTTCTTCATTTTCTTCTTATTTCAATTATGGCCTTCATTGTTTTGATTGCTTTTTATATGTTTTTAATCTTTTTTATTTATTTATTTATTTTTAATTTTATCCCTTATAATTTTATTCAATTTGATATTTATATTAAATTTGGTCATTATTTTTTTTTTTAATTTTTTTTATTTCCTCCTTAATCATATGGTTTTCATGTGAATTTTGACTCTTATTTTTTTTAATTGTTATTTTCTTTGGTTCCTTTTTTGAAATTGATTTTTTTTTATTTCATCATTCAATATTTTATTTATTTAGAATTGGGCTTTGCTATTATTTTTTTTGCAGTGATCCCGATCTCATAACCCGGGTCACATGTAATTTTAACCCTGAGCAATATTGATATTGTTTTTATGTATTTTTCTCCACTGATTTTATTTTTCAATTTCATTATTTAACATTGAGTTTATTAAAGATTAAGCATCTTTTTTTTGTTATTTCTATGATGATATCTTGCCTCGTAGTTTGGGTCATATATTTGTCATGCTAACTTGAATTGACTCGAGGTTTTTATATTATTTTTTTATTTTTATTTTAAATTTGCTCTTCATTTTTTTAATTACTTTTTTTTATTATTATTTTCTCACAAGTTTTTCATACCTACTTAGATGGGGTCGGTGCCTTTTTATTATTATTATTATTATTCAATTTCTGTTAGTCTTTTGGCATTAAGGTTTATAATTGAGTCACAAAATTTTATTTTACTTTAACACGCGTTGACAACACTTTAAAATTGTTCTTTTAGGTTACAAAAGAAATCGACTCGGTCTGCGGTGAAGTGTGGCCACTTATATATATATATATATATATATATTTCATTCTATATTGTTTTTTTGAAAATTAGAGTGCATAAAAGCTCCTGAAAGAAAAAAGAATGTTCAATTGGGACCTTTTGGGTTTAAATTTGAGTATTCTTTTTATTTTTTGTAGACTTTTATTTCTCATGTTGTTCAAAATAACCCTTCTTTTGAAAGAAATAAAATTTACTTTTTACAATAATAAAAAAAATTCACTAAAAACAATTCAACCAAAATCTTTAGAATTTAATTTGCTTAGAAAGATAAAACCAAACCACGTTTAGAGTCCCTACTTCATTACGGGTTGGATAAAAAACATATAATTGCATTAAAAATATAAATGTTATTATTTTTACCTGATGAAATATTTGAAATGATAATTAAAAAATTAACTAGTGTATTAGAATAAATTAATTGATCATCATAAGTGTTAATAAATGAAAAAAATTGGTGTGATTTTTTCAACAAAATAGACAAACAACAAAATGACAGCCTCACTCAAATGGTGATCTAGTTAAATAAAAAAAAAACACCTCCATCATTTTAATCTTGTCTAACCCTAACTTAAATGTAAAAATAAAAAATTGTCAAAAAATTAATAAACACGATCATAATGAGTTAATCTAATTGAATATTTTTTTTTCTTCCCTTATTTTTCTCCTGGCTAGATCTTCATTAGATCTTAATTGACCATAAATCAAGTTAAATCTAGAAGTAAATAAAAGAGATATAAAATAATTTAAGCTCAAACTTTAAAAGTATGTCATCCTGTATTGATTTTAGTCAATTTTAATTAACGAAAACAAATTAGAACCTAAGTCAAAACATGATCCCAATTAGACATAAATGTTTTTAAGGTAAGTGATAAAAAATGATGAAAATTCATTTTTTTTTAAGTTAAATAAAAAAAAATTAATGATAACAAAGGGTCAAACTGTATTTTCTTTTAATTTAGATGGAAGATGCATTAAAAAAAATCCTAGATGTTTTGTTATAACCCGTCGAACTAGTGATCCGCGTCAAGGTCTCAATTAGGTCTAATAATATTTTTTATTAAATTTATGTTTCACTTAAATAAATAATAAAAAAGAATTGAAAAAAAAAACACTACAAAAAGCCTAGGTGCGCGGGCCTAACGACTCAATGTGTTTAGGCTTATTAAAAAAGAGCTAAGGCCCGTACGTATGAACCTTATATATATTTTTAATATTTTTAAGGGGTGAACATCATGTCGTTTGTCTTTTTATTAAAAAAAATTAGGCGAGACATCACTTGTTTACCCAGAATCTAGCCATCATAATGGTAACTATTTTCATCAAATAAAACTCATGGACACTAATATCAACCAATTTGATGGCTAGAATATGCAAAAATGGTAAATTTCTCTTTTTATGATGGAATCCAACAAAAACTTTTCTCTCATTAAAAAACTAAGGGACTTAGAAATAATAAAAATAAAGTTGTTTATCAAAATTAAATTTAAAAAAAAATAACAAATCGAAAAGGTCTAATTTTATAAATTAGAAGATTAAAATGTATTTTTTATACAAACTTTAAACACACGACTCATATTTGACGTCTTTTCTAAACTGGTTTTTTATCTTTTAATTTTGTCACTGGTTAATAAATTTAAAGTAATTGGGTGCTAATCTTGCAATTAAATGATACCATAAGAAAATAATTAAAGAATCAAAATTTAAAAACAAAAATGGCATTGTTCAGTCCACAGCATTGTGAGTGTGTGATCAATATTTTTCACTACTCCAACACTCCCCTCGGCTTTAGCTTAATTACTTATTAGTAAAAATTATTAAAAATGATTTTTTTAAAAGCAATAATAATTATCTCGAATGCTCTACATAGGATACCGTACTTTCAATTTTTTAATCATTTAATTGTAAGTAAAAAAAAATCTAGTAAAAAATATCATAACTAAATTAAAATGCACATTACACTTACTTTTTTACCCCATGTGTTCTGTAGAGGATTTTAAGAAATAATAATAACCAGTTTTTTTCCTTTTAATTTTATATTATATTTTATTTAATAATTATATTTTTTTGTTATTTATATTTTTTTTCTCCTCTAATATAGCGCAGACTTATAACTAGTTAAAATGACATATTTTTCATAATACCAATATTGAATTACATATGATTTTATTCAAGTTATTGAAATACATTGGTAAAACCTTGGTCTAATTATATCAATTTATTTGTATGCCTTTATTAATATAAAATATTTCTTTCCATACATAACAAAGCCAGTCTTTCCTATAAAAAACCATAGAAACCTTTTTGTAAAACACGTCCAAGTTCTTAGTTCATAACACCAACTGACGTCTTACAATCACAGCAAAGATACAATGGGTGAAAAAGCTCTTACGTGCTTTCTCATTCTTTTCCTAATTGTTGAATCTTTCTTCATTTCGTTGTCTTTCAATCAAACTAAAATACGTTATAGTCAAAACAAAATTTATTAGCATTCTGTTGATTTGTCGATTACTTCTGTTTGAACACTGCGTGGCTTTCCTCTAGTCCCTCCGATGGAGAATTGACTCCCGAAGGTACCCTAGAGATATTCGAGAACCTGATCCATGGACCAAGTGTGCTGCCAATGCCTCGAAATTACTGTTCTTGTGGAACTGGAGATTGTGGGTCAGGCAATATAAGCTGCCGAGCTCACCGGCCAACCTATCCGGTTACCCTACTCAGTTTTGATATCAAACAGAATGTGGTCTCCGATGAAGTCTGCTTGGTCCATGGCCACAATATTGCTGTTCGGATCCAGCCAGATGGTGGGTCATTTGTAGGTGGGTCAGGGTCGTGTCCGGTTGTAGATTGTGTTCAAGATATTAATTAGCAATATTTTTTTTTTTAAAAAAAAGATCCATCCTGTTCGGGTTTTACAACTATGCTTCAGTCTATTTTTATTGATTTTACTCTTTCGATATGGCATGCATTCTGAACTCTCCCATCCTTGTTTCTTTTCCTCATGGCTTCTTCGACCTCTGGAAACACAATTCCTCCAGCACGTAGGCTGCTTCTTCAATTATTTAATTTTCCAATTTCTAAATTCCCTCGATATTTTTTGTCTTTGCTTTGCACGTATTTATTTGTTTTGGTTTGATTTATGAATTTTAAGACATCATATTTTACTTTTCTAGGAAGTCCGCACCCCTTTAAGCAACATTATCATCCCAACCTTTGCGCCTTAATTTTGCATTAAACACAAATAGATGATTATAGAAATAAATTTTAACCCCATTGTTCCCTTAATTAAACATGAGCTACATTTAATGGAAAACACACGAGTATTAGAAACACTCACCATATGTAAATGATCTCTTCGAATTCCTCTTTCTCTAACTACAAACTTTAAAAAAAAAAAGATTCAAGAAAGTAAAAAGAAGTTGGAGAAAGTCCTTTACAAGCATTGTAACTCATGCAAGGAGTGTAACACAAAACAACGATTCTCATCAAGATTCAGGCGCCGGTGTCAATCTTTCTGGAGAATATCGGCAAATGGGGCAAGTAGCATTCAACAGAAGCCATTCATCAATGCAATCAGAATGGAAGCAGTGTTTGCATTCAGGAATGGTCTTCAGTGTCTCCTTAGGCTTGTACTCACACAAGCATATTGAGCAAGTGTTGTCATCAGGCTTGGGCAACCTTCTGCTCTCACCAAGGACTATTCTGGGATAGGACTCTATTGTTGGTCCATCGAGTCCAGCAATAATAACCTTAGTTTCTGGATTAACCGTGGAATTCATTTCTGGTAGACCTCCTAATGGGCTCCTTCTAGCACACTTCATTACCCTACCACAGATGAAACACAGGAGACCTAGTAGAATTAATGCCCCTGGTATTCCAGCTGCTACCGTGATGGCATAAAGAGCTTTCCTAGGAACTCCTGATCATAATATTGTAGACAGTAGATTAGTTCATGGTATGTGTGTTAAAATAATTAAGCTTAAACACGAAAAGGAGGCTAGAATTCTGAATAATATGTATATTATGAGTGCTTAGTCTTAACCTAAATACAAACAAAGTATATATAGGTTAAACTGAAAGTACTATTCTACCCTTAATAAATAAGACTACATAAATATTATTTAACATCTCCCCTCAAACTCACGATGCGGCAGCTACAAGCATCGAGAGTTTGCCAACCAGAAAACGAAAACGAGAGATGGAATGCGCCTTGGTAAAGAAATCTGCAATCTGCAAGGAAGAAGGAACAAAAGGCAAAGCAATGGTGCCATGTTTGAGATGATGACGAGTAAGATGACAATCGATCTCAATGTGCTTAGTGCGCTCATGAAAAACCGAGTTATGAGCAATCTGAATAGAACTCTGGTTGTCACAATACATAGGAGTAGGATGAGAAAAGGAAACTCCCATATCAGCAAGTAACCAACGTAACCAAACAATCTCTTTGGTAGTAGATGCCATGGCACGATATTCTGCTTCGGTGGATGATTGAGAAACAATAGATTGTTTCTTGCTCTTCCAAGAAATAAGAGAATCACCTAAAAAGATACAGAACCCGGTAACAGACTTGCGATCTGTGGGATCACTACCATGATCAGCATCAGAGTATGCACGCAACTCCAATGATGAGGTGTGTCGATACACGACGTCGGGCGACGGCTCCCGCTTTTTTTGTTTATTTAACAAAAAGGGTTTTTTTCTTTGATTAGGGGAAATAAAGATTTTATTGGAGTCGCCATCTAGTAATTTGAGGGAACTAGAAATCCCAAATTAGACACTGGTCCCAGAGATTTGGATACGGGGTTAGTTATGATTAAGGGAAGGTAGACACCACCCTTAAAACATCCTTTCAAAAGAAAGGTTACCCTTACTTGTGTGTTTTTATTTGATTCAAATGCGATTATATTTTGGGCTTATTTGTAAATTTTTGTAAATGATTAACGTCGGTCCCTAAAAATAGGAGACACGTTAAAAATGACATCAGTCCCTAAAAATTAGGAGACTCGTCTAAAATATTGACGTTTGTCCCTAAAAAGGAGAGTTACGTCTGGGTTACCAAAAGAAATAATGGATATAATCCATTATATTTTGGGTTTATTGGTAATTTGTTTTTTTTCAAATGGTTAACGTCGGTCCCTAAAAATAGGAGACACGTTAAAAATGACATCAGTCCCTAAAAATTAGGAGACTCGTCTAAGATATTGACGTTTGTCCCTAAAAAGGAGAATTACGTCTGGGTTACCAAAAGAAATAATGGACATAATCCATATTTGGTATTTACATTTTTGACATCGGTCCTTTTTAAAAAAAAGAGACGTGTCGACTTTTGTTTTTGTATTTTTTTACAACATGCAAGAAAATTTACAAGCATTTATATATGAAACAAAATATCAAAAATATCAGTAGAAACCCAAAAAAATTACTTGAGTGTCACTGTATAGGTAAAATACTGAAATACCCTCGAATTTCTCTGAAAATTACGAAAATGCCATTGGCGGCGCGTGTGGCACACGCGCGGCTACTGTTGGCGGCGGGGAGATTTTCCGGCGAGCTTTCTGGCCAAACGATGGTCGATCCTGGTAGATCTGATGTCGAGGATTCTTATGGTGGTGGTCTTGACGGTCGTTGATGGCTGATGAGCGAGAATCGACGACTTGAAGCTTCGGTGGCAGCCGACGATCGCGGCCCTGTTCCGGCCAAATGGGGCGGCGCAAACGCTGAATCAGCCGGTGTTTTGCTTTATATGAGGATAGAGACCTTTCTGTGGTGTTTGGGAAGCTTGATATGGCCGGAGATGGGAGATCAGAGGAGAGAGAGGGAGTCGCCGGCGAGAGGAGAGAGATGCTCTGGGTTATGCTACGGTGAGAACGTTAGCACGGTACACCGGTGCCGCTGAGGCCTGTGATCCGTTGGATCTCTGATGGGAAGATCGTGTGGCTGTGATTGGCCGGATCTGCAGGTTGATCGGACGGTCCGGATGAACGGAGGTTTGATCGGGTGTGACGCGATGCACCGAAATCTCGGTACACCGGGTGACGTGGCGCAACGGTATCAAAGCTTAGATTCTGTCAAGGGCTGAGATGTGTTTGGGTTTTAATCTAGTGTGGTAAGCCCTATTGTATTTATTAAATCAACGGTTCAGATCTAAACACTATTAGATCTAACGGTTAGGATATGTTTGGTATTTTCATATTGTTTTTAATAAAAATCAATATCCTACTCTCGTGTGAAGAAATAGTAAAAAAAACGTGAATAGTGTTTGCAATTCTTTTCTTTCTTTTTTTTCCCTTCTTTCTCTCCTCCCCCTCTGGCGCACTATCACTGGCTATTTATAGCCAATGACACGGACATCCAAATCACCACCGATTTGCTTTGAAGAAAAAATGGATCATCTGCTTTCGGTGCACCTGCTCCTTTGACAAATTTTTATTTTTATTTTTTTATTATATATAATAATATATATTTATATAGGTAAAATTAAAAACTCATTTCAGTATTAGAAAAACCCCGTTTCAACCGCTAAAAATTCATTTTAATGACCGAAAATTATGTCGAAACACTGGAAAAAACTTTTGACGGGTATCAACCCGGTGAACTGGGTTTTGACCAAAAATAACAGTTTTGACCCAAAATGGCCTGAAACTTATTTTTTACCCCGGTCGACATGGTCAGACCCGTATTGACTTGATGGACTCGGTTTTGACCGAAAATGACGGTTTTGACCCGAAACGGCTTAAAACTCATTTTTTACCCTGGTCGACATGGTTTGACCCGTATTGACTCGGTGGACTCGGTTTTGACCGAAAATGACGGTTTTGACCGAAAACTCATTTTTTACCCTGGTCGACATGGTTTGACCCGTATTGACTCGGTGGACTCGGTTTTGACCGAAAATGACGGTTTTGACCGAAAACTCATTTTTTACCCTGGTCGACATGTTTTGACCCGTATTGACTCGGTGGAATCGGTTCTTATGGAAAGATGCGGTTGACTCGAGAAAAATATATTTTTGAATTTTCCTTTTTCTTAATTTTTTTGGATTTTTATAAATAATAATAGAAATAAAATAACATTTGAGAAAATCTTGGTGGATCCAAAATTGGGTTACAACAAGGTGGATGAAAGTAAAAGACTCTGAAAAACTGTACCCCGAAGATATCGCAAAATACGAAGAACAGCTGCCCAGTGAACAGTAGTAGGAGAAGCAACAAACTGACTAACAACATGAACAGCATATGCAATATCTGGACGAGTAATGGTGAGATATACCAAACTCCCAACAATAGTGCGGTATAAAGTAGGGTCTATCAAAGGTAAACCATCAGAAGAAGAGTACCTTGCGTTAACCTCAATAGGAGTATCTACAGTCTTGTTATCAGTAAGTCTAGCCCGCTCAAGAATATCTGCAACATATTTCGACTGAGAAAGAAGGTAACCTCTAGGTGAGTATGCTATCTCAATACCCAGGAAATATCGAAGATAACCCAAATCCTTCATTTCAAATCGTCTAGCCAACTCTGTCTTCAAAACTGAAATACCATCAATATCATCACCAGTAATAATCATGTCATCAACATATAAAGACAGAATGATACGACCTGCATCAGTGCACTTAATAAAAGAGCAGAATCATGACTGCTAGAAACAAAGCCAAGAGACGAGATCATAATAGAGAATTTCTCAAACCAAGCACGGGGTGCTTGTTTGAGACCATATAATGCTTTCTTAAGCTTACAAACATATCCAGAGTCATGTGAAATACCAGGAGGGGGTGCCATATAAACTTCTTCTTGAAGATCTCCATTCAAGAAGGCATTTTTAACATCAAGCTGATAAATATGCCACTAACGAATCGAAGCTACGGCAATAAGAGTACGAATAGTAGTCATTTTTGCAACCGGGGCAAATGTCTCCTCATAGTCCATACCATACTGTTGAGAGTATCCTTTTGCAACCAGCCTAGCTTTGTATCGCTCAATAGACCCATCAGAATTAGTCTTGATCTTATACACCCAACGACAACGACAACCAACAACACTCTTACCAGGAGGTAGAGGAACCAGATCCCAAGTATCTGTCTTATGCAAAGCAGAAAGTTCCTCATCCATAGCTTGCTGCCAAAGCGGATCAAGAATTGCCTCTTTATAGGAAGAGGGCTCAAAGAGACAATGAATAGAAGCTAAAAAGGAAGTAAATGATGAAGAATAACAAGAATAAGCAAAATCTGGTAGTTTTGTGGACTTACGAATGCGGATGGACTGACGTGGAGGTGGATCCACAATCTCAGATGAAGCTTGAGGGGCTGTAGATGAGAATGGAGCTTCAGGTGTGCCAGAGAGTAAAGTACCAGTACCTGCAGAGTTATGAGTACAAATCGATCGAACATAGGGAGAGGTATCATTACCAGAATCCTCAGAAAAAGGATTTATATGAATAAGATCAGATTTTGTCAGGCTATGAGTAGTGGATGGAATAGAAAAGAAAGATATATGCTCAAGGAAGACAACATGACGAGACACATAAAGTTTCTGAGTTATTGGATCAAAACAACGATACCCCTTTTTACCTTCACCATAACCCAGAAAGACACAAATAGCGGATCGAGAGGATAACTTACTGCGTTCTACATGAGGACGAAGAACGAAACAAGTACAACCAAAGACTCTAAATGAGGAATAATCAGGGACATACCCATATAACTTTTTGAAAGGAGATAGACCCGAACTATGAGAAGATGGAATTGTATTAATCAAACTTACAGCAGTAAGAACAGCTTCTCCCCAAAACTCACTAGGAACAAAACCAGACAACAAGAGAGAACGAGCAGTTTCGACAATGTGCCTATGTTTTCTTTCAGCAACACCATTTTGCTCAGGAGTATCTGTACATGAAGTTTGGTGGATGGTTCCATCTAAGGCAAGCATTTGACAAAATTTATTAGAGGTGTATTCCCCACCCAAATCACACCTAAAACATTTGATCACAGCAGAATGTTGAGTTTTGATAAGAGCTCGAAAAGCTGCATATATCTCAAAGAATTCAGAACGATGTTTCATTAAATAAACCCAACAATAACGAGTATGATCATCAATAAAAGAGACATAATATCGAGACCCTCCTTTTGTGGCAACAGGAGAAGGTCCCCATACATCAGAATGAATCAAATCAAATGGTGAAGATGAAACAGAAATACTTCGATTAAAAGGTAAAGCAGAAAATTTTGCCAGTTTACATCCACTACAATCTGAAATGTCACAAGTTTTCAAATTTCCTAAAGCTCCTGTGGATGCCAAAAATCTCAAACGAGAAGACGAAACATGACCTAGACGGGAATGCCATAAATAAAAACTAGAAGATGAAAGACTCAAACGAAAGGAAGACAAATCAACAGTAGTAGTAGCAGCGGCAGCAGCAGCAACTGGCACTTTTAACTCATCCAGAATATATAGTCCATTCTCCCTACGGCCTGTCCCAATCAGCTTTTG
Organism: Populus trichocarpa; assembly: GCF_000002775.5. Classification (NCBI taxonomy): domain Eukaryota; kingdom Viridiplantae; phylum Streptophyta; class Magnoliopsida; order Malpighiales; family Salicaceae; genus Populus; species Populus trichocarpa. Next base: position 1,300,266 of record NC_037296.2, read on the forward strand.
AGACTGCAGATCTTGTACACAACAAAAAGAACCAGAAAACATGACTAAATAATCACCAGAATCACATATTTGACCAACAGACGCAAGATTCAATTTGAGTTTTGGAATAAGATAAACATTAGGGAGAGACAAGTGAGGTGTGACAACAGAACCAACACCTGCTAAGGGCATAGGAGTGCCATCAGCAGTCATAACAGGAATGGAGGACAAAGGGGACACAGAGGTAAAAGATGAGGAATCTGGAGACATATGATGGGAAGCACCAGAATCCAGGACCCATTCAGAGTGTGACATACCTGAGGAACTATGAGGCAACTGACCTATGGAAGAAGCGGACATTGCTTGTGGCTGCAAGGAGAGAAACTTCTGAAATTGTTCAGCCAAAGTATTAGGATCGGTAATAGAGCCTGGTGAAGCTACTGCTGCAGTATTGTGGTGTGGTGGTTTATAACCCTGAGGTGGTCGATGAACATTAGATTGTGACTGACTGCCAGACTTCCAAGCTTGATTCTGTTGTCTCAACTTAGGACACTGAGCCTTCCAATGACCTTTCTGCTTACAGAAACTGCACTCATCGAAGCCAACCCTTGTGTAAGGCTTATTCTGATGATTAGAGAATGGCTTAGAAGGTACTGCTAGTACAGAAGGATTTGAAGCAGAAAGAATTCCCTTTTCAGAATAAGACTGAAGACGTATTTCTTCAGCCAATAACTCACTGACAACAGAGTCAACAGAAGGCAATGGAGAACGATGCAGAATTGAACCTCTAAGTCCTTCAAAATCATTGCGAAGTGCTGTTAAAAACTGTACCAATCGTTGCTGCTCTCTACGTTCAATATAAGCACCACATGCTTTTAATTCTGCCGATTCTGTAAGAGCTAATTGATCCCAAAGATCTGTCATGGCAGAATAGAACTCCTGAATACTCATATTCTTCTGGTGAAGAGCTCGTATGTCATTCTCTAACTGATACTGTTTTGCAAAATTTGATTGCGTGAATAACCTTTGCAGATGATCCCAAACCTCCTTTGCTGTCTCATACTTCGCCAACTGTGTACCTATAGAATGCTCAACAAAATTGTTGATCCAAGTAATGATCTTTGCATTGTTTGCTTCCCATGCATCTATCGAAGCAGTATCTCCTTCTTTAGTATTCTTAGGTACCACATAAGCTCCACTGACATATCCCCACATCTTCTTACCCTTAAGAAAATTTCTCATTACATAGCTCCAATACGAATAGTTCTTCCCATCCAACCTCACACTCACAGACTGAAGCGAATCATCTCGTTCAGTAGCCATAATCAACAATCACAGAGAACCAGAATGCAAAAGCAGCGGAAAACAAAATACCAAATTGCAGAAACTGAACAGAGATTGCAGAAACTAAACAAATATCTTCTCAAAATTATACGATTACTCCAAAACACAGAACAAATTTGCAGAAACTGAACGCAAATACCAAATTGCAGAAGCTGAAGGGAAGACGAAATACCAAAATAATTGCAGAAACTGACGAAATATCAAATTTTGCAGAAGCGGAAGACAAAATCTCAGTCCAAAAAATTTGTTCTGTGTTTGGGATTAAGCCTCGTTCCATAAAACCAGCTCTGATACCATGTTAAAATAATTAAGCTTAAACACGAAAAGGAGGCTAGAATTCTGAATAATATGTATATTATGAGTGCTTAGTCTTAACCTAAATACAAACAAAGTATATATAGGTTAAACTGAAAGTACTATTCTACCCTTAATAAATAAGACTACATAAATATTATTTAACAATGTGTACACTGTTAGGAAGAAGTTTAGAATATTCTAATGGATAGGACTACAAGACTTTTGATGGTGGGCAGGATCCATTGGAGAAAGATATTAGAGCTATCTTTGCCACTAATTTTCTCAGGAGAAAGACTACTCCCAATGGAGACGAAGAGCATTATGTAAGCCAATGAGAACTAGTGTATAGTCTTTGTTCTACGTGGCATTTGGTTTTAGACCATTTGGGCTGAGCACTTGAGCTATATAAAATTTCCTCGTGGGGCCAAATGGGAAAGTGCTGACCAAATGAAGCCATTGGTATAGTTTCTCCAAATGACTGAGTCAACCATCCAAAACCTAAGATTGCAATCTAGAAAGTGTTAATTGCGCCATTAATTTCAAGTGAGGAGTGCGTTCCATTTCCTTAGCCATTTTTTGGAGAAAGATAAAGTATACTCCATCTATAATTGGTCAACATCGATACCCTTGGCAGCCAATCACTAGCCTTGATATTAAATTATCTAGCAGGCTAACCTCACGCCACCAATCTATTATGTATAGATTAATATCCCATCATACAATTAAATTACTCGGATAATTAAGTTGCTTGAGTCAATAGAGATAAGTTGCAATTGTGGCTTAAATCTATCGGCACCATCAGTCACACCAACCTCTTTAATGCTTTTGTATTTGATGAAATCTCTAGAATTGATAATGAGTTGATTACTATTAAACGAATTTAACTAGAAAAACACACTTAGAATGTGCCCGTGGTCAAGATTTGAGATTTTATTTAGAGATCTTTAACTCAATTGAAATTCTTATTTTAAATTCTCTGGTTCAAACATGGGGAAAAAAGTGGAATATTGAGATTTAAAACGAAAGAGAAAAACCTACTATTTTGTATCCTGAGGTCTATTAATTTAGACCCTCTTGTAAGGGGAAAAATCTATATCAAAAGAGGTTTCTTTATGGTTTGATAGTTAGCAGTGAGTTAGCTAGGTTTTGCATTGCACGCTATCTCATTAGCTATCTGATCATTAGCTAGCTTCTTGAAATGGAATCCCAAGAACGTACCATTTGTCATCATAATTATGGCCAAAATTAAGAAAAATAAAATTATATGGGAAGTGAATAGGCAAAGATCATAGAGAGTATAAAGCAAATTACCTCGATGTGGAACGTTTGAGCAAACAGTTTCACTAGAATTGGTCCTAAAGCCACACCGTCCACCACGCGACTCACACTTTCCGCAGTCAGGTTGATCCCAAGTGAGAAGCAGGTCCTCGCTAAGGTCCGAGGACGAGATTCCTTGATAAAATGGCCGCATAACTGGAACAGGAACCATCCTGATTAAATTACAGGATGAATTCCTTGTCTGTAGAAAATCAACAATTCTTAAAGAAGATGTAGCAAAAACTGTGTACGTAGAGCCACTAAGACAAGCTATTGGATTTAGCCCGTATTTCCTGTAATCAGAAGATGAGCAATTAAAGAACATGAAGGATTGATAGTAAAGGCCAGAGAAAGGAGAGTTAGAGAGATTAAGCGAGAGAATTCGACCGGGAAGGCAGTTTTCCGGATCATCATTGATCAATATTTCTTGTCCGGCATAGTCTATAGCTTGAACTCTAAATTTTCCTGATGAGGGTAGCTCTAATAGGGTCTCATTGGAGCTACCACAGGATATGTCAAAACCTGGAAAACCACATGACCTCGACTGGCGATTTTTAATCCGTAAAGGAAATCGAATCACCGGCTCGTTGCGGCTACAGGCAGTCTTTAAGCAATGATTTTGGCTTGTTGCAGAGTTAAGATAGGAGAGGAAAAGTGAGAGGGAGATGAAGGAGATGACTTTGCTAGTGTACGCCATATGGTGGAGAAAGTTTGATGCTTTGTGACGTGCCTGCACTGGTAAGAGATTATTATATATTAGATACCAATCTAGCGCCGCCGCGGGTCAAAAACACAATTCCAAACAGTTCCCAATGTATATAGTTAAAGAAATTGGAAATTATTTTTTGAACAGAAAAAAATTTTAAGCTTTATTTTTATGGAGTCATGTATTTAAGAGGTTTAATAATTATTTTTATAATTATTTATTTAAAATAAACATCTATAAAATTAAAAATCAACCAAATATTAAGATGATTGAAAAAAAATCAAACCAAAATAAATTATACCAAATATGAAGTAATGAAATTTTAAAAAAAATAAATAGGAAAAATTTAAAAATTCAATTGTAATGAATAACAAAAAAAAAAAGACCCAATCTCTTGGGTTTAGATGGCATAAAACTCTCGAGCCTCTAGAAAAAGACCCAATTTCTCGAGCTTAGATGACATAAAGCTCTTGAGCCTTCAGAAAAAGACCTGGCGTATTGGCCTGGAGCAGCCAATGACATGTGCTTTATTTTTTATCTTAAGGGGTGGACGGCATTCAATCAAAGAAAAATCCATTTTCTATTATATTTTGATCCAAAAATACACCTTAAATACCTTGTAAAATATATTTATAGCCTCCAACAATTCAAAAATTGGTTTTAAAACCCATGAACAATCAACCCGAAAATCAAAATTATTTTCAGGTCTAGATCTATCATGTCAAGCAAGTTTAAGGGGGAAAAAACACCTCAAATAAACTCTCATCATAAAAAAAACTCTTTACACCGAAATCACTTGTTTTCGTGGTCAAAATCCGTCTTAATCAAGACTTTTTTTTTAATTAAAATTCAAATATTTTCTCTCTCGTCTCTTAAATTAGGGACTAAAAATTCAATTTAGTTTGGGATCAAAATTGAATTTTATAAATTATTAGGGATAAAGAGTTTATAATTTGTAAAGTTAGAATAATAAAATATATATTAAGGTTCAAATTTAGAAAAACCATCTTTTTACCGTGGTTTTTGGTTTAGTTTCTTATCTTTAAATCTTATTATTCTTTAACAAATATGCTTTAATTGAATTTAAGCCTACAAGGAAGCTTCAGAGTGTGAGGGTTGATACTGGTGCAGTTTCCACTTGGTATCAAGTTGGAACATAACGACAAAACAGCGTAGAAGCACAAGTCCATTTAGGACATTTTTTGTAATAAAAAACAAAGTCAACCAAGTCGTTTAAATCATAACAGGACCAAGGAGTCAAACTGCCACGCAAATTGCCTCCTGTCTATAGTGTCAAATAAGACTTCACATATAATGCCGTGACTGCTTAGTCAGTAGATTGGATGTGGAGAAAATGATGGCTTCTTGACTCACAATTGAATAGCATTTTTTACCATGATTTGCAAATATTACATTCGTAAAATATTTTTACCATCTATCACAAAAAAAAAAAAAAACATTAATACACTCAACGATTACAATTATTTAATCAGGATCATTGATGTATACCATGTATAATATGATTATATTTTTAACACCGGTCATCTAAATTTATATATTTTTAACTTAGAGTTCATTTGTTATTATTAGGATGATTATTTTTAGTTCGATTCGATTTTTATTAAAAAAAAGTAATCAAACTGAAATTTTCTTTTAAAAAAAACCGAAACCGGTTCAAACCGACAGGTTTCGGTTCGGTTTGGTTTTTTAGGACAAAAACCGGTTCAAACCGGTTTGACTCGGCTTTTCCGGTTTGGCTCAGTTTCTTGGTTTTGGATCGGTTTTTTTTCTGTTTGGGTTAGGTTCGGTTTGGTTTTTTCAGTTTTTTGCTTATAAAACCAAAATCAAACCGAACCGGCCGGTTTTTTCAAAATTTTAATCGGTTTAACTGGTTTTTTTTTTACGGTTCGGTTTTTTCGGTTATTTTTTTCTGGTTTTCTCGGTTTAATCAGTTTTTCGGTTTTTTTGCTCACTCCTAATTATTACGGTGATTCAAAGAGGTTGCTGCAATAACAATGAAGCCCTTAGTATTTCCCTTATTATGAACAAAAATATTAGCTGTTAGGGTCAATTTAGATTATCATGGAAATATTCCTACATAATGGGAATGACATGGAGATGTGCTTGCATTCTTCATATCTATAATATAAGCCTTTACATCTTGAAACTTATGATAAAAAACTAGGAGCACATAGAGTAATATAAATTATATTTTATAATTTAATTTGACAATTTAATTTTTTTATTTGAAATGGTTCTTTAATATAGTATAATGACAATTAAGAGTTTGAATTTTACTATTCTCATTTATTATAGTATAATGTTTTTTCATAAAAAAATTTAATATCAGCATATTAAAACAATAAAAAACACTAACAAAATATTAATTTAAAACTTCTTAAAAAAACTTAATTTAAAAAAAAAAATATGATACAACTACACTTCCAAACATCATCTAAATTATACGAAACACAACTTATGCCCTAAATCCAATTCAACACCTAAATGAACACCCTTGATTCAAATATGAAACCCCTTTTGCCATCACCCATAGCCAAGAGTAAACAATAGTTGATTGTCTAGTCTACTCATCTGGAAAATCAAAACATTAACCAAATATATTAATTATACAACAATCTATACTATATATCCTTACACTATAAAAATTTCAATTCCTTTCCACCATGTAAGGGTGAAATGAGCTCGCTTCAAGCCACTAGTTATATCAATTTCCTCTTCAGAAGATGCAGCTAAATCCAAGAAGTAAGCAAAGCCATTAAATTGTCAAAACCATTAAATATTATTATAATTTTTTATTTTATTTTTAATTATTATGCATCTTATATGAAAATTATTAATGAAAATTTGATTAATGTTTTTTTTATTCCTAAAATTTTTAAATAGATTTTTAACATGATTTTATTATATTTATTATTATTTTTCTTTCAGTCACATATAAAATATAGACATACTATTTTAATATTTTTTGTTAATTTGTTTTAACAGTCATTAATTGTTTTTTTTTAAGAACTAATTTTTTCAGTTAAAAATATTATATTTGCTAAAATAAATAATAGAAATTTTTATTTTGATGGAAAACAAAATAGCTGCCCTTTTCTAGATTTGTGGCAAGAATTTAAAGTTATTATATTTTCAGATTTAATAATAATATTAAATAAATACCTTCAACTTGAACAATTTTTTTAGGTTTAAGAAAATCTTGTCCACCGCAACATAATGTAGGTCTACAAACTAGTAACTTACTTTATATTAAAAGAATTGTTATGTCACCACATCAGCAAATACCCTTTTTTTCCCTTTATTTTTTCTTCCCTTTCATTTCACTTTTTTTTCCTTTCATTTTCTTTTTTTTTAATTTTATCTTTTAAAAAGTTGAACTACCACTTCGCCTACTTCACTATTTATATCCTTTAGTTTTCAACCCCTTTTTCCTTTTTCCTTTTCTTTTCTTTTTATTTTTTTTATCCTTTAATATTTTTTTATTTTGAACTTATCTTCATAATTTGTTTTGGTTTACCATATAATATAGATTGATTAAAAATATTAGCATCCCAATATTAAAAAAATATCTTCTTGATTTTTTTAAAATCTATACCATATTTTTTACTAATCATTTAGGTTGGTATTAGATTCGCCAAGCCAACTGTGATATATTGAAGCAATTTTTATTTAATTTAATTTTAAATCTATGTTAATTAATGAATTGAGTCGAGAGTTCTACTAATCTAAATTTAATAATAGTATCACATAGTTTTTTATGTTCTTAAATTTTTATGCTCGCAACATAATACGACTTGTAAACTAGTTGAGAATCTAATTGAGATGAAAAATAGGTCAGGGGCCTATTCAAGAAGAACTTAAAAGGTCAGGGAGTTTTATTAGGTTTGCCCAACCTAATTCTATCCGCTAAGCCCAGCCCAGTATATTTTAAACTAGTTGGGTCCAGCCCAGAAAGATAAATCATAGTCCACATGATAGATAGGATGCCTCTTTCTGCTAGGAGAGAGAGAGAGAGAGGAAGGTAAAGTTCGGAACTTTGAAGTTTGAAGGGAGAAATGGGAGGAGCAGCAGCAGCAGCAGCACACGCAGTCAAGAGAATTCCACGCATCAAATTCCCTCAAAGACACGCAAAATCTTCATCTTCAGGTTCCCTTTTCTTCCTTTTTTTTTTTGTTTTCCTTTTTGTTGCCTTCATAACTAACTATATATAACTTGATTTTTGTAGGACTTTTTGCTGCTTTTATTACTGTTATCTGTTTGAATTTCGGTTTCAGTGTGTTTCTTTGGAGAAATCAAGAAGTGGATTCCGTTCTTATGTATCCAACGTTGTGATCTTTGAAAAACTTTGACCAATTTAGCTGTAATTGATAGGGTGATTGACATTTGGAGTTGGTTGGTTAAGCGGAATCTAAAAACAAGTTGCTTGTGTTTTTGCTCTGTATTCAAGCATAAATTATAATCTTTTGTGAGCTAAATATATTGTAATTTGAAGATTTGTTAGGGAAATTATAGTGGAGGGATAAGAGATGGTTAGAACGAAGGCAGTGATTGTCTGAGAAATTAGATTCTGATAATGTGATTTATGATGTTATATAGATGAATCGATGGTAGAGGTCAAAAGTAACAATTTTTTTAAAGGAAATGACCTTTTGATTTATAGCAATTAAAACCCGCTACTTGTTTTTATTTCTCTTCGGATACAAGGTCATGGCTCTGGTGGAACAGCATCCTGATGATTGAGGCTTTATTGTATAAGCTTATTTATGCATGATAGGAAGGATGTTTGTTTAAGAGTTAAAATTGTATATTGTGATGGATATGTTGAAGCCAGTTGAGATGGTTTATGGATAAGAAACAAAGGTTGATGGTAAAATGTTTAGTGGATAAAATTAGAACCGATTATGGTAGTGAGAAAAGATTTGAAGAAGTAAACCATCAAATCTATTTTTATACTGCTAGAGGGTGCCATCAGTTCATCTTATTTATAGCATATAAAGCAACTATTGCAAGAGGAATAAGTGTCTGTGAGTCAGAGTCAGTTCAAATATGAAGTTGTGAAAGCATGGATTCTGCCTTGTCAGGTTACAATTGAGTTCTAGTATCATCATCATCATCATATGCAATCTGATTTATGACTCTGGTGGTCACTCGTTTTGCTTGATCACTAAATGAGGCACAAGCCAATCTTCTGTATTTATTGTACATGTGCACAATGAGAATTTTCTAAATTTCTGCTTTTGGCTGAATGATGTAAATTTCACTTTTGGCATTTTATTTATTTGATTGTCTACTATTTTCACCATTTTATTTGCCTTTTTTATCTTATATTCCTGATGATCTCAAATCATTTATTGTTCTCTTCTGCATAGGGTTTGTACCGCAAACTCAAGCTGCGTCAACAGATACAGAGATTCATCATTTTATCATGTCAAGCTCAGAAGTTCCCGCATCACCAGCCAATATTGCCGAGGGAGGCAAAGCTTCTCTTCAGCCAAAACGCACACCTGTCTCAGAAAGGGAAATTGAGGCTGTTCAGGTAAGCAGTACATTTTTTCCATTCATGGGATTCAAAATGCTTGGTTCAGAATTGTTGGAGCATAAAGAGACATCAGAAGCCCGGAAGTTATGATAATGAGATCTTGTAACCTTTGCTTTAGGATACCATTTTGACAAGGTCACGTAATATGACAATGAGGAACTGTTTGAATTTGGCTAATTGAACCAAACAAGCATCACCAATTTGCACTAGTGAACCCCAGCTCTGTCCAGGATAATAGTTTTAGATATTAGTTAAGAACACATGGAAATGAATTAAAAGAAGAAACAAATGAAGAAAATCTTCTTTGAGAATTGTTTCCTAAAAAATTCTCACTGTCTGAACGAAATAAGGAGCAAAAGCTGGATCTTCGATTAGGTGCTTTCAAATGGTCCACTTTCATTTAAAATTTATGTTGTCTATAAACCAAGGAACTATGAGTGAGGAATTGGGAGGTACAATGAATACAGTTTCAACTGCATGTGCTTGTTGTTTCATCTAAATATTTTTCCTCGCAAAACCAATTTCTTTAGGAATTGGAAGGTACAATGAATACAGTTTCAACTGCATGTGCTTGTTGTTTCATCTAAATATTTTTCCTCGCAAAACCAATTCCTTTAGGAATTGGAAGGTACAATGAATACAGTTTCAACTGCTTCTGCTTGTTGTTTTATCAAAATATTTTTTTCCTGGCAAAACCAATTCCTTTTGTCACCTCTTGCAGCTGGGCGGCATCTTCTGACTCTATGACCAATAAGCTTATGGAAGAAGGGCACCGCTGTCTTATTTTCTGGTATAAAATTTCATCCTTTCTATACTACTATTAGCCCTTGTTACTTATGTATGAAGGAGTGAATACGGAAAGGATGAAACAGTGCCTTAATGTCTTTCAAAGTGAGGAGGATACGTTCTGTCAAAATTTCTGTAATTGTCTCCTGTTACCGTTGCATTATTTTTGGCTTTTTCCTGGCAAGTTATCATCCTTTTGCTGTCATTGAGTTGTTCTCTGCAATTTAGTTCCAGGGACATCACTCCTACAACCTCAACAGCCAAGACAAAACTAAATAACAGGGACTAAGTGTGGCTAAATCTTGGTACTAGTTAGCTGTTACTTATGGTGAGCTCCTAACAATTGGCAGAACCTCTGTTCTTTTTCAGTGGTTATGTACTTTTTTTTGGGTCACTCGAAGGATAGAATGCTTAGGATATTGCCACGTCCTATTAGCTCACAGACATCCTGCGAATCCCTTAATTCAGTTGATTATAGGGAAGAGTAATAGAAAATAAAATACTGAATTGTGCAAGAAAAATGGGCAGCAGCAAGATTTAAATCAAAACCTCAGGCAGAATAGTTTCAGCTTCCATAAGAGATCAAATTCAGTATAACTTTGCACTTCTCTGTGCATGGAGGTGCACCCCATTACATTCTTAGCTAAACAACGAGGCACGAGGCTATTCATCTCACAAAAACGATCCTGTGTTTCTCGAGAACAACTAACTGGACAATAAAGATGTAAATAATTTCCCCACATATTTTCTTAAAATATTCAAGAAACAAAGCTGTACATTATTCCTCAACACTACCAGAAGAGCTTAACGATTTTCAAGCCAGCAGGTTGAAAGCTATAAAAGAACGAACACCAAAATCATTCTAACTCTATACCAGCCACACACGTGCTACTTCTCACGTCTACCCAATCTTGCAAGTCCTCACATGCGGGAGCCGGACACCATTCTGGTGATTCTCCAATTTATTCCTTGCATGGCATCATTCTATGCGATTATTAATCCTAGTCCTGTGTATCAGTTCCATATCTTTTCAGTACCGAGTGAGCAACAAAAGAAAATTTCATGGGTTGATTATGTCATGACAGTGTGTTTGCTGCTGTCTTGATGCCTCTTGGTGAGGTCTTCGTGCTTCTTGACAAGTTCATCCTGGGTGTTATCAGTGCTAATTGTAACATCCTCTTCTTTCATGAGATATTTGTCCACCTGGGAAGCAGCTTGTCGTCCTTCTGATATTGCCCATACAACTAGCGACTGGCCTCGCCTGCAATCCCCGGCGGCAAAGATCCCTTCCACATTGGTTGAGAAGCGGCCATATTCTGCCTTGAAGTTTGATCGATTATCTTGCTCCAAGCCCAACTTCTTTGCCACATTCTGGAAAAAACAAAACAGCATGAGAATTGATGTGCAAACAAGCTCAAACCATGCACAATATTTGAGTGGATAAAAAATAAATCAGCTTTTAAGTGGTAAAAATCGCTAGATTAAAATAGATCTAAAAGAAGGTAGAAGACGAGCAAGGGAATACTAACCGGTTCAGGACCAAGGAATCCCATAGCTAGCAGGACTAGGTCAGCCTCAATAATTTCCTCAGAGCCCTCAACCTCCTTATACTGAAATTTCCCACTAGCATCCTTCTCCCAATGGACACGTACCACCTCAAGTCCCTTCACGCTCCCATCTTCGTCTCCAATGAAACGCTTAGTCAACACCTCATAAGACCTTGGGTCTTTCCCAAACTTGGAAGCAGCTTCCTGGTGCCCATAGTCTACCCGGAATACTTTAGGCCACTGCCACAAGAAAAGGATTAGAACTCGCTCATAACATCTTATACTTGGGCGCAGCGCCATTGCCAGCATGCATTTTGATCATATTACTTTTATTCGCGTTTGTGAAATTATGAAAAAGAACGGTTTAAAGGCAACATGCAGCAACAGAATAAAAGCTCGTACCTGTGGCCATGGGTTGCCCGGAGCTCTAGTTTGTGGTGGCTCAGGTAGAAGCTCTAGATTTACAACGCCACTGCAACCGTGGCGAATAGATGTCCCCATGCAATCTGTTCCAGTGTCACCTCCACCAATGACAACTACTTTCTTGCCCTTTGCAGATATGTAGTTACCATCCTGTAGATTGCTGTCAAGCAAACTTTTGGTATTTTTGTGAAGAAACTCCATGGCAAAATGGACACCAGACATCTCCCGACCAGGTACCGGAAGGTCCCTGCAACAAAGAGAAAATTATTTCCTCCAACACTTCATAAAAGTAATAAATTTCCATCAGGCAAGCAAGAAAGTTCTTCAGAATACCATCTGTTAACGAGGATGTAAAATCCAACAATGACATCTAATATTTGCTCTCTACTTGTGACTTACCTAGGTTTTGTGGCTCCCACTGCCAAAACAATAGCATCGTTCTCCTGTCTTAGCTGATCAAGAGAGTACAGAGGGTCGATACCAACATTAGCATTGACCACAAAATTGATGCCTTCCTTGGCCATAAGATTAACACGACGTTGAACTATATCCACTTTGTCAGTTTTCATGTTGGGAACTCCATACATCATTAGCCCTCCAATTCGATCAGCACGCTCATACACAGTCACCAAATGACCCCTTTTGTTTAGTTGATCTGCAGCAGCCAAACCAGAAGGCCCACTTCCAACAATAGCCACTCGTTTCCTGCAAGCAAAAATACATGAAATGACATTCTTCATTCATCTAACATATAGCAAACTCATACACTCCAATCAATGCACCATTTAAAAAGACCAGATGCAGAGAAGAAACCGCAGTCAGTTCAAAAGATGCAAAAACTTGGAGATAAAAAGCATCTACTCATAATGCCAACAAAAAAAAAAGGCATACCCAGTTCTCTTGAGGGGAGGCCGCGGCACCATCCAACCCTCCTCAAAAGCCTTGTCAATAATTGAACATTCAATGTTTTTTATTGAGACAGGATCATCAATTATGCCAAGAACACAGGAACCTTCACAAGGTGCAGGGCACACTCTGCCAGTGAACTCTGGGAAGTTATTTGTCTCAAGCAACCTGTCTAATGCTTCGCGCCACCTATTTTGGTGCACTAATTCATTAAATTCAGGAATTTTGTTTCCAAGAGGGCATCCCGAGTTTTCCTGAAATATCCAATCAAATAAGATATAAGGTGAAAAAAATTGATTTAAAATAGTGTGAAATTGACAACCGTGCATACGCAAGATAAAAGGTAGAATAACTCTTGCCTGGTGACAGAAAGGAGTGCCACAGTCCATGCAACGGGCCGACTGCGTATTTAATAGAGGGCCAGGTTTTGACGACTCCATAACTTCCTTCCAGTCATTCATTCGAACATTAGGATCTCTGTATTGAACACCTTCACGCTCATAAGCAATGAAGCCTCTATGTTTGACAGCATTATTAACCCGGGTAGGCCTTTTCAGTGGTTCATCTTCTACTACCTTTTGTGAATATCAAAATCTTATATTAGATCTTCTAAAAACCATTTCACATCATAAACCACATAAGCTCCATAGATAAAGCATAAATAGGCTCAACTTAAATGCAACTTAGTTCTATCACAACTTTGTTTCATACACTAAATAACAAAGTATGTGAAAAGATGCTTACGTTTTTTAAAACTGTCATCAATATAGTTTTATAGTAACTTTGAGAAGCTTCGTTTTCTAAGATTAAAGCAGAATACAAGAGTTGTATATTAAGGGGAGACTATCAAAGAATTTACCTGATTGGATTTCCCATTCAAGGATGCAGCTGCCATCTTCTTGAGCTCCTCAAAAGCATCTTTCTCCCTCAACTCTGCTTCATTTTTCTCCTCGGCTTCTTTAGCAGCAAGCTCAGCAGCCTCTTTTGAAGCAGATTCCTCTTTCATGTTTGCAAGAACACGTTTGTAATCCCTGGGAAAGACCTTGATAAACTTAGGCAGAAGATTATCAAAATCAGCAAGTACTTCTCTAGCTAGAAGGCTGTTTGTGTGACGCTGGTGTTGTTGTATCATCATTTTTAGAGTCATAATGTCCTCCTCCTCCTCAACTTTATCAAGATCAACAAGTTCAAGATTGCATCGAGATTTGAATTTCCCATCCAAATCGAGAACATAAGCAACGCCGCCACTCATACCAGCAGCAAAATTCCTGCCAGTTTTCCCAAGAACAACAATAGTCCCACCTGTCATGTACTCGCAGCCATGATCACCAATACCTTCTACAACAGCCCTTGCTCCAGAATTACGGACACAAAATCTTTCTGCTGCCATTCCATTAAGATATGCTTCACCACCTGTGGCTCCATAAAGAGCTACATTACCAATTATAATGTTCTCTTTCGGATCGAAGAGGCTTCCTTTTGGAGGATAAACTACAATCTTCCCACCTGATAATCCTTTACCGACATAGTCATTGCCATCACCTTCCAGCTCCAGCATAATGCCTGGGCAAAGAAAAGCTCCCAGGCTCTGCCCTGCACTTCCTTTGAGTTTGATATGGATAGTATCGGCAGGAAGCCCTGCCAAGTGGTAACGCTTAGTAACTTCATGGCTAAGCATTGTTCCGACAGCACGGTTCACATTGCGGATAGGTGTTTCAATGTACACAGGAAGACTTTTTTCCAATGCAGCCTCAGAAAGTTTGATGAGTTTTTGATCCAATGCCATGTCCAAACCATGATCCTGCTTTTGGACACAATATTGGGCAGCTCCAGGTCGAATGTCAGCAGCAGGTCTAAGTAACGAGGAGAGATCAATATTTTCCAGCTTCTCATTGCTCTTAACAACTTCTTTATCAACTTCAAGCATGTCTGAACGACCAACCATCTCATTCATAGTACGGAAACCAAGCTGAGCCATGATCTCTCTGAGCTCCTCTGCTAGCATAAAGAAGAAGTTAATAACGTGTTCTGGTTCTCCAGCAAACTTATCCCTCAGCACTGGATCTTGAGTAGCAATGCCTACGGGACAGGTGTTCTTATGGCACTTTCGCATCATGATGCAGCCAAGTGTTATAAGGGGGGCAGTGCTGAAGCCAAATTCTTCAGCACCAAGAAGAGCCGCAATGGCCACATCACGGCCAGTTTTTAGTTGGCCATCAGTCTGAAGAACTGTTCGGCCACGAAGGTCATTGGCAACAAGTGTTTGATGGGTCTCAGCCAAACCAAGTTCCCATGGGAGCCCAGCACTCTTGATGCCAGTCCATCTAGAAGCACCTGTACCTCCATCATGGCCTGAGATCAAAACGTGATCAGCATGTCCCTTCACCACCCCACTGGCAATTACTCCCACGCCAGCTTCAGATACCAACTTGACACTTATTCTTGCTGATGGATTGGCATTCTGGAAAGGAAAAAAAAGGTATCAGCAGGAGTGACCAACTGAATGGATATGAAGCAATGGCATCGCACATGAGGCAGCAAATGCACATACCTTAAGGTCATGAATCAATTGGGCAAGGTCTTCAATTGAATAGATATCATGATGGGGAGGAGGACTAATAAGACCCACCCCTGCAGTAGAATTTCTGGTAACTGCAATGTCTCCTATGACCTTGTGACCAGGAAGCTCACCTCCTTCACCAGGCTTGGCACCCTGAGATCCAAGGCATACAATAATCAGTCTAAAATCAATCGACAAAAGATAAACAAATTCAGTTCATATTTAACCTCACCAAATGCCTAAGGTATCAGTTAAAAGATGCAAAAACACAGCATCATCTGCCATGAACATAAACCCATAAACCCATAAACAACAGGAACCTCTGTTCCAACAGGAATGCACAGCTAAAGAAGAGCACACATGGACAACAGCCAGACCATGATGCATAAGAAAGCTTTGGTTCAAATGTGCTGTTTTGACAAATACCTGAGCCATCTTTATCTGCAGTTCATCAGCATTTGTAAGATAGTAACTTGAAACTCCAAATCTCCCACTTGCAACTTGCTTAATAGCACTCCTCTTTGGATTCATTGAACCATCAGGAAGAGGCTCCATACGAGATGGTTGTTCACCTCCCTCACCTTCAGCAGAATAAAAAAAAAATTACAACATGGGTATGAAGCAAATAGATTGAGACAGAAAAATAAAGGAATTGGGAACCATAATTTATTAAATTTTGTGCAACCAAAAATTACTTATTATTACTCCTTAAAAAAAAAACCCATAGAGAATCAATAATTTAGAAAACAAAAAACAAGAAGAAGAAATGGTGTTCTTGTGAAAGGTGTGGAGATAAGAGCTTTTGCAAGAGGAAAAGTTAGAAACGATATTTATGACTGACACACTAATTTAAAGAGATTAGCAAGTATCATAAAAAACTACATCAAACACACCTGTATTTGATTTTCCTCCAATTTTATTCATAGCCTGAGCCAACGTGGTGTGTGCCTCCAATGATATTGATCCATAACTCATAGCCCCAGTACAGAACCGTTTAACAATTTCACTGGCTGGTTCCACTTCATCCAAAGAAACTTTCACATCTGCCACTTTGAACTTCAAAAGCCCACGCAAATTACAAGCTTTGTTTAACTCCTGAATGCGCTTAGAATATTCCTTATAGGCAGCCACACTATTACCTCTGGCAGCTTCTTGAAGTTTTGCAATAGCAAGAGGATCATTAAGGTGAATCTCACCACCTTTTCTCCAATGATAATCCCCAGGATTGGGAAGAGCTACAGCTTCTGCACTTCCAGGAGGGAGAGCACGGGAGGGAAACGCCAACTCATGCAAACGAAGTGAATCATGAGCAAGCATCTCAAATGTTGCTCCTTCTACCCTGCTTGGGGTTCCTGCAAAGCACTTGTCAATCACTTCTGATGAAAGGCCCAGCCCTTCAAAAATCTGAGCACCCTTGTAGGATGCCAAAGTTGAAATTCCCATTTTCGCAAGCACCTTCATCATGCCATAGTTGCTTGCTTTGAAATACTTCTTGACTAGCTCATCCTTTGAGTGTAACTCGCCAGTGGATTTTGGTGGGATCTTACCATCAACCTGTAATCTCCAAATGGCATCTATGGCTAAGTATGGGCAGATGGCATCTGCACCAAAACCAACCAATGTACAGAAATGGTGCACTTCACGTGGTTCAGCAGATTCAACTATCAACCCAACTTGAGTACGCTCAAGCTTTTTTACAAGATATTGGTGGACAGCGCCAACAGCCAAGAGGGAGCTGACAGCAACACGCTTTGATGAGAAGGCTGAACATGAAAAAAACCCAAAAGAAGTTAATTCACTGCCCACATGGATAGATTACTATGCTGTAGTAAACTTCAAAATGCATGAGTTTACATGAGCTTTGCTAACTGTAAATTAAAGAATAGATGCCATACCTCTGTCAGAAAGAACCAACACAGTATAACCTTCCTTGATTGCCTCATGAGCTTCAGTACAAATCCTATCTAAAGTCTCCTCCAATCCCTTCCTGCCCCGTTTTATTGAATAAGTTATGTCAAGAACTTTGCTTCGCCAACCATTATAGTTCATCTTTTTGATCGCTTCCATTTCCCCGATTGATAAAAGTGGGCCTTTTAGAGAGAGACGGCGGCATTGTTCTTCAGTTGTTTCTGTCAGATCTCCTTCTGGCCCAATCATGCATTCCATGGAAGTGACAATCTTCTCTCTGATAGGATCAATTGGGGGATTTGTCACTTGAGCGAACATTTGCTTGAAGTACTCAAAAGTGAGCTTTTCCCTGTTAGACATGACAGCCAAGGGGGCGTCATTTCCCATCGAACCAAGAGGCTCAGTACCGTCCTTTGCCATGGGAAGCATCAGCATCTCCAAGGCTTCAACAGTATAACTGCATGAGATCAATACAAAATCAGCATAAAATGACTTTTATATAAGCATCAGCTCCCAAAGCTCGAGAAAGTTGATGCAGCACACAAGATTCATACCCAAAGGATTTTAATGGTGCCAACAATCCATGAATGCCCATATGCACCATACTGTCATCATCATCAGATGCCTGAATTGAAGGAAAATCTAATAACAATTAGACTAGCAGACACACAAAGAGGGAAAAAATTGAAGTTATTGAAAGCGAGTAAAAGACATACGGCGACAACCCCAGAAATGGCTGGAGCAACTTTATCAGATTCTTGAACTGAGTTAACTATGTCACTGAGTTCAATCTTTTGCCTCTTCAACCACTCCCCATAGGGCCTCGCTAAGGAATATTGTTGCTTCAAGGCTTCATCATCCACTACCGTATGCTTCTCAAAATCCACCAGAAGCATCATTCCAGGGTTAAGCCGTCCTTTCCTAAGGACATCTTCAGGAGGAATATCCACAACACCAACTTCACTGGCCATGATAACTCGCCCACTTCGTGTGACGTAAAATCTACCTGGACGTAACCCATTGCGGTCCAGAGTAGCTCCTAAGTAGTGGCCATCAGTAACTAAAAAATAAAATAAAACAAGAAGTGAGCAAGAGGCAACAAATCAAACATTGTACATGATGGAATTTGAAGAGGGTAAAAAAATTTGTCCAAAACAATTACATGAGATAAGTGCAGGCCCGTCCCATGGTTCCATAAGGGCTGAGGAATATTCATACAGTGCCCTCCTTTGAGGATCCATGTTCTTGTCATTTTGCCAGGCTTCAGGAATCATCATCATGACAGCCTCAGGGAGAGTTCTCCCGGATCTAATTAGAAGCTCAAGCACACCATCAAAAGCCCCTGCAATTAAAAAGCAGAATATTTTCAAAAAACAAGTCAGTATAAATATGATACTAGAAATGCAGAGAAAAATACACTTCTTATATTGATTTATGCCTCCAAATATTAAAAAAAAATCACCTGAATCAGAAGAACTAGCATCTACAATAGGAAGAATCTTCTTCATCTCATTCTTTGAGAGACCGAGCTCCTTGCACTTTAAAAGGCCCTCACGAGCCTTCATCCTGAAAAGCAATGTTTAAACTTCATGTTTGTTTCCCATACAAAGATGAACCCATAATTATTCCAGAGAGATAAAAGAGCATATAACCATGCATCTGTAGACCAAAGACACTGAGCAAAGACAAAACCGTCTCTCAGTTACTTGGGTACTTACCAGTTCACATTGCCTCTGAGCGTGTTGATTTCCCCATTATGGCCCAAGACACGCATGGGTTGAGCACGATCCCAGCTAGGAAATGTATTTGTTGAAAATCGTGAGTGCACCTAAACCAAAAGAAAGGAGCCAAGAAAGTTATTTTATGATTCCAGCCACTCAATTCATGAAAAGAAAAACTGGTCTGAAAACAACAGGAATGAGATTTTTGTTCAGGGCGCTTCAATAAACTTTTATTGCGGCGCCTACACAAGAATCAAGCAAGCCCTAATCGACCTTGACCAAACAAAATATTCCTTTCAACCACCAACTGGAAGTTACCCTCTCAAACAAGTGATCATGGAGAGCACTGCAGTAAGTTGCTTACTTTCAACAATGAGGTTTCTTACCAACTCACCCATGGCATCCAATCCAGCATCCAAATTCAAATAGTAATCAAGGGTGTGGAAGAACTTAAGAGATCATTCAACTTCAATGCCTCAGAAGTCATTCCTCAACCTTGCATATCTTCGGTTACCAGTGGTTCCCATGCTGTTTGTTGAAGTACGTGTTAGTGTAATAGGGGAAAAGTGAATGGATAAAATATTTACCATGGCCATGTAGCTCGTAAACGTTTCATTGCCAAGATCTGCATAATAGTAAGCCTTCAACTGGTCAGGCTTCAACTGACCTTTATAAACAACCGTCCTGCAGAATTCAATCAAAGGAATTAATAATTCTGCCGAGAGAAGCATTAGACAAGCCCGTGTAAGATAGCTAATGACGCACAAACCTTGAGGAAAGGGAACAGATATAAAAGTCCTTAACACCACCATATTGAAGGTTTAGTGCAGCTGTAATAGCTACCATCGACACCCTCCTCAATATGTACATCTGCAAAACCAATACAAACAACCATCAACAACGTAACTGTGGAACCTGAACGTTTAAAAATGTTCACTTTCATTCTTCATAACCTGAAACAAATCCCTTCTTCCTCTTCATCTCTACCTCAAACATGGACAGCTACAATTGCTTTGTGATGCTAATTACACTTATGCTATTTAAGAAATTCAGTTAAAAAAACTACCTGCTTCTCAAAATCAGCCTTCGACCTAGGAGTGGCTGTAAGAAACACTTGCTCGATGACAGGTTCGGTCTGCAAAGCAGCATTTCCCAATGCAGAATTATCTGTTGGCACTGGTCGCCATCCAAGTACTGTATGCCCAAGAGACTCCGCAACCTTCACAATCAAAAACAAAAACAAAAATATTAAAAAACAATGTCAAAAACAATTAAAAACCAATGAAATTCAACTTGAGTCAATTTAGACAAATGAGGCTCAAAATTACCTTGGTGAATACATTCTTGCTTTCTTCCCTGCGATTATCAGATGTGGGCAGAAAGAACATGCCCACTGCATATTCCCCTGAAGGAGGCAGTTCGAACCCAATATCCTTAGCCACCTGAATAAACCAATTTTAAATAAAATTCAGTAAAAAAAAATCCATAAATTCAATAAAGATATGAAATTTAATATTTTAAAAAATAAATAAAGAACACACACCTCCTTGTAGTAGTCATGAGGAAGAGCCACAAGAATCCCAGCACCATCACCAGTATTGGTTTCGCATCCGCAAGCTCCTCTATGTGCCATCCTCACCGACATCTCCAGAGCATCGTTCACCTTAAAAAAAAAAACACAACTTTTTTTTAAAATGGAAAAAAAATGGTCTTGTAAGTAAAAATTCAGCAATAATATCGTACCGTTTTGCGACTGTTTTCCCCTGACAACTCAGCAACAAACCCAACCCCGCACGAATCCTTATCAAACGACGGGTCATAAAGCCCAAGCGGCTTCTCCGGCACACCAGACAATGCAGAGCGGACCACAACTCGTAGTTTCGGCTCTCTGCCCGGTCCTTCCGACAGCCAAAAATGCAACCTCTCCGATGGAGAGCCGCGCACTTTACTTCCTAAAAACGATTTTCTCTCAACTACCGCCGAGTTCCTCGCCGAAACACATCGAGTTGCCCTCCCTCTCCGTCGAGAAATAGATGCTGCCGTGGCAACATTAAGCGAAGGAGAAAAAACACAGTATGATGATTTGTTAAGCGAGGAAATTGAAGATTTCACCGATTTTGGTTGAAGGATAGCGCTCGAACTCGAAGCAGCAGCCGACATTATTGTTAGTGTAGCCAACACCGGTATTTACGGATTGGATTTGGACAAAGAGTTGAGGTTGTTTCGGATAAGAATTATCCGTTTTTACCGTTTAGATTTTTATTTTTATAATAATTAACCTGAAAAATCAACAGCTGATTTAATATTACAGATCTAATTGGTTCCAGAATATCTGTAAGGTTGCAGACAAGATTTGTTACAGTTGCAGACAAGATTTGTTCATGCAGACGGAATTTACGAGATCTAGCATGGAAGAATACGAAGGAAACAAACAAGTCAAAAGAGGAAGAGAGAATACAAGAAATAGATAAGAGAGGGGGAGATAAGGGTGGAGAAGAAGAAGCGGCACCGTAGCAGCAACGGTGGTGGGTGGAAGAGGGTGGAGAGAGACTTTGAGAGAAGGTTGATGGTAGGTAGCTAGGCAGAGATGTCTTATGAGAACCGGAGAGAGTTAAATATATAGAGGAGAGAGTGATGAAATGGTTTGACAGCTTAGGTGACACGTGTGCAGTGACTTATGCGGCACGCGACAACGCTCATGGTGGGACCAAAGGAGGAATGGAGGGAGGGATTGGGATAGACATGCCTATCTTTTCCATAGGGGGCGTGAGAGGCTGCTGTTTATTTTAGGTTCGGTAGCCGAACCTGAATGAGGTTAAATTTAATTTGGAAAATAATGTTTAGTGAATGGATTTGTATGGAAAATAAAATAAAGGTTATCCATAACTTTTTTTGAAGAATAATGTTAACAAAAAAGAAAAATATTATACAAAGTTTCTATATATTTTAGATTTTTTGGTGATGAATACTATGTTATAGTATGAGTAAAATCACCATATTTTTGGGTAGTCAATTATTAAGTTATTTGAATTAGAGTTATAGTTAAGAATCTAAATTAAATTTAATAGAAATAATTTTAAAAAAAATATTTAAAACAAAAATACTTTCATAGTAAGAAAAAAATGTATTAAATAACATTAAATAATAAAGGATTATGAATCAATACGAACAATAGTTTTTTTTAGTAAATATAATTACTAAATGATTTAATCATTTGCACATAATTTAGTCAAATATAAATACTACATAATAAAAAAATAAAATTTAATTTTTTTATTTCAAAATTTTTTATGTTATTTAATTACTAAGATTCTATTTAGTTAATATCCTAAAACAGAAATAATGAATAAACAGAAACCTGTTTAATTGAAAAAAAAAACATAAAGTTAATTTATTTTCAAGATATTTTTAGATTTTTTATATTTTTTAAAATAAAAAATATAAATATCACTTTTTTTCTATTCTATCTTAAAACAACAACTAAATCGCTGTCTGAAAAAAATATAAAACTTTAATTAGATACTTTGTTTTTACCATATTTAAGTAAGGGTTCAGGTGCAGATGTTGTCAGCTTGAAGTGGATGGTTGACCGCGTAATGTGATGCTATCAATGACGAAAATTTAACTATCCCAAAAGAGGGGGCGAAAATAATAATTCATACGCGGCCAATTGTATACGTGATTTCTCGCCGGCTGGTATTTTTATGCGGCCAACAGTTAACGCCTTTTTCCACGTCAGTTAGCACCACAACTTTAATTAACTTGCCTAATTAAGGTGATTTATTTTAGAAAAAAATCCAATAATACATCTGCAAAATTGGTACACATTTATGTCAGATTAGTAAAACTTATAATTATATGAACTCTGCAATAGCTTCCGTTACTAAACGGTGGTAGTGTTTGGATATTTTTTAAAGTAATTTTTGTTTTAAAATATTTTTTTTATTTTTTTATATTTTTAACATCAGTAAATCAAAATAAAAATAATATTGATTTTAAGTTTTTTCAAAAAAAATCAAATATTTAAAAAGATGTGATTCAACCACACTCTTGAATGGTATCTAATGTTGTTGTGTTTTTTCTGATTGTAAAATGAAAAAAAATTGCTATGTTTTTCTCTCTGAATTAATATAAGCTTCGATATCAATTATAAAAAAACTTTAATACTGATTGTTAGAAATAAAACATACAAGTATTTGGATGGACCTCTCGAGCTTTATTAATTTATTCAAACTAGAAATTATATTTATCGGGAGATTAATTACACCTCTAACAGCTGTAATCTAACAAGAAATCCAACTAACTAATTAAATAAAGATTTTAATACACTAGTCTAACACAAATCCTTTTTTATAAAAAAATTAATTTTACGTAAAAGTCTCCTTATATTTTTGTTATATTTGTTTAAAAAATATAAAAATTCATTCTAAAATTGTTTCGGAAATAGATTTGTTTTATATACATGTATGTTTATGTAGTATTTAAAATTAAGGTTTTTTTTTTTAGTTTTAGTTTAACGTGGGTGTCCGGGCCAGCTTGCGCGCACCTCGACTAATCTCACGAGCCCTGAAGTTAACGACCATGTAAGCCTCCAGTGGTCATCATATGAACAACCACAGGGCTTGAACCTGAGACCACAGAGGGAGCAAATCTTTTGGTTCCAAGCTCTTACCACTAGGCTACCACCTAGATGGTTAAAAAATGTTTTAATAAAAGGAAACAATGCTTCATTTTGAAACTAAACATGGAAAAAAAAAGGGTCGGGTATTTCTAGAATGCAGCACACAAGATGAGCATGACAAGGAAATGAAACTGTTGTCGGCACCCATTGTTTCTTGTTTATTTCTGCATGATGCAAATTAATTTATTATTCATATATATTTGAGTGACATATGTAATGAGGTGTGGGGTGCACTGGTGCTCATGTTGTTTTCTTACTTTGACTAAACCATGGAGATTGCTTCAGTTAAAAAGATATTTGGTGCCATGCCAGTGAGGAAGCCATGTCATGGTCAGAAGAAAGAAACAAATTTACTTCTTTTTTTGCCTTAAAACTAATCTCCTGCATGTTGTTTTTGGAGCAAAACACTGAGAGTTATTATGTTGTTTTGTTTTATTTTACTTTATTTGCCTTTAAGTTACTTGTTCTGATGTGGTTTGGAATTATATATCAATTTTACAATAATAATAATAATAATAATAATAATGCAGCAATATTCGAGTCGAGTATGACCTGGATCACAAGTAAGAATGATTGATGTAGATTAACTCAGGTCAACATAAGAATAAAAGTAATTATTAACATAATTTTAAAATTCAACTAAGAAATCAACTTGAAACAAGGCCCAGATCATGGATCAAGAGGATTAACTTGGGTTGATTTGAGTCGACATATAAATAAAAACAGTTATTATTATTTATTTATTTTTGCAGTCGTCGCCACCATCGTGAATTATAATGATAATAATAATAATGCAGCAATATTTAAGGTATGACATGGGTCACAAGAAACAAGGATTGATATAGGTTAATTCAGGTCAAGAATAAAAATAATTATTAACATAATTTTAAAATCTATCTAAAAAATCAACTTACGACAAGGTCTAAGTGATGAATTAAGAGAATTAACTTGAGTTGACATATAAATAAAAATAATTATTATTATTATTTTTTATTGTAGTCTCCGCTGCCGCCGCTGCGGCGAATTATCAAGACAATTTCATTGCTGGACCATATTCCCAATGAATCCATCATATAAATTATGTAAAATCTATCATAAATTAATAAATAGTGAGATCCATTCATTTCATGAGTTTAGACTAACGGTGAATCTAACTAGTGTAATGGTTTTTCATGAGATTGTGTTTTCTTTAATTCTCTAATTTTGATATGGATATTTTATGTTTGTTAGTAATTGAGTTTTAGATTTTTTTTATTTAATTATAGAAATAAATTTAACTCTAATATGTACAAGTTGTTTTAAAAGATATTATACCATCTAAAATGGATTGAGAAATTATCCAATCACATGAAACCTCCCTAGATCAATCCGTAACTTGTTTTTATATAAAAAAAAAACCAACAATTTATCTAAAATAAAAAATGATATATATATATATATATATATATATATTCATTAAATTAAAAGTGAATTAGGTCCTTATTTAGGGCTCTAGCAGATAAGAGGTTATGGAAAATAATTTATTTCCTTGTGAATGCATGAATTTTGAAACGGATGATTTGCTAAAACCCATTTATTACGATATTCAGTTTCAATACTTATCCAAGTTAATGAAATAAGTTATCTCTGTAGGAAAATGTGACTTCATCATGAGCATATATTTTATTAATTAAATCATCTATTTAATAGCCTTCCATATGTTAATTTGATACATTGAACAGAGTTGTTTATTGTAAAGATTAATACGTTACACACATCTATTTTAGAAAAAAAAAAATAACGCACTGTATATATATTTACAACTCTTTAATGGACGGTGATATCTGGAAAGATTTAGAATTTTTGTGTTTTAAAAATATTTTTTTATTTATTTCAAATTAATTTTTTTAATGTTGTCAAATCGTTTTAATATGCTGATATTAAAAATAAATTTTAAAAAATAAAATATATCTTATTTTAATGTATTTTAAAAAATTATTCTGAAAAACAACCGTTACTATAATACCAAACGAGTTATTCTTATTATTATTTTTTTCACTTAAATATTTTTTGTTATAGCAACTCCATCACTTATATCAAGTAGTAGAGTGAGTAACCATCTAGGTGGTGGCCCAGTGGTAAGAGCTTGGGACCAAGAGGTTTGCTCCCTCTATGGTCTCAGGTTCGAGCCTTGTGGTTGCTCAAATGATGGCCACTGGAGGCTTACATGGTCGTTAACTTCAGGGCCCGTGAGATTAGTCGAGGTGCGCGCAAGCTGACCCGGACACCCACGTTAAACTAAAAAAAGTAGTAGAGTGAGTAAGGGGAGAGAAAATCACTTATATTAAAGAATTTGCTGAAGCGACATGAAGCATGAAAATTACTTTTTTATATATATACGAAACAACAGTAAAGGAACATTGACTTCTTACACCAATAATGAGGGATCACACCCTAATAAACTAATTAAATAAATAAATAAATAAGGCAATTATTCCACCCCCTTCCTTTCCTCGAAGTCCTCCCTGGTTTAAACTTTCAATACAGTAGCTTATAAAATGAGCATGGGTTTAATGCTAGTAGCCGGTCAATGAGGCAAAAGTGAGAAAGGAGAATTCACTTTTACAGATTTTCATGGCGAAAGGTAGATTTTCAATGAGGCGAAAGTGAGAAAGCAGAATTCACTTTAATATATTTTCATGGGGAAAGTAGATCTCCTACTTTTGTTATGGTGGCATCTGCCATTTTAGCAACGTGTAAATCATAGTTTTACACCTGTCTGGTTCAAGGTTAGGGTTTCGGATTTTGACTGGGTTACCGGATCGCCCCGGTCAAATTTTTTTTACAAAATTAAAATAACGTTGTTTTAGTAAAAAAAATAAAAATAAAAATCAACGGGTTACAACCGGGTTTTTGATCAGGTCTTGTTGGGTCAACTCGTCGGGTCAGCCGGGTCACACCGGGTTTTTTCTTTCCCTGTTTTTTCTTCAACCCAGCCCTGTTTCAGCCCCGGATCGGCCGGGTCCAGGGTCGACCTGCCGAGCCGGGTTTCAAAACTATGGTGTAAACTGCTAGAGGGTAAGGCCATGTTTGGTATCAAAATCAAACCTTTTTTTTTTTTAGGTTTTAGAAAAGTTTTTAGCTTTAAATTATTATTTTTTATGGTTTTTTATTATTTTGATGTTAAAAATAATTTTTTAAAAAATAATAAAAATATTATTTTAATATATATTCAAATAAAAAATATTTTTAAAAACAACCTCTCTATTTTATAAAAAAAATTGCTGACCTGAAAGTCCAAGAAAACCTTGTATAATTACAAAAGCTATTGTCTTTGTATATTTTAGAAGAAAATATTTATTATTTATATTAGCCCTACCATTTGCTCCAACTCAAAGCCTTCTGCATTCATGCATGAAAGACTAAAAACTAACCAATAAATTACTATATGTTTTAATCTTTTATGAAAATAAGAGCCACATTTGACTTTTTAACCGTTAGTTTATATCGCCTAGTAGGGTTTTTTTAAAAAAAATTATTTAAAATTATTTAAAAAAGATTGAATAATTTTGATGTACTATATAAAAAGTAAATTTTAAAAAATAAAAAATATATTATTTTTATATATTTTTAAATAAAAAATATTTTAAGAAATAATTTTTACAACACGCGCATGCATGAACATGTCAGAAATGGTCCGTATCTAATTATAAGGTCAAATGGTTTAATCATGGTGTAGCAACATTATAAGCTATAACTCACATGCTCCGATCCCCACCTACTCTCATGTCCCAATCACGTAGCTTGCTTGGCTAACAAAGTAAAAGGGACATTAAAACTAAATTCAGACAAAGTCAGGGCACTGCCTTGTCAAGAAAAGTTATAAGGACTCCTTGTTATCAAAGTTTCGAGAAGTACGGAGCTTTCTTCACACACACACACACAACCCTACTGTTCTCGTTAGTGGTTGTTGCCCGTTATAACAGGGCAGGGCTTTACCGGTCTGCTAAACTTTTTGTGTTTTATAGTTTTTTTTTTTTGAGATTGTGGTTGTGATTGTTTTTTAAAGTGTTTTTTATACTGAAATTTATTAAAATAATATTTTTTTCATTTTTAAAAAATTATTTTTGAGATCAACGCATCAAAACTATCCAAAACATATTAAAAAAAATAATTTTTTAACAAAAAATAAATAATTGTTTGTGGAACGGTGCCTTAGGGTTGGACATATTGACCTTCTAGCATACTGTTTTTTTTTTTTAAAAAAAAAACACAGATTAGTATCCTTTGATCATTAAACCTCATCCAAAACTTACTGCGTGTTTGAGATTGTGATAGCGAATAGTTTAAAGTGTTTTTAATTTAAAAATACATCCAAATAAAGTTTTTTTATTTTTTTAAAAATTATTTTTTGCATCAGCACATTCAAACAATATGAAAATATAAAAAAAAATTCATTTAAAAAAATATAACTCAAAATTTTTGGGATCCTTTCCAAGCACACCATACACCACACAAGGTGATGCATCAACTTAGTTAATCTGGTCAATTAATTTTTTTTTTAAGTTAGAATAATATTATTTTAAATTTATCTAAAAAAATCATTCAGTTTTCAACTAATTTTTTTAAGAACAATATTATTTTAAATTTTTTTAAAAAAATTATCGAGTTCCGACCAAATCATTCGTGTCACGAGGTTAATTCATCAATTTGAACAGATCAAACCATGTCAATTCTGAATTGATTTCTTTTTAACATTCTGCTTGGGCTAGGGGTAAATTAGTCAGATCCCTAAATGAGTCGTCGGGCCACGTTAGGCTTGATAACCCATGTTTTGACATTTGTTGGCCTTACTCAATTAAACTCACACGATAAATTTTAGTCGAAATTATTAATGGTTTTGGTTGCTATACTATAATGTGTTTTTAAATTAGTATTTAGATCCTGTTTTGGAATAGAAAAGATAAAGATAACGGAGACAAAAATATATTTGATTAAAGAGACAGAGATATAAAAATAAATGTATCATTGAAATAATTTTGGAGTGAATTTCTGTATTTTCAAAATAAGAGGTACAAAAAAAACATTTATCTAAATAGAATATTTTTTATTTTTTATTCATAAAATATCATTATAAAAAACTTTTAATTTTAAAATTGTCAAACTAAAACATGTAAGAATAAAAATTGTTATTATCATAGTTTGAAAATCCAACTTTGAGGTCAATTCGAGGCAAGGCTCGGATCATTAGTTTGGAGGATCGACCCGAATCAATATAAAAATAAAACTGGTTATTATCATAGTTTAGAAACCTAACTTGGAGGTTAATCAAGGATAAGACTCGGGTTACGGGTCGAGAGAGTTAACCCGGGTCAATGTAAAAGCAAAAATGATTATTATTATAGTTTTTTGAAACCAACTTGGGAGTCGATCAAGGGTGAGATATAAACTAAAATAAAAATACACATTTAATTAATTTTTAAAATATGTAAGTTTGACAATAATACATATTAAAGGTAAAATATAATTTTTTATATATTTTTTTATGTTTTGTTCATCATAACCAAACATGATAAAGAGACAATTACAATGTCTTGTACGCTATTATCAAATATAATTATGTCTCTGTCTTCTTTTTATCTTGGTTTTTTTTAATTGTCTTTATCTTTTCTGTCCTGGAATAGTACCCAAATATTATGTGAAAAAATTACTTAAAAAATTAATTTTATTTTTCATGAAAATAATGTAAAACAGTGTGCGGTACAAGATGTATAATTTGTCAACTTAATAAAGCATTTAGCTTTTAGTTTTTCTTTCTTACCCTTTTAATAGTTGTGTGAAGTATATCACCACCAAACTTCCATTGACTTGTTCGGTAAAAGCATGTTCGTTTGGTGGAGTACTTAAGTCTTTATTTGAAATTGTGGTGATAGCATGAAAGAAAGAAAGGAAAAAAAAAAAAAACAAGGATAATTGTAAGGATGTGTTTGGAAACACGGTACAAATCGTTTTTTTTTTAATTTTTAAATTTATTTTTGTTTAAAATAAAAAAATTTATGGTTTCAAATCGTTTTAATGGGTTGATATTAAAATAATTTTTAAAAAATAAAAAATTTTATTTTGATACATTTCTAAATAAAAAATACTTTAAATCATCATCAATACCACAATTCCCGATTACTAATTTAATTTGTTAAGAAAATTTGTACATAGCACTATCGAGAAACCTTTAAATATTATTTTTTTCTTCACACGACAAGGAATATTATTGGATTGATTTGCATTTTGCACACGATTGAAACTAATTAAATTCTTTTTTTAAAAAAAATTTTAAGAGCACATCTTTCCACACACACACTTAATAGAGTGATAAATTTCTCTGAAAAAATTAAAACGAGTGTATAAATACAGTGACGACACACCAAACAAAAAAATTACATTTCGATGCATACCTCCATTTTATCTCCAGTGACTAATGAATTCTTCCCAATAAAATAGATGATCTATGAATATAAATATGTTACTTTACTATTTTAACAATGGCTTTAGTTAAGTGCTCATCTCAATTTTAAGTGTGTATATGATAATTTGGTATTATTATGCTTTTGTAAAGATACATTTTAACTAAAAATATCATTATGATATTTTTTAATAAGATGTAAACTTAATGTTTTTTTCAATCCATATTAACTTTAAAAGTAAATCCATAAGCATATGAAACAGAACTGAACTGAACGTGAACAAATACGTAAGTTGTGTGCAAGGTTATTAAAAATAATTTTTTGATATGACATGAAAAATATAATGTAAACTCGGATTGTAAAATTATAAATAAAGTTTTTTTAACTAATTGTATATTGATAATCCTAACCAAGAAATTAAATTACATTAAAATATAATAAAGAGAGTCAACAACATAATAATTAATGAATAATTTAAATAAAATAAGAGAGATGATATGAATTAAGAAATTAATGACATGAAAAAATAAAATATCTTAGAACAAAACTTTCCAATACAGAGATAAAATCATTTAATGGTACAAAGTACATAAAAATCTGGTAACAATTTGGTTGTTTCCATCACAATAATTTCTAAATATAAAGCTTCAAGTTAAATGAAACTCAAATTCTAGAAACTCAAATTCTAGAAGAAAACACACAATGTAACCTATAAAACTCAAGATTTTTCCCATCTCTTCAAGCATTTTCTATATTTAGTTTGATGCTTGTCCACGACGTGTGAATTGTAACATAATTAATAAATATGTGACAACTGAAGAGTTTTTATTTTAGTAAATGAGAGGAAAATATAAAAAACATAGACACGTACAAAGATTTTATGCTATCTTCTGACATAGATTTTCTCTAATAGGAAGAGTTTTTCAGAAATAAATAATTTAATCTAATGATGTCAAATATAAAATAAGACTAGCTAAATGCCCTTTAAAAAAAAAATACTAAGATCCAATTTAATAATATTTTAAATTTTAATGTAATTTATTATTGTAGAATTAAAATTATATGTTGAATGATAGAAGATAAAAACATAGGCAATAATAGAAATGATATAAATTGTTTTTATTTAAATGAGATTTTTTTAATATTTGTAAATATTGTAAAAAATAAAAAAAAATTATATATTTTTTAAATTTTTGTAACTATTGAGTCAAAGTTAATTTTCAAAGACAAATTTAGTAAACTCAGTCTGATTTTTTGCATAAATAAAATTTGATTTTGTTAATTTTTAATTTATTTTTCATGTTACATATATATTAACTTTTAAAATTATATAATTTTAATAATTTCATGAATGAACTTGTGATTTCCATCATGTCAGATCTAAACCCTTCTTGTCCCTACATGGCTACATCAATCAACACAAGTAATTTGACCGTACATATTTTACATGCCCTGCACCAACAATGAAGATGTCTCATGGCAACCAAGTATTTATGGCCTCTACGTACTTAGCTACCATCATTTTTATTTGTAGTAAGTGATTAATTTGTAAGTATAATTCTAGTTATTTATTAAAATATTTTTATTTAGAAATATATTGAAATAATATTTTTTAATTTTTAAAAAATTATTTTTGATATCCGCGCATCAAAATAATCTAAAAATATAAAAAAATATATTAATTTAAAGCAAATACAAATTTATTTTTTAAAAAAATACTTTTAAAACGGAAAAATAAACAAGCCCTAAAAGTATTTAATTGTATACTCGGTATTATACTGTTTGTCAATTATCAAGTGTATAAAAACAAGCTCTCTCTTCGTCACCTTAGCAATTTAATCAGGCATTGGAAGGATGGAAAGGAACTGACCACCATTGTCTTCTCCAGGTTTTTGGAAGGTCCCAAGCGGAGCTTGAAAACAAGAAATGTCACCCTCTTCTGCTAGGCCTTTCCCTTGGCATGTATCTAAAATGTCAATAATACATTGGAACGTCACCTTTCCAAAAGAAATCTCGTTTATGCTCACATCGAGCAAAAATCTAATCCTGTCATTTTTTAATTGGACATTTATGCAATGAAACAAGTGTGTACATGACCCCCCGTGTATATTGTGATTCATCAAGATTTTTTAATATTTAATAAAAAATATTTGCTTTTAGCATAAGTTCATAATAATTATGGTTCAATTACTGACTTTTTATTCAATATTTTATGAGCTTGGGTAGAAAAATAATATTAATTATATCTTAAGACCTAATCTAACAGTTTATACTATTAGATTGAGATTATTATTTGATATGGTATCAGAGCTTTGGTAACCAAGCAGTCACGAGTTTGAATTTTACCATTTCTATTTATTTGATAAAAAAAATTAAGCATAAGGTAACGTGAATATATACAAGTTTCAAGTCCAATAGCGTGTTAGAGAATAATATAAATCATATCATGAAACCTAACCTAACCGTTTAAACTATTAGATTGAGAATATAATTTTTTGATAAGAACATATTTATATTTTTTTTCTTTTGAAAACTTAGTTTTTGACAGGAATTAGTGATGGAAATTTTGATAACAATTCCCAATCAAATTAATGTTAATAGATTGATAGATTTTTGTTGGTTTTTGACCATAATTCATGTTATTATTGGAGGGTAAGATAATGACCTTTCCTTTATCCTAACCAAATGTGCCTTCTCTTTCATAATCCTTTGTGTGGCGAAAATAAATTGTGTGATAATAAATTAATTAAAATTTAAGGATGGGCTCAATTGATAATTAAGAAGAAGATTTATTTAAGGATAAAATCTTGAATTTCAATTATTTTTTTTAGAGAAGTGACATATTTATCTTTTTGGTAAGTGAAATTTGAATAAATAAAAATAAATATTTTGAGTGTTTTACAATCTCTTTTATCTTTAAAATTTTTAACTTGTGATCATAAATCCCATTATTTTTTTACTTTTAATTACAATTTTTGGTGATCTCCTGTTATTCAAAATTAGGATGGTAAAATGCATGATGGAACAATCACATAAAGAGAGTTTCTAATTGATTGAATTTGTAATAATTTGTTCATGAATATGTCTATTGACTTTACGAGGAGATAAAAACATGAACTTTGTCTGCTGGTGGCAATGAAAACAATGTGACGTGAGTTGAATGAGAGGTGATGAAGCTGGTGGCAGAAAAAAAACAGATATGGTCCGTAAAGAGGAGGACAATAGACGACGTGTTACTGAACATCAATCTCCTCCATTATTGTTTCTCTTACTATTTCTGAGAAAATATTGATTTCAAGTGATGGAGAAAGATTTGGCAAGGTAAATTGCCTTCTCATTTACTCGTTTTCCTAGGCCAAGCTTAATATCTTGATCGGAGGTTATCTTGATTGGAAATGTTTAAATATATTAAAATGATGGTTTTTTTTTTAAATTATTTTTAAAATCAGCATATCAAAATGATTTAAAATATAAAAAAAATTATTTTTTAGTAAAAAAATTAAATTTTTAGAGAACACGGTTTGTATCGCATTCCTAAACGGTATCTAAAATCACGTCAACTTGTAAGAGTTGGTCCGCTGTTTAAATTAAAGAATATGACTGTGATTGTTTTTCAAAGTATTATTTACTTGGAAATATATTAAAATAATTTTTTTTATTTTTAAAAAATTATTTTTGACATTAGATGATTTAAAAATATAAAAAAATATTAATATAAAAAAAATTAAAATTTTTAAAAACATTTTTAAAATATAAAAACAAACCTCCCTAACTCTTGCATTTAACTGCTAAGCACCATCAAGTCGTTTGTTTACATGTGTTTGGACACTATTGCACGAAGACAATCATCGATATGGTGGGATGATTCAACCCCCTGAAAAAATTTGAGTGTAAATCTATGATATTATGTTTTCTAAATCCACACACACACACACACAAGAGTTTAATAACAATGATCATGACTCCTAGAAAATGATTCGAATCATGATTCATTTTCAGGTCCACTTGTGGTTCCATTCTTTTAAAAGTTGTTATCTAAGGTTTTTTTATTTATTTTAGTTTAATGTGGATATTCGAATTAGTTTGGGCGTATTTCATTAATTCTACGGATCTAAGTTATATTTAATAATAGTCATCATGACTTCTAGAAAATGGTTCGAATCAAGATTATTTTCAGGTCCACACGTCGTTCTATTCTTCTGTAAGTTGTTATTTTCATACAAGCTCGGGTCCATGCTGCCACCTAACCCCAAAATAATGCTTTAAACTTTATATAGTGATGTTTATGGATATGCTGTACTGAGTTTTGATAGGAAAGGGAGGCAATTACTGCTAGTCAAGAGATTAGAGTATAGTTTTACGAGTTGATTGAAAAAATTTAAGATTTGAAATCTAATCCACATCATATTATCAAATTCAATTAACTTGATTGAATTTTTAATAATTTAATTAATTTAACCGAATCCTTCAAACTTGATAAGGTCAGCAACAATAGTTTTTTTAAAATAAAATAATATTATTTTAATAAAAAAAATTAACTCGATAACCCTTAACTGTAATAATAACTCAATAATCTTAGTAGTTTTCTACATCAAACCCAAGCATGATGTGACAAGTATAAATTAGAGATTCATGCTTGTTCAACTTTTCAATAATAATAGTTGGATTTAGTTTTATAAACGTTGACGATTTTATATAGTTTTTTTAATTATTTCTTAAATTGGCAACAGTTCTATACTTTTTGCCAAGATTTCAGGAGTTTGGACTCTGCAAAAAAAAAAAAAAAAAAAAAAAAATCTTTCTAAATCCCTCTAGTTATCTATCTTGTAATATGTAATTGGACTGGATATATTAAAAAAAATAAAAAATTAGAACAAAAACTAGGTTGTTTTATTATCTATCTTGTTATATATAATATATTTGTAAAGTTAGCACTCTTTAACAAGTTAAATTATTTTATTAATTAAAATATTAGTCTAATATCACGCCTTGTTTAATAAATGCTGGGTATAATTGATTTTCATAATTATCATGACGATTGATTACTTATTTTTTTGTTTGGTGGCAGACGTGCACAAATATAATTTCTAAAATAGCTAATATATTCAAAATTAAATGCGCATGCACTATGCTTGCAATTCTTGAACGAGCCCCCAAAATTAGAACGAATAGCGTATGATCACAACTTGGATAGAACAATATTATTAGATTCAAGTCAAAATTAATTTGGTGTGTTTGGCTTTTTCTATAATCCAATTTGCGAGATAGAATCTTTGACTCTGAATCTACAATTAGTGTACAATTACAGTTATTAAATTCCCATTATTATTATTTTTATTTCTCATGCTTAATCAATTTATTTATCATTGAACATTTCAATATTGGCTCTAATTTACAACTAATCTAAATTTTAATCACTAAAAACAATTTTAATCGTAATACGATTTATCTTTTTAAATTCTATTATAATTTCATTTGTAATTTTATTAGTTTATACCAAAAAATTATTTTTATCGGTATATTTATAAACAAACTTTA
Organism: Populus trichocarpa; assembly: GCF_000002775.5. Taxonomy (NCBI): domain Eukaryota; kingdom Viridiplantae; phylum Streptophyta; class Magnoliopsida; order Malpighiales; family Salicaceae; genus Populus; species Populus trichocarpa. The sequence continues at coordinate 1,335,979 of NC_037296.2, forward strand.
CTATCAGGTTAATTCTGTTCGTAAAGCTATCAGTAAAAGTTACACATCATCGTATTTTTATGATTTTTTTTGTTTTTTTTTCATTATAATTTTCTTGGTATATACCGATAAATATAGCGATGAAAAATTCTATCAATAAAAAAATTCATCATAAAATTTAATATTGGCTCTAATTTACAACAAATTAATTTAAATTTTAATCACTATCTAGGACTCAATTGGATTACGTATTCTAGGTGCATTGTCCTGGTTTTGAACTTCAATTGCGTCAGAAGATTAATCAAGCACATCTTGAATTATGAAGCAGCCGCAATTATAATCACGCAGTGATCAATTTTTATGCTTCCACAAGAAGGAGAACAAAGTGGAAGACATGTCAAAACCATAGAAAAAAATTAATGCCTCACTAACCACACACTAATTTCAAACCATAGAAAAACAACACGGCCAGTAAATATTTTCTTTGCTATATGTAGACGCTAATTACCTACGTACCAACCATATGAGTCCTTTTCAAGGGACGTTGCTAATTGCATCCAGTTTCGTGGCCTAGCGGTTTTAGTAGGAATTCCATGTCTTTGCACATAGGTTCGAATCTTAGTGTGTATGTCTGTCATCCCCGCGGTGCCTTACCTGTTTACTGAGTTTACAGGGTGTTCAGTGAATCCGAGAATTAATCGTGGTGCGCGTAAGCTAACTCGGACATCCCGGATTATCTAAAAAAAAAATAAAGGGACATGGCAAATTATTTGGTATAATAGCAGCATGTACAAATCTTAGTTTTGCTATTCTAATTTCTAATTCTAAGATTTGAATTTCTATGCCTTTTTAGAAGGATGGCATTAATTTTATTAATATTGAATTAAATATAAATAAATCATTATTTCCACATTAGCTATATCTAGAGAAATTATAACTTACTATTTTTTAAAATAGATAGCACCGATAGTGTTCTCAGGTCCCTTCCCTTCAAGCCACGGATATTACTAAAAACAAAATATTAAAATTATAAATTAAAGAATTTTTAATTTCCCCCCCCAAAATCTTAATTTGTCGGGAATGATCCTTTTTCAGCCATTGGATAATTTAGTTAATTAGAGGTTGGAAGCATGACACATATCACAATATCACCACCAAATTCAACCCAAAAGTAATTAGCATAATGCTATAACATTAGTAGGTCTTAATTTTCATAATCAAATCATAGTTTAAGGAGTAAACCTTCAATTTTATATGACCACAGAATCATACTGAAAAATATTACTATAACTTTATGAATTAATATATTCTAAAATAAAGTTATTATCACTATGTACATTATTTTTTTCTTTATTGATGAAAAGTCTTGTTTATACTCATTAAACTTGGATTAGTTTTGCAAATTAACTCGAAATGGATTAATTCAGATGTAAATAAATTTAGATTGAAAATAAATAAATAAATTAATCCATGACTTGAATAACTCAATAAAAACTTGTGATTTTTTTAATAAAAATATTATTAAAATTTTTTTTTTTCTTATTCTCCCACATAACTTTTTTTTTCTCGGCGTCAACTTCCTTTTTCGGATACCTTAAAGCCCTTGAAGGGTAAGACCCGAGCCTTTTCCCATTCGAATTTAATAACTCTGAAGTTCAATCATGATGTCGTTGAAAAAATAATTAATATTTCATCCTCTATCAATGCACATTTTCTTGCTTAAGAAGACGGTGAAATTAATTTTATTACACTCACGAACCTAATAGTTTGGCTAGGGAAATGAGCCGAACCAAACCTAACTTAGGTCATGTCTCCTTAACCAAGCAACCAAAAAAAAAAAATTAAATTCTTTACATGTCTATCATCGAGGAATAAACAAAGAAGGTAAATGAAAGGAAGGAAGAAACAGGGTTTGGAGCATAGCTCATTTTGTAAGCTCCGCAAACTATAGTTTATTAATATCATCATATTCAAGGAGCAATAAGAACAAAGAAGAAGTTGGATCCGTTGTAAACAATGCCCTTTTTAAATCACCAAGCTCAAGGAATCAAGGAAAACATATCTTTTGTGGATTTTAAAATACAAAGTACACGAGGCAATATTGTCATCCTAATATTTTATCTCATGACAACTGATGAGCTAGCCAGTCCAAATATATCTCAATCAATATTTTAAACCCTAAATTTAGGATGTATAGTTTTCACTGGGAGTGAGCAAAAAAACTGAAAAATCGATTAAATCGAGAAAATAAAAAAAAATAATTGAAAAAACCGAACCATGAAAAAAATCGATTAAATCGATTAGAATTTTTTAAAAACTGATCGGTTCAGTTTTATAAACCTGAAAAAAAAAACAGGAAAAAACCGAGCCAAACCGGGAAAACCCAATCCAAACCGGAAAAACCAAGAAAATAAAACCGGTTTTTGTTCTAAAATAACCGAATCGAACCGAAACCGGTCGGTTTGAACTGGTTTTGGTTTTTTATTTAAAAAACCGGTTTAATTATTGTTTCAATAAAAACCAAACCGAACCGAAAATAATCACCCTTAATCTTTAAAAGAAGTAAGTAAAAATCTAAAAATTTAAAGATCGATTTGTTAGATATTAATCACTATTTTGATACGCGAGCATGAGGGTAGAAAAACAGTAGAACTTGCATGGTGAATATACAAGATCTTAGAGTATGATATTTCATAAAATCAATAAAAAAAAACAATAGCCTTTTGGTGTTATGGTAATCACAAAAGAGTGTTCGTAAAAAAATATCTCTTTTATTTTATTTTTGCATATAATATTTAGACTTTGTGTTAAATTTGCTTTGTCGGAGTGACTCATTGAAAAATATAAAATATAATATCCAAAATTAATGAATTAAAAAAAAATTAAAACAGTTTTTTTGTAATAAGCTGGGAGCAAGTGCTTGTCCACTAGCTGCATGAACAGAAGCCGAAGAATCACTTGTTTAATAAAGGAATAGTATCTTCGTTATTTTTTAATATAATCTCAGGGGGCAAAAAATCGTGAAGTGTCCGCAAAGGGACAGTGGGCTCCTAAGACGTAGCTCTTGAGCAATAAAAAATGAAGATTTTTTTAACCTTTTTATTTTTTATTTTTTATTTTTTTTATTTGTAAGGATCGATGTGTGTTATGCTGTAATCCTTCCAAACAAGACAATTTCACCACGTAAAACCGTTGCCTGTGTTGTTTTTTCATATATTATTATTCATTGATCAACGCTAATACAAGTTGCTTAATTTCCTGATCAGCTTCTGTGATTAGAACTAATCACAATTATTAGAAGATTATAACCTCTAGCATCTTTACCATAAATTAATGTAAAACCCATTAATTAAATCTACCCTGTCATGCACACTAAACCAATTAATTGGTTTTACAGTTAACAAAGGGCTCACCTTTGCCTCTTGGTGCTTCAATTAACTTCCTGTTTATATATATATATATATATATATATATATATATATATATATATATATATATATTGAACAAAAAGAGGGTAACAATGGGCTTGCAGTGCTAAACAATGGACACAGAAAAGAGCACGATTGTTATAATAATTTTAAATTATGAGTTACTTCAATTTTTCATTTGCAAAGAAATAATTAAAATGTTTCTTTTATGTGTAATTTAATCATAAAAAATAAAATAAATTTTCCTAAAGTGAGAATTAAAAACATAAATGTGCGTGATTCTAATCGTAGACAAATGAATGCAACTCTTGGTGAGCTTCTTGCGGTGTTTTTATTTGGTTTTTCCTCATCAAGAGTGACAAAGTAAAACTTAATTTCTCACCAAACTAAATTAATGTCAATGCCTACATATATGAGTACTTCCCATTTGAATAAGTGAGTTTCTTATGAAAACAATAATTAGACTTATTTTATGAAAATTACTGTTTTGAAATTAAAAAAACATAATCTTTTTATTTTAAAAATATATTAATTTAATTACTTCAAAATTATTTTAAACTTATTTTATGTCTCGTGTTTATATTTTTTTTCAAGTACATTAACTCATCTCAAAGTATAATATATAAATATTTCTCAAAAAAAATTTGTAATATTGAAGATAATCTAGAACAACTTGCACGGTTGCATTTACTTGGTGATATAATATTAGTCTAATATTCAATTTTTCATGCCTCACTATTTTGTCACTTGCACTTGTAGAAGCAAACAAGGATTGCCTCCATTGTACATATTCCATTTTTTATAATATCTAATATTTTGCAATTCAATTAACCAATTGATTCCTACTAATTATATCCACATAACCAAGCCATGATCTTAATTTGCTATTAGGATTATTGAAAGCAATAATTAGACTAACCAAACGCGGCTTCTCGGAGCAGATCAGTACCAACTCTCCTATTATTTTATAGAGAGAAGGAGATCCATGCAAGAAAGAGAGACGATAATTAGCTGAAAATGGATCGTGTTATGAGGTTAGTGGTCATGATCCTGTAACTATTAGCTGGGACGGCAAGATTGAAAGCTCAGATCTTACAACATGCATGGTCAATGGATCTGATTGATGAACCCTTTTGGCTTGATCTTGTTATATAAATTCCTTCGATTGCAAAAGAAAATGGTCCCATGGAAGCCATTGATGACGCTCATCTTAAGAAAATCATATTGACCGGCCGTTTCATTAGGTGAGGAGTCCTCAGTTTAATTTGTACTCCTTCACAGATTCCAGGGGTCAGAGCACAGGCAAAGGAGCCAAGCCATGACGCATATTTTATTTGCTGCTTGGGGTGTTGTTGGATTGCATTGCACATGTTGGGGTCTTGTGTAGGGCATGGACCCGTCAGTGGGGTATAGCAGGCAGAAGTGGTTTAAAGCTATGATAATTTTCTTGACAGAGATACTTTGCCCTTTGACTGCATGTGTTTGTATATTTTGGTATGAGCCATTAAGGTTGGCTTTGGTATAAAATTATAAGCGCGAGATTGGTATATAGATATATTTTATGGTTGCCAGAATAAAAAATAAATTTTTTAAAAATTATAAATCATAGATTTTTCCAAACAATTCCTTCAAAATCATAGATAAAATGTTGGAGGACTCCTAGTAATTAAAAAAATGAAAAACATTCTAGGTATGCCATGAGAATATCAAGGAGAAAAATATGAGACTATAAATTAATTTAAAACACAACATAACAAGAAAAAAATTAATTCCAAACAATTCCTTCAAAATTAATGGGTTGGCAGTAGAAACTATTCCCTTTTATCTATAAATAGCAAGACAATAACTGATTAAGAAATAGAATTGAACTAGGTGTCACACCAACAATTTATTGTGTTTAAATGAACACATCCATAGTTAAAATTAGATTTTTAATTTTATTTTTTTATAAGCTCTCCAAGTTCAATTCATGAAAAGAGTGGCTAGGGGATATTTAATTAGAGATTAAGAATGATTATTCTCATTATAACCCAAAAAAGAAACACATTATATCCGATTAATAAAAAAATAATAACATACCATATATTTTGTGCTATAAAAACCAATTACAACAATGAATCTATAAAGAAAAATATATATATATAATTTTATCCAATACGTTTTATAGAATGGGTGGTAGGTTGGTTTCTAAGTTATTGGCTGGTCATGGACCTACACTAGGAGTAGGTAGTTGGGAATGCTGAAGGAAATGTGTTCGAAACTATTTGAATATCATGCTGTAAACTATTTCACACCAACCCCACTGTCCCTTTACTTTTCCTCTTGCAAATGTAAACGATGAACACGAAGATTCACTTTATACGGCTGCATCATCCTTTCCTTTAATAATTGCATATGATCATAGCCAACCTTATAATTAATCATAATTCATTTTGTTTCCACTGCAAAATTTGTTTTTTTTTGCTAAAGGAGGCTTTTTTTTGGCTCGATACATGCACTATATTATTGTGCTGCTTATAGCTGTATTTCCTAGCATCAAATTGCACTTATCTCACATGGAGTTGTGAATTTTATAATATAATATTTGAATTTGGCATGAAAGATTTGATAAGTTTTAGTTGCTGGTGAACCTACAAATTATAGATTTAGGTTTCGTACAGGCTATTGCAGGATTTTTTTTACCTAACGTGCTCCAATTAGTTTAAGATTAATGATAATTAGTTGGTTGAAATCAATTGTAGAGAGATTCTAGAGGATCTAAATGGAGAATTTTGTGCACTTTAATGAATAAATTATCACAAGAATGCTGTGTATGAGAATGAATGATGCTAACATTTCACATCATCTAGGTGAAGTCCTTTATGAGTGTTAGGGTAGCGAGCTTCTCTTTTCAATGTTTCATGGCCCATATGCTAGGACAATTCAACATCATCAAGAAGCATCTACCAACTTTGGGGTCAGAAAATTCAATTATTTTTAAGCCCAGAGAGTCTTGAAGTTGTTTCCAAAACTAAGTAGTCTAGCACTAACATTCACATGACGAGCAACTGTATACGAGAAGATGAAATTTGCACCACAAGTTTTAAAAAAAATCAGGATTTGCAAGACTGTATCAGCAATCATGTCCCTTGACTTCAATTTGCATGCAGGCCATGCTAGAGGTATTGGCATTTTCCATATATAATGCAGACAAGGATTGATCATTTTGTCTTTGGTACAATAAATAGATGCTACTATTGATGAAAGCTTTGTCTACTTCGACAGAAAGTTTTGGTAGTTATGAAGACACATTCTATTCAGTGGTAGATAACTACCACTCACTACTCAGGTTGTTCGAGGCAGATCTCACACATGGTTTAGGTACAAAGTTTATATCATCTCAGGTCACTATGAGGTCGTGGCCAAAACATGGATGTGGAAAGCTGTCTTTATCAGTTTTTACCTCTTACGAGGTAGAAGTAAAATGACAGTACCTTCTTCTTTCCCATCTGAGACGTTTGCCAGGCCTAAAAGGAGTAGGGCTTTTAATAATTTTGGCCCATTTCAGCTGTTAAAGCATTTCTTGTTTTGACTAGAAAAAGCTCGTATTTTCTGTGAATTCAACTCTTGAATTCCTTATCTGCATCACTTCATGGAGGAGCAAAGAACTAAAGTTAGAATGGCCCTCGTCTAATCAAGGCATGCTAAAAAGATATTGGCTACTTTTCAGTCTTTACTCTTTACTAGGTCTAGGATTTTATATAATTTTATGTGGTATTTATTGAAGAGCATCCACTATTCCTCCCAGCCCAATTCTTTTCACCTTCTACAAATTGCAATGGCCATTTTGAAGCTTCTTCAAGAGCACCATACTGGGATGGATTCTTATCCTACGAAAAAGGGTTCTTGGCTTTTTCTTAGTTCTCTTGTCTCAACACGATTTAATAAAAGAAATAAAAATAAAAAGGTTATCATTTTAAATGAAAAAAAATCATTGGGAGCAATTGATTTCAAGTTGAAATGATCAGGAAACAGTTGCTCTTCATATATGTGTGTGTGTGTGTGTAAATTTATAAGAAGAAAGTGTTAGCATTTCCAGAAGAATTCAAGAGCAACAAAGTCGGAAAACCTACAGCTTATGTTATGCCTGAGGTTATAATCCAAACAGAATACCTCGTCAAGAAAAAAGAGAAAAAAATCTTGATTCTATCTGCTGCAACAGAAAACAAATCTTGATTTGATGGCAACCGGAAGGTTCGTTTGGCTTAGAAATCCTTACTGATCAAGAACCTAGTGAGTTCGGTCCCAGTCCCATTCTTCTCTAGCTGTTTGTTACCGAATATGTCCAGCCACCAAAGAATCCCCACCGGTGATATGAACACAGATTTGCACTCCTACAGCCAAAGTTTTATGCGCCTCAGCTTCTACCTTGTCCTTGCTTTTAGATCAGTTCGCAAAGAGAAACAGCCACGAAATTCTGTTGTTTGCCATCACAATAGCACCGCTGTCCATAGAATCGTCACTAATTTCCCCTTCAGTCACTCCTCTTTCTCCTTGATTATCTAGGACTTGACCTTCTACTCTCTTCCTACGAGTAACATAACATGCTGGGCTTGAACACTGCAGCTTTCCTTTCCTTGTTCTTCGTAACGTTATCACAGATTGAATTGAACGGCCCATATCTCCTACATTCTGATTAGAGAGCCCAAATAGTGTTCAGAACACGTGAAGGCCCATCACCTAATTCTGACTGTAATTTCTTAATCCATATCCCTCTATCTCCGGAAACAACAAGGATATGCCAAGATTTCCCATACTGTAATCGTAATCCTCCAGAAAAATTCTCTTCCTGCCTGCCTGCTTGGTCACACTCCACATCATCTATCTGTCACCTAGTTTTTTTCCCAATAAAAAAGAAGAAAAAAAATCAATGAATCACAAAAATATATATTAAATGCAACAAAATGTGGGGGACTAGACTCAACAACCACACCAAGCACAACTATATAGTGGGCTTGTAAGTCCAGCTTGTCTTATATATATATATATATATATATATATATATAAGAGTATATAAAATGAAAATTTCTAAACTGATTTGGAGCTTATTTGGTATTGGATTAATTATTTCTTTTCAAAGTAATTTTTATTTAAAAATATATTAAAATAACATTTGTTTATTTTTTAAAAATATATCACAATTTTTTTAATTTTTAATTTCTTTTAAAATGTAAAAACAAACATGCATTTATGGTGCACTCAAATAAATACTTTCCTTCCTCTACTAGTTAACACACATAAAAACTTAACAAACACGCCAGGTCCAAGTGGCTTGCGTTTGGCATAATTACCGAACCTAAGTTTTTTAAGTCTGACATGATCATTAGTCTTAAATCATTTAGACCTGACATGCCACCAGATTCAAGGCTCTTGAGTCTTGCATGATCGCCAGACTCAAGAGACTAAAATATTCTCTATATTTTTAATATTTTTTTTATATTTAATTTATTTTGATTGATTGTGGCATAGCACGTGCCAATATATTAATATATATAATGGGTTGTATAATTGATATAATTAAATAAATATAAAATTTGTATTTTTTTTTAAATTAACCAATGCCATTGATTGATCAACTAAATTATAACCTCTATTGAAATTAAAGAGAAGCTGTCCAACCGTCCAACTTGAGCTCCTTCTTCTTGGTTTTGCTCGTTTTCATTGGCCGCTCACCATTTGTATTTTGTGCCGTTGACAGAGAGAAAAAAAAAGAGGGTAAAATTCTTAACAAGTCGAGCTGTAGACTTTTGATGCAAACCATAATTATTGATTAACAATGAAGTACAAGAATTACAGCACGAATGACGAAATTTCATAACTTCAAACTAAAAATAAAATCTACAAGCAGTACTGGCGCAACACACGTCACGATTAACAGAAGTGATAAACTATATATGTTACAGACTTCAAACCACTCTTTTTCCAGAAAACGTAGTGACCTAATAACGTAGAAGGTATAGGATAAACCGTGTCACGGTGACCAGCAGGATGAGAGATCCAACAACAGTTCCAGTTCCTGTCCAAATATTTTTGAAGTACACACTTACCAAGTACGCCTTGTTTTTATTCCAGGAGCTGTCATAGTAATCATTCAGCAGTTTGGACAGAGGGTCAAAAGTGGAAGAAACTTCTACCATTTCTCGACAAAGTCCGTTAATAAGCTCCGCCACGGCTTTACTGTCACCTAGCTTGCTAACAATAACTTTATTTTCGATGAGCAAATCCACATCGTTGTCAAGATCCACGAGAAAATCTAGTAGCTTAACATAACGGCAAATGTACTCTTCTCCTGGATAATGTAACTGCTCCAACGCAATGAGGTTTCGGAGGAGACATTCGGTATTGTTGTCGATTTCAAGGGAAGGCATAAGTAACTTACCTTTCTTATCTGAAAGCGGTGTCTGAACTTTTGAGAGAGGTTTCCAGGCTCTAATGTCAAGCAGGGATACATTCGGCAATGGCTTGAACTTAATTCCTGCCTGCTGCAGCATTTTTGCGCTGTAAAGAGTTTTTATCGGTTCTGCATTCTGATCAATTTTTAAATCCGGGTGCTTGAATGATAGAAAACATCTCACCAAATCTGTGAAATGTAGTATTTTTTGGCTGGGCTCGGATGTCTTTTTGTACTTATCAAAGTACCGGAAGGAAAGGTACATGAAAGGTTTGCAATGGGTCGTGCTCATTGCACAATCATATAATTCATTGAGAGTAGAGAATGGCAGCTGATTTTCAAGCAATATCAAGTCTCGTCGAATCGCAGCTCTCAACCAGGGTTGGCCTATTATAAAATCGTCTTGATAGTTGCTGTTATCGCCCAGGTATTCTTCATTCCTCAAGAAGAGCTCGAAGATGAATACAGCATCTAACAGAACCATCATCACAAACTGATCGCCGCTAAGCTTCGAGGAATCAGCTGCATAGCAACGGCGTATGTGATCTTCTTGACTTGAAATGGTTCTCAGAAGTGTTTCCAAAAGTTCTTCTTGCTCCTTTTCCACTCTCAGTCTACAAAATTCTTTCAGATATCTCCGTTTCTGAATTTCCATAGCCACCAATTTTTCGCTATAATGATGAATAGGGCCTATAGAGATTACTCGAGGAGTGTAGGCATCTTCCTTTCGATCACGAAGTGCTGAAGGAACTTCATAGATACACTGCTCAGACCGAAAGCTAGTCTCCAAGTCATCTCGAATAATAATTAAAATATCTTGGCGCAGCTTTTCAATTGGAATTGAAGGGCTTTTTAATCGATCGTTTTCTCCCATTTGTTGAAGTTTTCTGATCATGTGACAAATAAATAACTGTAATTAACTAGTAATGAAATTAACTTCAAATTTAGCATCAGAAGGAAAAGGTACTAAATAAATTACAAGCATGTTAATAATCAGTATTGCCGTACTTGGGGTTCGATTTAAAAAAATCTCATGGCAACTTATTTAATCATACATGAACTTATTCTTTGTCGTTGGAAGCAAAATCAATGGAACAAATTAAGGAACATGAACAGTAGCGAGACAAAACTAGCTAGGACGCAAAGAACCTTAGTACCTTGGTCTGAAAGCGGAGGCACTTGACTTCCTGAATGCTATACTAATTCACCCCCGACCTTTGTCTCTCTTGGACTCCTCAGTACAGGTAGGTATGAGTTCTCCTGTCTCTTCACTCTCGTTATATCCCCTTTATTTATATGCAATATTCAAGTTTAATTCACTCTTTATTTATTAATCAAGAAAATGGGTGTGATAGCTGTGATGAGTGTAGTTTAATTAATCAGACCTGAGTTTATTTTATGGAGATCATCAGTTTGAATGTCATAAATATGAGGGTCACTGTAGTCTTACTTGGTCATTAACTCTAGAATTTTAGAGAATTAGTCTAGACGCATATAAACTAATACGGACATCAACAATTCACAATAAAAAAATAAAAATGAAAATGGGTGTAACTGCAGTTGGCCGTTCACCTACCTGAAAAATGTTCCATAATTCCTTTATATCCATGTCTGAAAGTACCATGCTAGCTTTAATAGGTTAAGTAGTTCAGATAATATAAATATTATAAATGAACTAATTTTTTTTAACGCTCCTAATTTTAAGGTGTTCAAGTGGATCATTTGATTAATCTCTTGACTTGAATCTCACGAATACTCGTTTAAGTATGGAATTTTTTTGTATAACGAACATAATAATGCAAACATAATTTTTGTGAAAGAGCTTTATATTCGATGATTCCCAATTTAAAATTAACATCCACCACACACACAAATATGAAAAAAATATTTTATCATAACCTTGAAAACAAATCTTAATCTCATCGATCTAAACTTAACCATTTTTATCCTTTCTTTGTTTCTTTATTGTCAAGATACTAGTTTCAATTCCAAATTTTAATTCAATCCAGATAGGGATTCTTAATGTTTTGGGGTCCTTGAAAAAAAAAAAAAAAAAAAAAAATTCTATTAATCGTCTGGTTTAGTTTAGAGTATGAAATTATTAAATGATCGGGTTAATTAAAATTAATTATATTTAACTGAATCAAAATTAAATGATTTAAAATCAAACTTAAATCTAAATAAAGCTCGAATCAACAAGTTGATTAATCCTATTCAAAATTTAATAACTATATTTATACAAACATAAGCAAGAAAAACTTGTGGACCGTCATAATTTGAAAGGAATAGAAGAACACGAAAAAGGTTCTTTTACTTTTCTTTTGTTTTCTGCCATAACAAAGAATTTGATTTTCATTCTTCTTTTTTCCACTCATGGTTTGAATAGATTATTCGACAACCGAAGCATATCCTCCCACAAGGAATAAATAAAATTCGAACTTCTTCTTTATTCTACATGATTACTGTCTCGCAGCAATTATTCTCTTGTCTGGTTGATTTGATTCTCTAATGTGTTGATGCCGTGTGAATAGAATAATCAAGTAATTTTCATCCAAAATCAATACCCATATATCATAAAATAAGATATATGCTTAGCCAAGTGTTTCCATACAGTGCCCAAGTGGTCTGTACATTCTTGTAATTCGCATTTTTAGGAAATGTTTGGAACGCGGCTATGGCTGTGTTTTTAAAAAATTAAAAATTTTTTTTTTACTAAAATTTAATATAGCTTGTATGTTTTGGATCGTTTTGATGTGCTGATGTCAAAAATAATTTTTAAAAAATGAAAAAACATCATTAACATGTATTTTAATACGAAAAATTATTTAAAAAACATCCACAACCACACTACTAAACATGCGCATGCTCCTAGAATGCCACCAGAGGGCCCAGGCTTCAAAACCTTATGCCGTTACGAAGAAATTCCAATTTTCAAGGCACGAATGATGAAGAATGAAGAGCTTCGGATGGGTATAAAGCTGCATGCACTATCTTGCATAAGCAGCTTTCAAGGTCTCGTCAGAAAGACTCTCATAGATCACTATACACATTATAATAAGACATGACACAAATTTGTCTTTCACCCACGTACAATTTAAAATTCTTTTCAAAAATATATTAAAATAATATATATTTTTATTTTTTAAAAATTATTTTTAACATCAAAACAATCTAAAAATAAATAAATATTAATTTTAAACAAAAAAATTTAAAAAATACAATTTCAATCGCGTTTTCAAATATTATTATAGTATATTATTATAGTTAATATGTCGATCAACTTGGACGGTGAGAACATAATTTTTTATGAATCCCCATAATCTAAAATGAATATTAGCCTGTTCTTAACCAAATTAGAAAAGTAGATTGGTTGGAAAATGTTGCAAAGAAATAAATTATTATGAATGAATGTAAATTGCCTAATTAACGTTATTGGAGAAAGATATTGTCTTCAGAAATCTAGTCCAAAATATTATTTCTACTAATTTTTTTTTTAAAAGGAACAAGAACGTAGACTAAAGTGGCAGAGAAGACACAACAAAAACGATATTCGGTCCTATTTCTTGCAAGTTCTTCTAAGAAAAGGAAATTTGATTGGAAGGGGAGGTAATTACTGCTACAGTCAAGAGATTAGGGTATAGTTTGACAGGCTGATTTGAGAAATTTAAGATTTGAAATCTAATCCATACCAATTTCATTGATATTATAGATTAATTATTATCAAATTCAATTAACTTAGTTGAATTTTTAGTAATTTAATTAATTTGGCTGAACTCTTCAATTTCTTAATATGGTAGAGATTTACCTAAACATGTTGGGATTAGGGATCTCTAAACTTGTTTCATAAACACACAAGAGTATCTCAATTAAATATCTCTATCTAGTTTTTTAATTATTTCTTAAATTGGCAACAGTTCTATACTTTTTGCCAAGATTTCAGGAGTTTGGACTCTGCAAAAAAAAAAAAACAAAAAACTTCTTTCTAAATCCCTCTAGTTATCTATCTCGTAATATGTAATTGGACTGGATATATTAAAAAAAATAAAAAATTAGAACAAACACCATGTTTAATAAATGCTGAGTATAATTGATTTTCATAATCATCATGACGATTGATTACTTATTTTTCTGTTTGGTGGCAGACACAAATATAATTTCTCAAATAGCTAATCTACTCAAAATGAAATGCTTGCAATTCTTGAACGACCCCCCAAAATTAGAACGAATAACGTATGACAACTTGGATAGAACAATATTATTAGATTCAAGTCAAAATTAATTGGTGTGTTTGGCGCCTTTTCTATAATCCAATTTGCGAGATATAATCTTTGACTCTGAATCTACAATTCGTGTACAATTACAGTTATTAAATTCCCATTATTATTATTTTTATTTCTCATGCTTAATTAATTTCTTTATCATTGAACATTTCAATATTGACTCTAATTTACAACTAATTTAAATTTTAATAACAACATATTCTACCTTTTTAAATTCTATTATAATATCATTCCTACTTTTATTAGTTTAAACAAAAAAATTATTTCTATCAGTTTATTTATGAATGAACTTTATTATCAGAGTAATTCCATTGATAAAGTTATTAATATAAATTATACATTGTCGTATTTTTTTGAGTTTTTTTATTATAATTTCTTTTATATATACTGATAAAAAATTCTGCCAATAAAATTTACCATAATCTATTAATAAAATATTTTTATTAGTATTTTTAATTGTATTCATAAAATTTAATATTGGCTCTAATTTACAGCAAATTAATTTAAATTTTAATCACTATCTACGACTCAATTGGATTACATATTCGAGGTGCTTTGGCCTGGTTATGAACTTCAATGACGCCAGAAGATTAATTAATTACATCTTGAATTATGAAGCAGCTGCAATTATAATCACGCAGTGCTCAATTTTTATTAGAGGTGAGCATTTCTGGTTCGTTTTGATTTTCATCAAAATACTAACCAAATCAATTTATTTATTCATTTTTAAATCAAAACCAAAACCGAACCAAAACTGGTTTAAACCAACCAGTTTCGGTTCGGTTCGGTTAATTAAAAGGAAAAATCGGAAAAAAACTGATTTCATCTTGGCCAAGCATATCGAGCAGGTTTTCTGAAATTGAAAATCAGGAAGCCAGAGAGAACAAGAGTCAAACGAAAATTAAAAAAAAAATAATTCTCACAACATTCATTACAGTAATCACAACATGAGCATACTATAGCAAATCAACAACCTTGTAAATAAATATAGAAAATGAATATATAATAGATTTACAGAAATCAGAAAAAAAAGTAAACAGGGACAAAAATTAAGAGATAAAGATTAAAGAGAGGGGGGCTCCAGAGCTGCTGTTTGGTTATTAATCCATGAGCTTAGTCGACTATGCTTAAAGAAAACAATAAAAAGATTGAGAGATGAAAGATAATGATGGTTCGTTCACCAGATCTATTTTGGGAGAGGAGGGGAGGTTGTGCTTAAAGCCTTAAAGAAAGGTTGAGAGAGATGAGAGATGAAGATGTTGAGGGGGCGAGGCTGTGAGAAAGGTTGAGAGATGAGAGATGAAGATGGGGGGTGGAGGGGGGGTTGTGCTGAGAGATGAAGATCGAGAAACATGGGCGAGAAAGGTTGAGAGTGAAGATGGGGGTGGGGCTGCGTTGAGAGATGAAGATTGTGAAACATGGGTGGCGGCTAGGGTTTAGAAAGGAGAAGGGAAAAGCTGAAAAGTAAGTATTTATAGTACAATTGATTTTTTTATTTCAATCGGTTCGGTTTTATCTTTTTAAAACCAAAATCGAACCGAACCGAATCGACTTGTTTTTTAATTTTTCTAATCAGTTTAATCAGTTTTTTTTACGATTCAGTTTTTTCGATTATTTTTTTTCTCAGTTTAATCGATTTTTTGATTTTTTTACTCACCCTTGATTTTCATGCTTCCACAAGAAGGACAATAAAGTGGAAGACATGTCAAAACTATTAAAATTATAAAATATTTTTTATGTTTTCCCCCAAAATCTTAATTTGTCAGGAATGATCCTTTTTCAGCCATTGGATAATTTAGTTATTAGAGGTTGAAAGCATGACACATATCACATCACCACCGATTCAACCCAAAAGTAATTAGCATAATGCTATAACATCAGTAAGTCTTTTCATAATCAAATCATAGTTTAAGGAGTAAACCTTCAATTTAATTTTGTATGGTGACCACAGAATCATACTGAAAAATATTACTATAACTTTATGAATTAACATATTCTAAAAATAAAGTTATTAGCACGATGCACATTATTTTTTCTTTATTGGTGAAAAGTCTTTTTTATACTCATTAAACTTGGATTAATTTTATAAACTAACTTGGGATTGATTGATTCGGATATAAATAAATTTAGACTGAAAAAAAAAACTTAAGTTTATTTTATAAAAAATTAAATTAACTCATGATTCGAATCGATTTTTTTTTAATAATAATTTTGATTTGATGTTTTTCTTCTTACACTCCCACATAACTTTTTTTCCTCGGCGTGAACTTCCTTTTTCAGATACCCTAAAAGCAAGTCTGACCTTGAAGGGCAAGACCCGAGCCTTTTCCCATATCTCCTACATTCAGATTAGAGAGCCCAAATAGTGTTCAGAACACGTGAAGGCCCAGTTCTGACTAGGCAAAGATTCATCAACTGGATCACTTCTAAGCACAACAATCCTATTCAATTCGAACTGTGATTTCTTAATCCATATCCCTCTATCTCCGGAAACAACAAGGACATGCCAAGATTTCCCATCGTGTAGTCGTAATCCTCCGGAAAAAATCTCTTCCTGCCTGCCTGTTCATACTCCACATCATCTATCTGTCACCTAGTTTTTTTCCCAATAAAAAAGAAAGAAAAAAAAAAAGAATGAATCACAAAAAAAATATATTAAATGCAAAAGGATATGGGGGTACTGGACTAAACAACCACACCAAGCCCAACTATACTGGGCTTGTAAGACCAGCTTGCTCTTTTTTAAAAAAGAATATGTAAAATAAAAAATTTCTAACTGTTTTGTAGCTTGTTAGGTATTGTTGGAGTGATTTTCTTAAATTATTTTTTATTTAAAAGTATATTGAAATAATATTTAAAAGTTCTTCTTGCTCCCTTTCCACTCTCAGTCTACAAAATTCTTTCTGAATTTCCATAGCCACCAATTTTTCGCTATAATGATGAATAGGGCCTATAGAGATTACTCGAGGAGTGTAGGCATCTTCCTTTCGATCACGAAGTGCTGAAGGAACTTCATAGATACACTGCTCAGACCGAAAGCTAGTCTCCAAGTCATCTCGAATAATAATTAAAATATCTTGGCGCAGCTTTTCAATTGGAATTGAAGGGCTTTTTAATCGATCGTTTTCTCCCATTTGTTGAAGTTTTCTGATCATGTGACAAATAAACAACTGTAATTAACTAGTGATGAAATTAACTTCAAATTAAGCAGCAGAAGGAAAAGGTACTAAAATAAATTACAGGCAAGTTAATAATCAGTATTGCCGTACTTGGGGTTCGATTTAAAAAAATCTCATGGCAACTTATTTAATCATACATGAAATTATTCTTTGTCTTTGGAAGCAACATTAATGGAACAAATTAAGGAACATGAACAGTAACGAAACAAAACTTGCTAGTACGCAAAGAACCTTAGTTCCTTGGTCTGAAAAGCGGAGGCACTTGATTTCCTGGATGCTATACTAATTCACCCTCGACCTTTGTCTCTCTTGTACTCCTCAGTACAAGTAGGTATGAGTTCTCCTGTCTCTCCACTCTCGTTATATCCCTTTTATTTATAGGCAATATTCAAGTTTAATTCATTCTTTATTTATTAATTAAGAAAATGAGTGTAATAATTCTGAGGGGTGTAACTCAACTGGTCAGATTTTAGATTTGTTTTCTAGAAGTTACCATTTCGAGTGTCACAAATCTCAGGGCCACTGGAGGCTTGTATGATTGTTAATTTTAAGGTCTCGAGGGATTAATCAAGGTGCGCGTAAACTGACCCGGACACCCACGACTATTAAAAAAAAAAAAAAGGGTGCAGCTGCAATTGACCTTTCACCTACCTGAAAAATGTTTCATAATTCTTTTATATCCATGTCTGAAAGCACCATATATCTCATTCAAATTATAATATCTTTAAGATTAGAGTTTATGAAATAGAGAAATTTTATGGTATTTATGTTGTAACTAGTCAAATTCTAAAATTACAGTTTCGTCTTAATAAAAACGGTAGAGCATTGTTAAATAATTAAAAACAATGTCATGTTATTAATAAAAAATCATACTCCTTTTCAACCGACTCTTCTCTCCATCTCTTTCAAAAAAGAAACAAGATTGAAAAAACAGAGGAAAAACAACACAAACTTCCTTTATGTCAATTGGACTTTGAATCTCACCAAAACAAATTATCATGCTATTTAATTGTGTTTAATTAAAATATTTAAAAACTTAACAAAAAAACCAAAGCAGATCTAACTCCTAATTTACTCCTTTTATTAATCAACAAGAAAATCCATTAAAAGTTTACAACTTTAATTTCAAATCTTGGTTTTCATTCTTTATACCGAAACAAAATTATAAACTAATAAAAACTCATTTTTCTTGGTCAAAGTATTGTACCTAATTCTAATTCATTGATAACTATTTCTTCTTTCTATTGTTTGTAAATCAAATAAAAACACCTATACCATTTTTACATAAATAGAGAGAGTTCGTTGAAACAAGAAAGGTGAAGAGGAAGGAACCAAGCGAGAGAGAGAGAGAGAGTTTAAGGAGGTGACATTGTTTTTAATTATTTAATGATATGACATGTTTTAACTGTTGAAAATTTAATTAAAAACATGATTAATGTACATTTAAAGTCAAATTAAAAATAGAATCCACTTACTTTTTGGATTAAAATTTGTTAAATTTAACCTTTTAGTATGAAACATTAACATGATTTAAATAAATTATGGATGAATGAGAAATTAATCTCAAAGAACTCTTGGTTAATATGTTTTGATGAAATCTAAAACCTTTTAAAAGCACTCTATTGTCATATAAATTTTTTTTTTTATTTGTGTTTATAAAGTGAATAGTAAAAAAGTTAAAGTTAGATCCAAAGAGCATCCAAGTTTTTAGAGGAGAGAAGTTCTAGGAAAAATAGGTTTTGAGCTTAAATCCACAAGTGTGTGCACGTCGGCTAGACCCGACTTCAGGCTCGGGCCTGATTGTGGGTTTGAGTTCATTGTAAAATAATCTTTTGTGAAAATAATTTTTTGAGTCATAAAAGATTATTTTTTGCCAATTTAAATTTGAACTTGGATATGGTCTATGAAGAATTATTTTTTCCAGCTAGCCCATTGTTTTATCCTACCCATAAAAAGAAGAATCTGATAAGTTTTTTTCAAAACTCTTTCAGCATAAATAGATTTTTTAGCTCAAAAGTCACATGATTTAAATAAAAAAATATTCATGTTTAATTCTGACTTATGAAGGGTAATAAAAGCTATTAATAGGAATTCTATCATCATTTAATTCCTAAAATTCACTATAAAAAAGGTTGAAGCATGGTGTTTGGAGTTGATTAATTATGTATTGTTTTGATATAATTTAACACTCTTCTTCACTTTATTTTTCAATATTGTGTTTTGATTTTAAATATTTTTTCTCTCTCAAATTTCTCATAATCTAGAATTTAAGTTCAATACTTGTAGAAGGATCATTTTTTAGGGCTTTGTTTGGTAAGAAAAAAATTTCTCTAAAATAAAACTACCCAAAATAGGTCAAAGGAGTGTTTGCCACATACTTAAACCCAAAATACCTTTAAAAAAAAAAAAAAAAAGGCAAACCAAACACAATACAAGATCTTTTGACTTAATTTTTTTTTACTTAATTGCGGAGTTGACTAGAAATTTTTGTTAATGCATTTCTAGTTTTGATTAGAAAAATGGTAGTATTTTTCTTTGAATTCAACTCTTGAATTCCTTATCTGCATCACTGCATGGAGGTGCTAAAGAGGTTAGTATGGTTCTTTGTCTAATCAAAGCAAGCTTAAAAGCATACCGGTCTACGATGTATATAATTTTATGTGGTATATATTTATTGAAGAGCATCCACTATTCCTCCCAGCCCAATTCTTGTCACCTTCTACAAATTACAATGGCCATTTTGAAGCTTTTTTAAGAGCACCAGACTTGGATGGATTTTTATCCTATGGAAAGGGTTCTTGGCTTATAAGCAATCAAGTTATTAACTTTGATTTGCATATAGGCCATGATAGGAGGATTGATATGATGCAATATTAATAAAGATAATGACTAATTATCTGCCTATGATACAATAAACAACTCTTGACTTGAAAATTAAACAATGTTCACATATAATAATACATGATATATACATTGATTTCAATGTTTTGGAAAAAAAAAGTATCTTGATAAAAATTTATGATAGGCAAGATTATATAAGCAATCAAGTCACTAACTTTAATTACATGGTGGTCATGCTAGGAAAATTGATATGACATAATATTAAGTCAGACAATGACTAATCATTTGCCTTTGATACAATAAATAACTCGTAATTTGAAAATTAAATAGTGTTCATACATAACAATACATGATATATGCATTAATTTCAATGTTTTGGAAATAAATAAATAATACCTTAATAAATTAAATTTTTATTAATTAATGTATAAATTAATAAATTATTAATTTATCGATTAAATAATATCTTGATTAACTAACAAATTTTCATAGTCCTAAAAATATTAATTTATAGAGGTTTAGTTGTGTTTTCATTTTATATTCCAAGTCAACACAATATATATAGCATATTAGTCCAAACACAACATGAGATTTAATCAGAAAACAAATATTTCAAATAAGCATGTTCATCAAATCAATCGATTGTTATAATAAACTACCCCCTCCTTATGTATCTATTTTTAAGAAAAAAAATGATTAAAAAATAAAATATTTGATTAGTTTTAGTTTCTTGTGAACAAACCTAGTATAATTTTGGTTATAGAGAGGCTATTGTAAAATATGATACAAGGTCCATTGAAAAAAAAGAAGAGAAAATATATGAAATTTGCTCCAATTAGGTTGAGATTGATGGTAATTAGTTGATTCAAATAAATTCTAAAAAGATTATGAAGGATCCAAATGAAAATTTTATGAACAAATTATCAAGAAAATATTGCATATGATAATGAATGTTGTTAATATTTCACATCATCTAGGTCATCTCATTTATAAGTATTATATAATCTTATCTTTTAAAGTCATGGACAATATGATGGGACGATTGAACATGATTAATAAGCATATGTTTATTTTGAGATAAGATAATTTAATTAAATTGCAAGCTAAAATTCTTGAAGCAGCTTTCAAGACTTGTTGTATAGTACTAATATTTACATGACAAGTAACAAATATGTTATTGGCACTACATGTTATAAAAAAATAAAGATATGCAGGTCATATAAGCAATCAAATCACTAACTTTAATTTGCATACATGACATGTTAGGAGTATTGATGTGACACAATATTAATACATACAAGGACTAATTATTTGCCTATGATACAATAATTAGATGTTATTGCAACATGCTTCTATCTAAAAACAAAGCAGTTGATTAGGATTATATATATTTTTTTCTTATAAAGATATGTTTTTGACCTATTTAAGCATTTATAATCTTTTCTCTTAATCAAGTTGGGGGGGAAAAATTAAGTTTTAGATTTTTGACAATATTTTTAGATTTTTGACAATAGAGGTAAGGTCACTTTTTGGCCCTTTTAGTGAATCTTTTGTCTTCTTATTCCTTTGAATTGTAATATGTTTAGGTTTAATTATGCGAGCTGCTCATGAACGTGGAGAATATAATTTTTTTTTTATTTAGATAGATTATAGTAAAATATGATGTACAAAGTCCCCTGAATTTGATTTATTTTTACATAACTTGCTCCAATTTTTTTGAGTTAATGATACAAGAACGTTTTCAGATGTGGGGCAAGAGATTTACATCCGTGTGGATAGAGCTGAATTAGGTACATGTCCAATTCTACTACTAACTTGTTTACTTTGCCTTTGTTCACTTGCTATGCCACAAGTTTTGATTCTTGAAGAAATCTCATAGACCTGATAAATCACAAGCAATCAGTTTTCTTATAATTTATTAGAAGTAATTGTCTAATTGTATGAGCAATGTTTTTTTTTTTAATTAATCAGCACGTAATTTTATTAATAGAATGTTTGATAAGGGTAACTCAATGAACTCGGAATTGATTGTTTTGGTTAAGTAATCATATTATTATTTCCTAGTATAATGGATTGAGTAGTTTTGTAACACACACATGCCTATATTGCCACTCATAGAAATGACTAACATTTTTTTACTTTCCTTCTAAGAATATATATTACAAATTAAACAATATGCTAAAACCTTTTTCACAGTAATCCATTGTGAATTTCTTTTCTAATCATTAATTTTTTTTCTTTTCAATTATATTATTTTGTGGCCAAATTAACTATCAATTTCTTATAATTTGTTATGGAGAAACACAGTTGAAAGAAGGAGGCCCAAAGTATAAAACAAGAAAAAATTACATGTTTGGATTGAAACTCGCATAAGTGTGTTGTGGACGTGAGAGTAATTTTATGATACTCATAAAGTAATTAGTAATTTTCTATTAATTATTTTAAGAAGTTTTCGTTAAAGAAACAAATAGATACAAATAAAAAAAAGAAATTATATGTGGAGATATATTTATCATTTTTAATGGGTCATAAATTTTATTCTCTCTCTCTTGTATCTGTTTCTTTTTTGAAAGTGAAATTAAAGAAGTAACTAACAATATCATACTAGTTATTCTCTAAACACCACAAAATCTATCTTTATGCAGGTCATGTTGGAGTATTGACATGGTTGATATATAATGCAAAGAAGGATTGAGTATTTTCCTTTGGTATAATAAGTAGATGCTGTTATTGATAAAAGCTTACCTCATGCTTTGAACTAAAAGCAAAGTAGTTGATCTTGGGATGTAGTATTTTTTAAGCAAAAACATAATTTTTTAAAAGTATAGTATTCATTTATCAAACATATTTTTGGAAATGTTACTTTCATTTTATATTCCTAGAAAACACAACATAATATAAACAATACAAAAAAAAAAAAAAAATTCTAAACAAACCCATTCAAATTACATGGTTGATACTAGAAACTACTCTCTCTTGATCTATAAATAAAAGAAAATGATTCGAAAATTGAATTGAACTATATGATGAGAAGGTGTTACACCACACATCAAAGTTATGAACTTTATTATGTTTAAATAGATATCTCCATGGTAAACATATATGCTTTCTTATAATAAGTTTTCCAGTTCATATTATGAAAGGAGTGACTACAGAATTTAAGATGACTATTATAACCCAATACACATTAGTATCTAATTGATAAAACAGATTATATATATATATATATATATATATATATATATATATATATATTAAGTTGAAAACCTACAGCTTATGATATGCTGTCAATTCAACAATCAGAATTGGCAAACTCTGAGGTCAAGTGAAAAAAATCCTCGAGAACCAACTCATAGATGAAAAAACAAGAAAAATGCTCAGCCAAGGCTTCAAGAATCTCTCAGCTTATCACTCTCCTAAGAAAACAAACCAGACCTGCTGTTCATACGATGACAACTCTCCTGATCAGCATGAAGAATTACATTAATGTAGTCACCAAACAAAAGCCAACTCACATCAAAAGTAAATTTCAAAATGGACAGTGCAAAAACTGATCTATCCCTCAGTATGATGCTAAGGCGGAGAATTTACGTTGGTTAGAAAGATGTGTTGTTGCTTATGCTAGGAATGCTGAAGCCATCCCTAATCTATTTTACCGTATTGTTGAGGGGTATAACTTGTGTAGAATGTAAGGCCAATGGGTGGCAACAGAAAGGTTCGTTTGGCTTAGAAATCCTTTCTCAAGAATCTAGTAGTTCGGTCTCAGTCCCTTTCTTTTCTAGCTACTTGTTACCAAATATGTCCAGCCACCGAAGAATCTCCATCGCTGTTATGAACACAGATTTCCACTCCTACAGCCAAAGTTTTATGCACCTCAGCTTCTACCTTGTCCTTGCTTTTAGATCAGTTCGCTACCACGAAATTCTGTTGTTTGCCATCACAATAGCACTGCCCATAGAATTCTCACTAATTTCACCATCAGTCTCTACTATTTCTCCTTGATGATCTAGGACGGCAACCTTCTGTTTTCTAACATAACATGTTGGGCTTGCACACTGTAGCTTTCCTTTCCTTTTTCTCCTATATTTTCATTAGAGAGCCCAAATAGAGTGTTCAGGAGACGTGAAGCCCATCACCTAATTCATCTGCAGGTTGACACCAAGGAAAAGACTTATCAACTTGATCACTATGAACCACAACAATAACTCTGATTTCCATATCCCTCTGTCTCCGGAAACAACAAGGATACGCCAAGATTCCCCATGGTGTCATCGTAATCCTCCAGAAAAACTCTCTTCCTGCCTGGATGGTCATACTCCCGAAAAAAAGCTCCACATCATCGGTCCATCACCTAATTTTTTTTCCAATAAAAAAAGAAAACAAATCAAGAAGCCCAAATTCGCCCAGCTCTTGTTTTATTCCTTAAAAAATATATAAAGAAAATATATAAAATGGAAAACATAAACGACTTGGGGGCACTCTAATAAACACTCCCCTTCTCCTACCAGTTAACACTCATAAAAACCTAGCAGACAAGGTAAAAAAAAAAAACAGAGAGGGGGTGTGTTGTAGCTCAACTGCTAACCTCCAGCCAACTTCTAACAACACGAGTAGGACCAACCTAATCTTCTTCCGTAGGTGATCCCAGCGCCACCAATCCAAACACTACCCGACGTAGGACGCCCCCAATGCACCGCTTGAATTCCCGTTATATCCTCGTCAAACTCTAAATTTTTCTTAGTTTTTGCCTTAAAAAAAATTGAGGGGCAACTCTGCCTTTTAAACTTTACATATTTTCTTGATTTTTTACATATCGAGTGCGGCATCATCCAATTCAGGCACCACATCATAACTTGCATTGTCGTCACCATCCACCTCATCATCAAATTTTGGTTTGATGCTTAGATCGATAATGGTAGTTTGACAGAACAGTTTCCTATCCTCTTCCGTTTATCCAATGATAAAGAAGCAAGCCTCAGATGGGAACGTGGGATGGTGATGAATGATTTTGATTCTTCTCCTGGACTAGACCTTTGCGAGGAAGAAACATTGGTTTATTAGATCAAATGTATGTTATTCTTTGCACTTTGACAAAGATGTAGAGGATAAACTAGTTTGGAAAAACAACACTACAGACAGATTCTTTAGTTAAATCTTTTTGTGGGTTATTAAGCTCCAATCCCTCCATTGACACTATCTTCATCTTTGCTAAGATTTGAAGTGGAATCGTGCCATCTAAAGTAGAGGTTTTTTGTTGGATAGCTATCATCAACAAAATCAACATTCATAGTATGTTGGTCAAAATAGGTATTTTGGATATCTCACATAAAGTAGAAGAGGCAATGACTGATTTAGTTGGTGCTTGGTTTAAAGACCTCTTATATTCTTTTAAAATAGTCGGTGATGGTCTGATTGTTTTAGTTTTGGTAGTTTAGTTTGGCAGCTCTGTTTCTATGCGGAGGCAATCGTGCATATTAGGGTTATTGCTCTGTTTTTCTTGTGGTTTGTTGGCCTATTCTTCTTCTCCCTGTTCCTTTTTATATTTGCGTGCCTTTGCAGATGTTTATCTCCTTATTCCCGCCGTAATTTGGTGTTTTTCAATACATTCCTCTAGTTATATATATATAAAAAAAAGATAAAAAAGAGGTACGTGGGTCTGATTCAAATAGCCTAGTCACACACACTAAGCTTGTCAGTTTAACGCACTTTTTTCTCTTTAAAAATATATTTTTTAAAAATCTTAAATGTAAAACCTTAAATTGACATAGGATACACTATTAGATAGTGTTTGGTTAGAGATCTCTTGTTTAGATGGATCAAAATTCACTATAAAACTACCATAAAAATAAATTTATTTTATTTTTCTGTATTCATCCTTCTAATCAAACACATTTCTACCCTTTTTGTGTATGTTTTTTTCCCCTTTAAAGACACTAATCAAACGTAATTTATAAACACTACCCTTCTATTACACGTCAAAACACATAAAAACCTAGTAGACAAGTAAAAAGGAAAACAGAGAGTGTTGAGGTTCCATAGCTAAGCTCCAGCCACCATCCGACAACATAAGTCGGACCAACAAAATCTTCTTACCCAAATAATGCCAGTGCCATCAAGCCAAACACTGCCTTCGTGGTTGTTTGGAGTTGTGTTATAGCTAAGAATAAGTATAGCAGTGACAATTATTAGATGTTAATAATAGCAGGTGTAAGCACGTGAGAGGTAGTTAGGAATTAGTTAGTTTGTTAGTTGTTAGTAAGCACGTAATGCATATTAACTAATATATAATGGAAGAAGTTGATGTCTTACAAATGAAAAGTAATAACAGAATTCATTCTTCTAAAATCTCAGTCTTTTTCTCTCTGTTTCTTCCATTTCTTCGGTCTTTGTTAAGCCAAACTTAATAATTGGTATCAAAGCATAGCAGACGACAATAAACTCAAGGCAGTAAATGAAAACTGCAAAAAGTTGGAGAATCAGCTACAAAGTCATCACCTAGAATGACATGAATCTATGGTTGAAAGTAAGGAACGTTGGCTGGAGTAAGGCACCAAGATTGATCAGCTAGTCCTACAGATGGAATCAATATCCACACAGATCTAACAATTCATTGCTTCTCAACCAGCGAGAAAGGAAATTGGAACTAGTTCCAAAGGCATTTTGGCTATTCCAGGAGCTGATAAAGAAACAAGAATGCCCGTCTCAGCTAAAAGAATCGCACCATGACACAGGAATCAGTTCAGAAGTGATCAAATGATGGGGCAAGAACCTCATAAGATGGGATACAACATACCATTGCCAAGGGTAGAGAATCCTCGTGGATGGTTGTGAAAATGCAGAAAATATTTCAAGATTAACATGATAACTGCGCACCAGTGGATAGAAGTGGTCTCGTATTACTTGGAGGGCAAGACAGATGTGTGGTTCGAAGGATTAGTACGAGAGAATGAATCTTGGATCGACTGGGAGGAATTTGCACAAACTCTTTGCAGACGGTTTGGCAGTAGAGAAGACAGTGTGGAAGAATTCAACAAACTGATCCAAGATAGGAGTGTGGATGACTATATAAAATGATTTAAGGAGCTGAGATCATTGATGAGTGCTCTTAATCCATCTTTAACAGAATCCTACTACGTTTCTAGCTTCATTAGTAGGCTGAAGAAGGATATTAAACCGATGCTGAAGATCTTGAAATCTTCAAATGTGTTAATGACATTTGAACATGCTAGGTGGCAGGAAAAGTCTAACAATGCATTAACCAAGAGGACCAGATCAATGCAGCGCAGTCGCACTATATTCAACAATGAAAGAGTAACAAGTAATGCTCCATCTACTGTCTTTAGCCCAAATCGGATTGAAGGGGGAAAACTTCACTCAGATAGCTTATTTAAATAGAGGAAGAGGCTCGGGTAGTGCTAAAGATTTACATATGATCAAAGGGGTAGAGGACAAGGGAATCAAGGAACTAGAAGGCGCAGTGCAGGATGAATGCAAAGAAATAAGCCCGATAGATGAATTTGGACTATCACTAAATGCCTTAATAGAAAATGATACCTACAATACTATCAGGATTAAGGGGAACTGTCGGGAAAGAGACCTTATAATTCTAATAAATAGTGGAAGTACCCATAATTTCATTGATGAGAGCATAATTACAGAGTTGAATGCTGTCAAAAGTAAAACCACGTTATTAGCAGTGACTGTGGCTAATGGAAACATTATGTTATGCAAGATGCAGAGTCCTAGCTTTACTTGGTTCATGCAGAGCTATAAGTTCAAGGCCAACTTGAGGGTGCTGAAATTAGACAGACATGAAATAGTGTTGGGAGTGGATTGGTTGAAGTAGCACTCTCCAGTTCTCTTTGATTTCATCAAGCTCCGATTATCATTTAAAAAAGATGGCAGAATGATTGAATTAAAAGTAATATCTCAGATTTTGGACTTGCAAATGATAACAACAATTAAAAAGTAGAAAAGCTTCAAGGATGTGATTGTAGGAGTAGTTGGTCAGTTTTTTGCTATGGACATGGAAGAGGAAGAAAAGCCAACCGAAGCTGCTGTGGAGATTGAGGCCTTGTTGAGGGAATTTTCTGGACTTTTTGAAGAACCACGAACTTTACCACCAGCAAGGAAGTTTGATCATAAAATTCTACTAAAATCAGGTTCACAAGTTATCAACATCAGACCCTACAAAAGCTCATTCATCCAAAAGGGCAAGATAGAGAAGCTAGTGAAGGAAATGCTTTCCAATGGAGTAATACAGCACAATGTTAGTCCCTTTGCATAACTTGTAAAAAAGAAGGACAACATATGGAGATTCTGCATCGATTATTGACAACTTAATGAGCAGATCATCAAGAACATATTTTCCATTCCTCTTATAGACGATCTCATTAATGAGCTGCATGGTTCCAAGTTCTTCTCTAAGCTGGACCTGCAATCAGGGTATCATCAGGTCAGAATGCATGAAGAAGATATTGAAAAAACAACATTTAGGATGCATCACGGGCATTATGAGTTTAGAGTTATGTCTTTTGGCCTCACAAATGCCTCGGCCACCTTCCAAGCATTGATGAATAGCGTACTAGAGCCTTTTCTGTGAAAATTCATATTGGTATTTTTTGATGACATCCTTATTTACAGCTCAACCTTTGAGTTGCACCTTGCTTACCTCAGGTAAGTTTTGGAGACTTTGAGTGCTAACCAATTATTTGCTAAGAAATCCAAATGTGCATTCGAGGAACAACAGGTAGAATATTTGGGGCATGTGATCTCCATAGAAGGAGTGGCAACAAACAGGAAGAAAATTGAGGCTGTAGCCAATTGGCGTGCTCCACAATCTTTGAAGGAATTGAGAGGGTTCCTTGGGTTGGCTGGGTACTACAGGAAATTCATACGACATTTTGGAATCATTAGTAAACCCCTCACTAACCTGCTGAAGAAAAAAAATTATGGATGGAATACACAAGCTCAACAAGCATTCACGGTTTTAAAGAAGGCCCCGTGTGAGGCACCAGTTCTCACATTACCCGATTTCTCAAAACATTTGTTCTAGAAACCGATGCCTGTGATTATGGTTTGGGAGCTGTACTAAGCCAAGAAGGTAAATCAGTAGCCTACTTTACCAAATCCTTAAGCTCAAAACACTTAGGATTGTCCATTTATGAGAAGGAGTACCTGACTATTCTTATGGTTGTGGAGAAATGAAGACACTACTTAGAACAAGAATAATTCATCATACAAACAAATCACAAAAGCTTGAAGTATCTGTTGGACCAGAAAATCCACACTGTAATTCAGAAGAAGGGCTTGACGAAACTCTTGGGGTTGAGGTATAAAATATTATATAGAAAGGGAAGGGAGAATATTATTGCTGATGCATTATCCAGGAAGAACAGTTGTGAAATTTCTACTAAGGATATCGGGACCTTGAAAGCAATAACCAATGTACTGCCTGCATGGTATGAAGATGTTTATGCATCTTATGAGAAGGACTGCAAGTTACAGACCATTATCCTTAGTAAACTGACAGGTGCAACAGGGAACCCGACTATACTTATAAAGAGGGAATCCTGCGATACAATGGCAGGATAATGGTTGGGCAGGAAGGACATCTCAGAACTCTATTAGTGAAGTCTGTACATGATTCCTATATTAGGGGACATGCTGGCATTCAGAACACCTATAGAAGGCTGAAGACGAACTTCTACTGGTATGGAATGAAAGCCATGGTAAAATAGGCAGTGGAAGAATGTAATGCGTGTAGGCAAGCCAAGGTGGAAAGGGTAGCCTATCCAGGACTGTTGCAGCCCCTACCAGTTCCTGGTGGTACATGGGAGTCCATTACCATGGATTTTATAAAAGGGTTACCAAGTTTAGAAGGAAGAAATGCTATTACGGTAGTGGTTGACAGGTTCACTAAATATGAACATTTCATTGCACTCACTCATCCATTCACAGCACAAGACATTGCACAATTGTTCCTATACCATTTCTACAAATTTCATGGATTACCTGCAGTCATTGTCACTGATAGGGACAGAATCTTCACTAGTGTCTTTTGGAAAGAGTTTTTCAAGAAGCTGGGGGTTATGATGTTGATGAGCACGACCTATCATCCACAGACGGATGAGCAAACCAAGAGAGTGAACCAATGTTTAGAAACATATCTTCGATGCATGACCATGCATCAACCGAAACAATGGTTTCAATGGTTATTATTGGCGCAGTGGTGGTATAATTCCAGCCATCATGCAACACTGGGCATGAGTCATTTCCAAGCTCTTTATTGTTATGCTCCTCCACAGATGGAGTGGTTGGCGCAAGAGCCTACTCCAATAGCTGCGGTGGAAGAGGTGTTGCAGGGGAGGGCAAACATGGATCACACACTGAAGAAGCAGCTAGAAACAGCAAGGCACAAAATGAAGCAACTTTCTGATAAAAAACTAACAGAGAGGGAATTTGCAGAGGGTGACTGGGTTTTCTGAAACTGCAGCCTTATAGGCAAAACAATGTGGCAGCAAGAAAAAACCTTAAGCTCAATCCTAGGTACTATGGCCCTTATCAGATCAGCAAAAGGATTGGAATAGTGGCTTATGAGTTGAAGCTTCCAAAGGGAAGCTAGATACATCCAGTATTCCATATATCTTTACTTAAGAGAAACATTGGAGATGCAACCATTGTGTCATCCAAGCTGCCAGTATCAGATAAAGAAGGGCGAATGCAAGTCTTGCCTATAGCCATACTGGATAGGAAGCTGATGAAGAAGGGTAATGGAGCAGCTACTGCAGTATTGGTTCAGTGGTCTAATCTCTATCCAGAAGATGCAACTTGGGAAGATCTTACTGATCTACAGAAGCAGTTTCCAGATTGCCAAGCAGTTTTCAAAACATCTTAATTGAGCATTCTCGTGGACAAGAAGACACTCAAGGAGGAGTATTGTTATAGCTAAGAATAAAAATAGCAGTGACAGTTATTAGCTCTTAATAATAGCAGGTGCAAGGCACGTGGGAGGTAGTTAGGAATCAGTTAGTCTGTTAGTAGTTAGTAAGCACGTAATGCATGTTAACTGATATATAAGGGAAGAAGTTGATGTATTGCACACGAAAAGTAATAAACATAATTCATTCTTCTAAAATCTCAGTCTTTTTCTCTCTGTTTCTTCCATTTCTTCAGTCTTTGTTAAGCCAAGCTTGACAAGTTGGCATGTTATAGTCCGGCAACGAAAAATGTTATTTGATGAAGATCCACCGACAAGGATCCTCATATTTTCCGATGGTGATTCACACGCTTTGTACAATGTTATCAGTTGGTCGTCTGGTGCTCGTGTGCTTATCGTCCCTGCTTGTCTGTCCAATTAGGAGGATCTCAAACGCCACATAGGAATCCATAATCAGTATCACATAATCAATAGTTGATGGATGGATAGATAGATACAAAAGTACATAGACACACTAGATAACATTCCTTAAAGTTGATTACAACAAAGTACAATACTGATGATTATTCTTTTATTTTTACAATCAAACAAGTGAAGTAAAATTTATTAGCCACAGAAAAGGAAAGGAGGAATTGTACAGACACTGAAGCAATCGAACCTTGAGTACTAAAAAAAAGATCGAACAAAGTTTCCCAAAGTGATGAACAGGACGATCAATCCAACAACGGTTCCAGTGCCTATCCAAACATTCTTGAAATAATGTCTTCTGAGGTAGGCCTTTCTCTTGTTAAACCGGCTGTCATAGTATTTATCTAAAGCTTGGGCGAGCCTGTTATAGCACGAAGAGACTTCTGCGATTCCTTGGCAAAGTTTGTTAATCAGCTTAGCCACGCCATCACTTTCTCCAAGCATATTAACAATAACTTCACTTTTAATGAGCAAATCTGCATCTTCTTTGGTATCCACAAGAAAATCCAAGAATATAACATACCCGCAGATGAACGCTTCATAAGGATAATGACACTGCTCCAGCGCCATCAGGTTTCGAAAGAGACATTCAGTATGATCGTCAATCTCAAGGGTTGGAAGATATAACTTACCTTTCTCGATAGAATCATCTTCCGGATCCGTCCATGATTTTATGTTATATTCAACTGGCTTCTTTGGCTTGAACTTCATTCCTGCTTGGTGCAGCCTAGTTGCTCTGTAATGTTTTTTAATTGTCTGACTACTTGGGTCTTTTGGGTTTGGATCTTTGGTGTTTAGGTCTTTGGGAAGAAAAAAAGATCTTACCAGATCAGTGAAATGTAATGGTTTCTCAGGACTGGTTTTGTTCTTGTTCTTGTTGTACTTCTTAAAGAACGTGCAAGTAAGTTCCCGGAAAGCTATACATGGACAACAGCAATCGGTTTCAGGTAGACAAGAACAACAGGTTTTATCGGTTTCAGGTAGACAAGAGCAACCGGTTTTAGGTGGACAAGAGTAACCGGTTATATTATATTTGGAGACAATACCATATAAAACTTGAAGAATAAAGAACGGCAGCTGATTCTCGAGTAATATCAGGTCCCGTTGCACAGCAGATCTCAGCCAGGGTTTAGCTATTATATAATCGTACTTATATTTCTCCTGGTATTTCTCCTGGTATTTCTCTGTATCTTCTTTGCCTTGAGATTTTTTATCTTCCTTAAATTCTCTATTCTTCAAGAAGAGCTCAAAGATGAATACAGCATCCCATAGAATCATCTTCCAAAACACCTTTTGATCCTCGCAACGTTTAGAAGAATCATCTTCAGAACAATCGAGGATTTCAACTTCACGATCCTTTGGATCCTTGCGAAGTTCAAATGCAGCATCTTCATAACAATTGTGGATTTTAAATTCACAACCTTTTGGATCCTTGCAAAGTTCATATGCAGCATCTTCATAACAATTGCGGATTTTATCTACACGACCTTTAATGGTCTCCACAAGGTCCTCCAGAACCGGTTTCCGTTTTCCCACGGGCAGTCTGTCAAGGAATTGTTTGAAATATCTTCGCTTCAGTTCTTTCATAAATTGGTTTTCATTCTTTTGGTGAATTGGGCCTATACAAATCACCTGAGGGGTATAGGCATCTTTATTTACTTGACGAATGTCTACCGGGACATGGTAGATACACATCTCTTCCGGCAAGGTCGTTTGCATTCTATCTGGAAAGTCTTTCAAAAGCTCTTCAATATCAATTGAAGTGCTCGCTGAACCACTGCCACCGGCCATCTGTCTAATTTCACTGCTCAAATGACAATAAATGTCTGTCATTACCCAAGGGAATCAATTTTAAAAAAAAAAACCCTACTCCCTATTTTTAAGTATTTGAAGTTTGAACTCCTCAATAGAATCTTCCGGGTTGAAAACTTGTTCCCAACCTGACCCATCCTAATTATCGCTAGGAATTACTCCTAATTTTGTTTGATGTTCATTTTCCCCGATGCCTGTGTTATTCGGGACCCATTTATTTTGTCTCTTATTTGGTTTTCTTGGCTGGTTTGTTTTTTCTAGTGCATCGGCTAGCTTCGAGTCATTTTTTTTTCTTTTTTGAATAGCTAGCAAGCATCATTAAAGAAAAAAGAAATTAGACCATTTCATTGCCGGCTGGACTCCAGGGTAAAAATAATGTTAGTAAGACAAAAAAGATTTGAGCGGTTGATATCACACAAATCAGGAAGACTAACATATTGAATGATTTTAGTGACAGGACCCAAACCTTTGAGGGCACAACCGAAAGTAGAGGTAGAGCTATCCGGACTCTTCTTCAAATCCCCAACTGCAGAAAGTAAGGTCGTTACTTTCCCAGGCGAATAGCACAAGAGCAAGCTGTTTGTCCAGAATTAAGAGCTCTCAACAGGAACCTGTGCATATATGGCTCAATCAAGGAATATCCATGCATGTAGAAAACAAAAGGAAATACCGAGCAGAAAATAGAGCAAAAAATTCATTATTGTATGAATAATCCATGGTTTTCCAATCAAACGCAGTGATTTGAATTTTATCTGTATGGCAATGAGGTCATGATACTTAATTCCGAACCGGCCAAGTCATTTGGAGTTTAATCTTAACCCTGCTGCAACTCGAAAATTGTTCTTGTTTTTTCTCAGCATAGGTATGAGCTTATGCATACGGTATATAAACAAAGGAAGAAAAGGGATATTGGGCCATAAATGGGTGATTCAGTTAAAAGAATTAAAAGTTGAACTGACATCAAATAGATTGCAACATATTGAATGAAGACATTTTAGAAGGTGAAGAAGATAGAGAGGAGAAATAAACCTTGGAGGTCTTAGGGTGAAAGAAGACAGAGGAGAAATAAACCTTGGAGGTCTTTCTATAATGCCTTTTCCATAACATGCGTTGCTTCCACATATATATAATGCCGCTGCTAGCTCCTTGTTATCAAACACGTGGTTTGTTTTGATTCGAGTGTCTAGATCTAACTGTTCGAAGGTGTTTCAATAAGCCTATCAAGCTGATTCTTCAATTTAAAGATTTTTAGTTTATTACAATAAAATATATTAAATATTAAAATATATTTTTTTAAAAAATAGATTTTAATATAAATTTAGATCTATAAGTATATAAAATAACAACTCATGATAAACATGATTTTAATATAAATATAAACAAAAATACTAACATTCATATTAAACATATATTCAAACTTGCAATATATATAAGATTAAAATCCTAACATGCATGCTAATAACAAAAATAATAACGCTTAAATTAAAATAATTATAAAAGAGTACTTGTTGAGGCACTTTAAATGAATAAAATTTTTATTATTGTCAAGGATGAATTCTTTGTTCTTAAAGCTTTATTGCTCCTCACTATGTGATTAGGATATTTGTAATATGCCTTTCAGGATTTCAACAACACTATCTTTGTTTAGATGCACTTTCAAATCAAGATATTTGAACCAAAGTAAAAAGACTCAATTATATCTCAATAAAGCTCCAAATTTGTTGGGAGGAAAACCAAAGTATAAAAGAAGAAGAAAAACAGTACTTATTAATAAGGTGAGAAAGAGTGTATAAAAATATAAAAAACATTGTTTAAACTCTTTATTCACCCCTTTTTTTATAGTGAATTTTGAAAGTTAAAATGTTAAAGAATTAGTTCTCACTATTTAACCTTTGATTACCTATCATAAAACAAGAATTAAATTTGAATATAGTAGTTATAAATTTAAATTTTTTAAGCTGAAAAAAACTGTACGAATTTGCTTGAAATGCTTCTGGAAAATTCATGGGATGAATTGGACAAACAATAAGCTAGAAGAAATAATTAATTCTTCATGAACTAGATTCAAGTCCAAATTTTAGCTGGCAAAATATAATGTTTTGTGACAAAAAATATTATTTTACAATAAATTCATGCTTAGATCCGGCCTGACAGGCTTATGCGTTTAAGACTAAAAGTCTAAAACTCACTTTACGTAGAACCTCTCTCCTCTACAATCTTGAGTGTTTTTTAGGTTCAAATTTAACTTTTCAACTACCCCTTTTATAAATATCAAGAAAGTTTTGTTTTTTGTTTTTTTTTTCCAATATAGAATAAAGTTCTTTAGAGGGTTTTGAGTTTTACTAAAACATGCCAACCAATGGTTTTTTTAGATCAATTTTTCATTCACCTATAATTTATTTAAATCATGTTATTGTTCTATATTAAATACCATATGTTGAAAATTGAATTCCAATAAAGTTTTAATCCAAACCTCACTTTTAATTTGATCTGAAATGTTCCTATTAAACATTTTATTTAAATAAATTTTTAACTGTTGCTTCTTAATTATTTAGATTAGGGTGATTATATTTTTTTTTAGATTAATAATGAGATGCTTGTCAATTTTTATTCAATATATTTTAATATTAAGGAGAGTTTTATTTTATTAATTTAAAATTTTTGATGTGTTTGAGTTTGCTTAAGCATGTTTATTAAATTTTGTTTTTTTGAAAATATGTTTTTATTCTTCCCATAAGAGAACGAAGTTGGGTTGTGTCAATTCTATCATTCGTAGCACAATTTATTTTTGTGTTTTGAAAAGTTTTTGAAAAAAATAATTTTTTTTTATTTTAAATTAATAATTTTATTATTATTTTTGGATTATTTTGATACGTTGATGTTAAAAATAATTTTTTAAAAATAAAAAATATATTATTTTAATATATATTTTAAATATAAAATATTTTAAAAAATTATCATTCATACTCTAAAACATTCCTTTAGACATGTTGAGTGCTGTGATAGGGATTTTCAAGCCCATTTAAGTTCAATAAAACCAAATAGACCGAAGCCCAATTCTATAATCCACCATCGTCCAAAATCCAATGTTGTTTATAAGTGAACTTTGTGCCTTTCTAAGATCTAAATAAAAAATTATTATTTTTAAAATTGACAAGTTTTTTATCAAATATAAAAATTTAGATAACTTAATATAATAATAAATGATGTTGATATTTCACATCGTCTAGGTGACTATTATATATAGTTTTATCTTTTAAAGTATAATGGATCACATGATAGGACACTTGAACATCATAAATAAACATATGTCTATTTTGAGATAAGAAAATTTAATTAAATTTTAACTTGAAATTCTTGAACTAGCTTTCAAGACTTGTTGCATAGTACTAAAATTTACATGGCAAGTAAGATATGCAAGACTATATAAGCAAACAAGTCACTAACTTTAATTTGCAAGTTGTCCATGCTAGGAGTATTGATATGACATAATATTAATACCGACAAGAACTAGTCATTTGCTTTTAGTTCGTAACTTGAAAATTAGATAATGTTCACATTAACAATACATGATATATGCATTAATTTCCACGTTTTGGAAAACAAAAATAGAAACTACCTTAGTAAATTAACTCCTCTGTTTTATTAAAAGCTCGGACTTATAATTGATCTGGAGAAAACTGATCAACCCGCAAGGTCAACCCGAAATCTGGGTAACCCCGCAAAACCTAGTGGAGATCCTTTTTTCTCTCTCAAATATGTTTTTTTCTTTTTGCCAGAGACCCCTTTTTTTTCATATTTTTCAGTTAGTTACTAACACATTTGAAAGTTTACTATATAAATACTAGAAGAATATTTTATTTTTTCAATGTGAGATTTGAAGCTCTTTAGTATATATACTCTATATTCACAAGAAAAAAAATTATGTTTTTTCAATATGAGATAAAAAAACCTTTTTGGTTTAATTACTTCAACTTAAAAAATAAGATAATATCTTTTCAATGTGAGATAAAAAAACCTTTTGAAATAATATTTTAAACTTCATTATTTACAACATGTATAATCTATATCCAGATGGATTGTTTTTTAATTTTTTTATATGAAATATTAAAATCTCAATTATTATTTTTAATATTATCGGGTTGATCCGTGTAACTCGGGACTCGGCCCCTTAACCTAATCAATCTCCAGACCGAGTTTGATAACTATGCTTTTAACTAAAAAGTAAAGAAAATGATTGCGAGATATGATATTTTTTAAAGCGAAAATAAATTTTTTAAAAGCACAATATTTATTTATAAAACATATTTTCCGTAATGCCACTTTCATGTCATATTCCTAGACAACATAACTGACAAAACACAACATATATATAAAAAAATGATTTTAATTAAAACAAGCCTATTGAAATTAACAGATTGGCACTAGAAACTACTCCCTCTTTATCAAAAGATAGCAAGAAAAAAAAACTTGATTAAAAAGTATATGAACTTAATGAGAAGGTGTTACACCACAAATCAAAGTTATCAAAATTATAGTGCTCAAATGGATATGTCCATAGTAAAAATATAATGTGGGCTTTTTTATAAGAAGTTCTCAAATTCAAATCATGAAAGGAGTGGCTAGGAAATTAGAGATTAAGAATGACTGTTTTCAAATCATGTTAGAAATACGTACAATTTGTTATTCAATTTTGGAATTATCTATAATTGCCAGGATTAATGCTTTCCATTTGCAAATTACACTACAGGATTGATCCCCAGCAAGCAAGCAAGTAGCCAAAGTTGGTTCCTCTTCCTTCATTCACAGGCCTCGGGAACATAAAACACATCCGAGCAGGAGAAAAGTCATGGGACATTTTTACTCTAAATTTCCACTTTTTGCCGGAATTAACTTCCATAAAATGGAAATAGAGCAACCGTAAAGTATTATTTGTAGGTTTTCTAATTATTTGGGCTCCAACTTCTTTAAGTAAAAGGAAAAAAAGAAAAAGAAAAGGAGAGAGAGATAAAAGAACACAAATTGATCGATTGGGATTTAACAGTTAATTAAAGGGAAAAAGGAGAAAAAATAACCTAACAAATAGCAATAGCACGAGACCACCTCCCCCACATAGATGCGAAGGAATGGAAACATTTCCATGTGCATGTTTTCTTTGCCTTGTTTATAGTGTTAGTTTGTGGTTTTATTTTTTCTTTTTTTCTTTTTTTCGTTTTCTTCCTTCTTGTGTTATGATTTTATATATGCATCAGTACGAGGTACACCTAATTAATGTAAGCTTATTTCTTGTTTTGAAATTTAGACTGTTAATTTAAATTGCTTAATATATTATGAGTACTGTTAATTTGTTTAATTTCTTGGTATGATATATATATATTTGCATCATTTATGTGGGGGATGCTATTAAATTGGTCATTAGAATTTCTAAGGAAATTAACTTAGTAGTTGATACTTTGAATTATTATTGAAAGGTCTTAATTATTTATAAACTCAAAATCCATTAAACTTCTTATTTATATAAAAGTGTAACGAAAGGTCTTCTTCGCATACAAGTTTAGAATTTGACCCCATATGATGAGCTTACCGAAATCTGTTCAATCATTAATTTTTTAAAACGTCCAAAAGGGTTACACTATTTCATTAACTTTTAAGCTGAAATTCTACGAGTAGCTTTCGAGACTTGCTAATATTTACATGGCAAATAATCAATAATCAATATGTTATTTGTAACACATGTTATAAGAATTTATGATATCCAAGACTATATAAGCAAACAAGTCACATACTTTAATTTGCATGCTGGCCATGCTAGGAGTATTGATATGACATAATATTAATACTGACAAGGACTAATCATTTGTGTTAGGTACAATAAATAATTTGTAATTTGAAAATTAGATAGGGTTCATACATAACAATACATGATATATGCATTAACTTCAATGTTTTGGAAAACAATAAACATAAAATTAAAATACCTTTATAAATCAACTTTTATAAATTAATGCACAACTTAATAAATTATTCATTTATCAATTAAATAATATCTCAATTAAATAACAAATTTTCATGGTCTTAAAAGTATTAATTCATATAGGTTTAGATGTGCTTTCATTTTATATTCCTAGTCAACATAATATTGCATATCATTACAAACACAACATTGAGATATAATCAGGAAGAAACTATTTCAAATAAGCATGTTCAAATCAACCGGTTGTTATTATAAACTACCCTCTTCTTGTGTATAAATTGTAAGAAAAAATTGATTAAAAGAATAAAAGATTTGATTAGTTTTTGTTGCTTGTGAAGCAACATAGTTTTATTTTTTGGTATTGGAGAGGCTATTGTAAAATATGATACAAAGTCCATTAAAAAAGTAGGGGAATAAAATCTAAGAAATCCGTTCTAATTAATTTGAGACTAATGGTAATTAGTTGATTCAAATCAATTCTTGAAAGATTGTAAAGGATCTAAATGGAGATTTTATGTATTTTCATGAAAACATTACAACAAAAACATTGCATATAGGAATAAATGATGTTGATATTTCACAT
The DNA here is from genome assembly GCF_000002775.5 of Populus trichocarpa. Taxonomy (NCBI): domain Eukaryota; kingdom Viridiplantae; phylum Streptophyta; class Magnoliopsida; order Malpighiales; family Salicaceae; genus Populus; species Populus trichocarpa. The sequence goes on from NC_037296.2 coordinate 1,375,892, forward strand.
CGTCTAGGTGAGCATTATACGTAATCTTATCTTTTAAAGTCTAACGAACCACATGATGGGACAATTGAACATCATCAATAAGCATCTGTCTATTTTGACATAAGATAATTTAATTAAATTTTAACCTTGAATTCTTGAAGTAGCTTTCAAGACTTGTTGCATAGTACTGGCATTTACATGGCAATTAACGAATATGTTATTTGCTCCACATGTTATAAGAAATCGAGATATGCAAGACTATATAAGCAAACAAGTCACACACTTTAATTTGCATGCTGGCCATGCTAGGAGTATTGATATGACACAATATTAATACTGACAAGGACTAGTCATTTGTGTTTGGTACAACAAATAATTTGTAATTTGGAAATTAGATAGGGTTCATACATAACAATACATGATATATGCATTAACTTCAATGTTTTGGAAAACAATAAACATAAAATTAAAATACCTTTATAAATCAACTTTTTTTAATTAATGTATAACTTAATAAATTATTCATTTATCGATTAAATATAATCTCAATTAACTAACAAATTTCCTTGGTCTTAAAAGTATTAATTTATAGAGGTTTAGAAGTGCTTTCATTTTATATTCCTAGTCAACATAATATTGCATATCATTACAAACACAACATTGAGATATAATCAGGAAGAAACTATTTCAAATAAGCATGTTCAAATCAACCGGTTGTTATTATAAACTACCCTCTTCTTGTGTATAAATTGTAAGAAAAAATTGATTAAAAGAATAAAAGATTTGATTAGTTTTTGTTGCTTGTGAAGCAACATAGTTTTATTTTTTGGTATTGGAGAGGCTATTGTAAAATATGATACAAAGTCCATTAAAAAAGTAGGGGAATAAAATCTAAGAAATCCGTTCTAATTAATTTGAGACTAATGGTAATTAGTTGATTCAAATCAATTCTTGAAAGATTGTAAAGGATCTAAATGGAGATTTTATGTATTTTCATGAAAACATTACAACAAAAACATTGCATATAGGAATAAATGATGTTGATATTTCACATCGTCTAGGTGAGCATTATACGTAATCTTATCTTTTAAAGTCTAACGAACCACATGATGGGACAATTGAACATCATCAATAAGCATCTGTCTATTTTGACATAAGATAATTTAATTAAATTTTAACCTTGAATTCTTGAAGTAGCTTTCAAGACTTGTTGCATAGTACTGGCATTTACATGGCAATTAACGAATATGTTATTTGCTCCACATGTTATAAGAAATCGAGATATGCAAGACTATATAAGCAAACAAGTCACACACTTTAATTTGCATGCTGGCCATGCTAGGAGTATTGATATGACACAATATTAATACTGACAAGGACTAGTCATTTGTGTTTGGTACAACAAATAATTTGTAATTTGGAAATTAGATAGGGTTCATACATAACAATACATGATATATGCATTAACTTCAATGTTTTGGAAAACAATAAACATAAAATTAAAATACCTTTATAAATCAACTTTTTTTAATTAATGCACAACTTAATAAATTATTCATTTATCGATTAAATATAATCTCAATTAACTAACAAATTTCCTTGGTCTTAAAAGTATTAATTTATAGAGGTTTAGAAGTGCTTTCATTTTATATTCCTAGTCAACATAATATTGCATATCATTACAAACACAACATTGAGATATAATCAGGAAGAAACTATTTCAAATAAGCATGTTCAAATCAACCGGTTGTTATTATAAACTACCCTCTTCTTGTGTATAAATTGTAAGAAAAAATTGATTAAAAGAATAAAAGATTTGATTAGTTTTTGTTGCTTGTGAAGCAACATAGTTTATTTTTTGGTATTGGAGAGGCTATTGTAAAATATGATACAAAGTCCATTAAAAAAGTAGGGGAATAAAATCTAAGAAATCCGTTCTAATTAATTTGAGACTAATGGTAATTAGTTGATTCAAATCAATTCTTGAAAGATTGTAAAGGATCTAAATGGAGATTTTATGTATTTTCATGAAAACATTACAACAAAAACATTGCATATAGGAATAAATGATGTTGATATTTCACATCGTCTAGGTGAGCATTATACGTAATCTTATCTTTTAAAGTCTAACGAACCACATGATGGGACAATTGAACATCATCAATAAGCATCTGTCTATTTTGACATAAGATAATTTAATTAAATTTTAACCTTGAATTCTTGAAGTAGCTTTCAAGACTTGTTGCATAGTACTGGCATTTACATGGCAATTAACGAATATGTTATTTGCTCCACATGTTATAAGAAATCGAGATATGCAAGACTATATAAGCAAACAAGTCACACACTTTAATTTGCATGCTGGCCATGCTAGGAGTATTGATATGACACAATATTAATACTGACAAGGACTAGTCATTTGTGTTTGGTACAACAAATAATTTGTAATTTGGAAATTAGATAGGGTTCATACATAACAATACATGATATATGCATTAACTTCAATGTTTTGGAAAACAATAAACATAAAATTAAAATACCTTTATAAATCAACTTTTTTTAATTAATGTATAACTTAATAAATTATTCATTTATCGATTAAATATAATCTCAATTAACTAACAAATTTCCTTGGTCTTAAAAGTATTAATTTATAGAGGTTTAGAAGTGCTTTCATTTTATATTCCTAGTCAACATAATATTGCATATCATTACAAACACAACATTGAGATATAATCAGGAAGAAACTATTTCAAATAAGCATGTTCAAATCAACCGGTTGTTATTATAAACTACCCTCTTCTTGTGTATAAATTGTAAGAAAAAATTGATTAAAAGAATAAAAGATTTGATTAGTTTTTGTTGCTTGTGAAGCAACATAGTTTTATTTTTTGGTATTGGAGAGGCTATTGTAAAATATGATACAAAGTCCATTAAAAAAGTAGGGGAATAAAATCTAAGAAATCCGTTCTAATTAATTTGAGACTAATGGTAATTAGTTGATTCAAATCAATTCTTGAAAGATTGTAAAGGATCTAAATGGAGATTTTATGTATTTTCATGAAAACATTACAACAAAAACATTGCATATAGGAATAAATGATGTTGATATTTCACATCGTCTAGGTGAGCATTATACGTAATCTTATCTTTTAAAGTCTAACGAACCACATGATGGGACAATTGAACATCATCAATAAGCATCTGTCTATTTTGACATAAGATAATTTAATTAAATTTTAACCTTGAATTCTTGAAGTAGCTTTCAAGACTTGTTGCATAGTACTGGCATTTACATGGCAATTAACGAATATGTTATTTGCTCCACATGTTATAAGAAATCGAGATATGCAAGACTATATAAGCAAACAAGTCACACACTTTAATTTGCATGCTGGCCATGCTAGGAGTATTGATATGACACAATATTAATACTGACAAGGACTAGTCATTTGTGTTTGGTACAACAAATAATTTGTAATTTGGAAATTAGATAGGGTTCATACATAACAATACATGATATATGCATTAACTTCAATGTTTTGGAAAACAATAAACATAAAATTAAAATACCTTTATAAATCAACTTTTTTTAATTAATGTATAACTTAATAAATTATTCATTTATCGATTAAATATAATCTCAATTAACTAACAAATTTCCTTGGTCTTAAAAGTATTAATTTATAGAGGTTTAGAAGTGCTTTCATTTTATATTCCTAGTCAACATAATATTGCATATCATTACAAACACAACATTGAGATATAATCAGGAAGAAACTATTTCAAATAAGCATGTTCAAATCAACCGGTTGTTATTATAAACTACCCTCTTCTTGTGTATAAATTGTAAGAAAAAATTGATTAAAAGAATAAAAGATTTGATTAGTTTTTGTTGCTTGTGAAGCAACATAGTTTTATTTTTTGGTATTGGAGAGGCTATTGTAAAATATGATACAAAGTCCATTAAAAAAGTAGGGGAATAAAATCTAAGAAATCCGTTCTAATTAATTTGAGACTAATGGTAATTAGTTGATTCAAATCAATTCTTGAAAGATTGTAAAGGATCAAAATGGAGATTTTATGTATTTTCATGAAAACATTACAACAAAAACATTGCATATAGGAATAAATGATGTTGATATTTCACATCGTCTAGGTGAGCATTATACGTAATCTTATCTTTTAAAGTCTAACGGACCACATGATGGGACAATTGAACATCATCAATAAGCATCTGTCTATTTTGACATAAGATAATTTAATTAAATTTTAACCTTGAATTCCTGAAGTAGCTTTCAAGACTTGTTGCATCGTACTGTCATTTACATGGCAAGTAACGAATATGTTATTTGCTCCACATGTTATAAGAAATCGAGATATGCAAGACTATATAAGCAAACAAGTCACTTACTTTAATTTGCATGCTGGCCATGCTAGGAGTATTGATATGACACAATATTAATACTGACAAGGATTAGTCATTTGTGTTTGGTACAACAAATAATTTGTAATTTGGAAATTAGATAGGGTTCATACATAACAATACACATGATATATGCATTAACTTCAATGTTTTGGAAAACAATAAACATAAAATTAAAATACCTTTATAAATCAACTTTTATTAATTAATGTATAACTTAATAAAATATTCATTTATCGATTAAATATAATCTCAATTAACTAACAAATTTTCATGGTCTTAAAAGTATTAATTTATAGAGGTTTAGAAGTGCTTTCATTTTATATTCCTAGTGAACATAATATACCATATCATTACAAACACAACATTGACATATAATCAGAAAAAAACTATTTCAAATAAGCATGTTCAAATCAACCGGTTGTTATTATAAACTACCTCTTCTTCTGTAAAAATTGTAAGAACAAATTGATTAAAAAATAAAAGTTTTGATTAGTTTTAGTTGCTTGTGAAGCAACATTGTTTTATTTTTTGGTTTTGGAGAGGCTATTGTAAAATATGATATAAAGTCCACTGAAAAAGAAGGAGAATAAAATCTAAGAAATCTGCTCTAATTAGTTTGAGACTTATGGTAATAAGTTGATTCAAATCAATTCTTGAAAGATTGTAAAGGATCTAAATGGAGATGTTATGTATTTTTATGAAAACTTTACAACAAAAAATTGTATATAGAAATAAATGATGTTGATATTTCACATCGTCTAGGTGAGCATTATACGTAATCTTATCTTTTAAAGTCTAACAAACCACATGATGGGACAATTGAACATCATCAATAAGCATCTGTCTATTTTGACATAAGATAATTTAATTAAATTTTAACCTTGAATTCCTGAAGTAGCTTTCAAGACTTGTTGCATCGTACTGTCATTTACATGGCAAGTAACGAATATGTTATTTGCTCCACATGTTATAAGAAATCGAGATATGCAAGACTATATAAGCAAACAAGTCACTCACTTTAATTTGCATGCTGGCCATGCTAGGAGTATTGATATGACACAATATTAATACTGACAAGGATTAGTCATTTGTGTTTGGTACAACAAATAATTTGTAATTTGGAAATTAGATAGGGTTCATACATAACAATACATGATATATGCATTAACTTCAATGTTTTGGAAAACAATAAACATAAAATTAAAATACCTTTATAAATCAACTTTTATTAATTAATGTATAACTTAATAAATTATTCATTTATCGATTAAATATAATCTCAATTAACTATCAAATTTTCATGATCTTAAAAGTATTAATTTATAGAGGTTTAGATGTGCTTTCATTTTATATTCCTAGTCAACATAATATACCATATCATTACAAAAACAACATTGACATATAATCAGAAAAAAAAAACTATTTCAAATAAGCATGCTCAAATCAAGCGGTTGTTATTATAAACTACCCTCTTCTTCTGTAAAAATTGTAAGAACAAATTGATTAAAAAATAAAATTTTTGATTAGTTTTAGTTGCTTGTGAAGCAACATAGTTTTATTTTTTGGTTTTGGAGAGGCTATTGTAAAATATGATATAAAGTCCACTAAAAAAGAAGGAGAATAAAATCTAAGAAATCTGCTCTAATTAGTTTGAGAATTATGGTAATAAGTTGATTCAAATCAATTCTTGAAAGATTGTAAAGGATCTAAATGGAGATGTTATGTATTTTTATGAAAACTTTACAACGAAAACATTGTATATAGAAATAAATGATGTTGATATTTCACATCGTCTAGGTGAGCATTATACGTAATCTTATCTTTTAAAGTCTAACAAACCACATGATGGGACAATTGAACATCATCAATAAGCATCTGTCTATTTTGACATAAGATAATTTAATTAAATTTTAACATTGAATTCTTGAAGTAGCTTTCAAGACTTGTTGCATCGTACTGTCATTTACTTGGCAAGTAACGAATATGTTATTTGCTCCACATGTTATAAGAAATCGAGATATGCAAGACTATATAAGCAAACAAGTCACTCACTTTAATTTGCATGCTGGCCATGCTAGGAGTATTGATATGACACAATATTAATACTGACAAGGAGTAGTCATTTGTGTTTGGTACAAAAACAATAAACATAAAATTAAAATACCTTTATAAATCAACTTTTATTAATTAATGTATAACTTAATAAATTATTCATTTATCGTTTAAATATAATCTCAATTAACTAACAAATTTTCATGGACTTAAAAGTATTAATTTATAGAGGTTTAGATGTGCTTTAATTTTATATTCCTAGTCAACATAATATACCATATCATTACAAAAACAACATTGACATATAATCAGAAAAAAAAAACTATTTCAAATAAGCATGTTCAAATCAAGCGGTTGTTATTATAAACTACCCTCTTATTCTGTATAAATTGTAAGAACAAATTAATTAAAAAATAAAAGTTTTGATTAGTTTTAGTTGCTTGTGAAGCAACATAGTTTTATTTTTTGGTTTTGGAGAGGCTATTGTAAAATATGATACAAAATCCACTGAAAAAGAAGGAGAATAAAATCTAAGAAATCCGCTCTAATTAGTTTGAGACTTATGGTAATACGTTGATTCAAATCAATTCTTGAAAGATTGTAAAGGATCTAAATGGAGATGTTATGTATTTTTATGAAAACTTTACAACAAAAAATTGTATATAGAAATAAATGATGTTGATATTTCACATCGTCTAGGTGAGCATTATACGTAATCTTATCTTTTAAAATCTAACAAACCACATGATGGGACAATTGAACATCATCAATAAGCATCTGTCTATTTTGACATAAGATAATTTAATTAAATTTTAACCTTGAATTCTTGAAGTAGCTTTCAGGACTTGTTGCATAGTACTGACATTTACATGGCAAGTAACGAATATGTTATTTGCTCCACATGTTATAAGAAATTGAGATATGCAAGACTATATAAGCAAACAAGTCACTTACTTTAATTTGCATGCTGGCCATGCTAGGAGTATTGATATGACACAATATTATTACTGGAAAGGACTAGTCATTTGTGTTTGGTACAATAAATAATTTGTAATTTGGAAATTAGATAGTGTTCATACATAACAATACATGATATATGCATTAACTTCAATGTTTTTGAAAACAATAAACATAAAATTAAAATACCTTTATAAATCAACTTTTATTAATTAATGTATAACTTAATAAATTATTCATTTATCGATTAAATATAATCTCAATTAACTAACAAATTTTCATGGTCTTAAATGTATTAATTTATAGAGGTTTAGATGTGCTTTAATTTTATATTCCTAGTGAACATAATATACCATATCATTACAAAAACAACATTGACATATAATCAGAAAAAAAAACTATTTCAAATAAGCATGTTCAAATCAAGCGGTTGTTATTATAAACTACCCTCTTCTTCTGTAAAAATTGTAAGAACAAATTGATTAAAAAATAAAAGTTTTGATTAGTTTTAGTTGCTTGTGAAGCAACATAGTTTTATTTTTTGGTTTTGGAGAGGCTATTGTAAAATATGATAGAAAGTCCACTGAAAAAGAAGGAGAATAAAATCTAAGAAATCTGCTCTAATTAGTTTGAGACTTATGGTAATAAGTTGATTCAAATCAATTCTTGAAAGATTTTAAAGGATCTAAATGGAGATGTTATGTATTTTTATGAAAACTTTACAACAAAAAATTGTATATAGAAATAAATGATGTTGATATTTCACATCGTCTAGGTGAGCATTATACGTAATCTTATCTTTTAAAGTCTAACAAACCACATGATGGGACAATTGAACATCATCAATAAGCATCTGTCTATTTTGACATAAGATAATTTAATTAAATTTTAACCTTGAATTCCTGAAGTAGCTTTCAAGACTTGTTGCATCGTACTGTCATTTACATGGCAAGTAACGAATATGTTATTTGCTCCACATGTTATAAGAAATCGAGATATGCAAGACTATATAAGCAAACAAGTCACTCACTTTAATTTGCATGCTGGCCATGCTAGGAGTATTGATATGACACAATATTAATACTGACAAGGAGTAGTCATTTGTGTTTGGTACAAAAACAATAAACATAAAATTAAAATACCTTTATAAATCAACTTTTATTAATTAATGTATAACTTAATAAATTATTCATTTATCGTTTAAATATAATCTCAATTAACTAACAAATTTTCATGGACTTAAAAGTATTAATTTATAGAGGTTTAGATGTGCTTTAATTTTATATTCCTAGTCAACATAATATACCATATCATTACAAAAACAACATTGACATATAATCAGAAAAAAAAAACTATTTCAAATAAGCATGTTCAAATCAAGCGGTTGTTATTATAAACTACCCTCTTATTCTGTATAAATTGTAAGAACAAATTAATTAAAAAATAAAAGTTTTGATTAGTTTTAGTTGCTTGTGAAGCAACATAGTTTTATTTTTTTGGTTTTGGAGAGGCTATTGTAAAATATGATAGAAAGTCCACTGAAAAAGAAGGAGAATAAAATCTAAGAAATCTGCTCTAATTAGTTTGAGACTTATGGTAATAAGTTGATTCAAATCAATTCTTGAAAGATTGTAAATGATCTAAATGGAAATTTTATGTATTTTTATGAAAACATTACAACAAAAACATTGCATATAGGAATAAATGATGTTGATATTTCACATCGTCTAGGTGAGCATTATACGTAATCTTATCTTTTAAAGTCTAACGAACCACATGATGGGACAATTGAACATCATCAATAAGCATCTGTCTATTTTGACATAAGATAATTTAATTAAATTTTAACCTTGAATTCCTGAAGTAGCTTTCAAGACTTGTTGCATAGTACTGGCATTTACATGGCAAGTAACGAATATGTTATTTGCTCCACATGTTAAAAGAAATCGAGATATGCAAGACTATATAAGCAAACAAGTCACTCACTTTAATTTGAAAACTGGCCATGCTAGGAGTATTCATATGACGCAATATTAATACTGGCAAGGACTAGTCATTTGCCTTTAGTTCGTAATTTGGAAATTAGATAGTGTTCACATATAACAATAATGATATATGCATTAATTTCAACATTTTGGAAATTAAAAATAGAAACCTCCTTAGTAAATTAACTCATCTGTTTTATTAAAATCCCGAACTTACAATTGATCTGGAGAAAACCGATCAACCTGTCAGGTCAACCCGAACCCCGGGTAACCCGACAAAACCTAGTAGAGACCCATTTTTCTCTCTCTCAAATATGTTTTTTCTTTACGCAGAGACCCCTTTTTTTTATATTTTTCAGTTGTTTACTAACACATTTCAAAGTTTACTATATAAATACTAGAAGAATGTTTTATTTTTTCAATGTGGTATTTGAAGTTCTTTAGTATATACTAGTTGGATGTCTGCGCTACGCAGCGGGCTTACTTTTTATTTGCATAAAAAATACTGTAAAAATTTATAATTCAAAAAATTATATTTTTTTATTTAATAATATTTTTTTATTCAAATTTATTAATTTTTTTATTGATAATATTAATTATATTAAAAATAGTAATATTTATAACACAAATGATAATACTTTTAATATTCATACTATTAATTATAATAATAATTTTAATTTTAATAACACAAATAATACTATTTTTTATATGAATATTTAGAATTATAATAAAAATAATAATATTTATCACATTAATAATTATATTAAGAATTCCAAGGATGATTATAACACAAATAATACTATTTTTTATATCAATACTTTGAGTTATAATAAAAATAATAATATTTATAACACAAATAATAATATTTTTGATATGAACACTTTGAGTTATAAGAGAAATAATAATATTTATAACACACATTATTATATTAAGAAAACTGAAGAATAGTTTGAACATAAATTATTTTGGTCATGGCGAGGACCCATACGAATTGGGTCCTGAGGCAGGACCCATTAGACTTGGGTCCTGCGCAGGACCCATTGCCATTAGGTCCTGCGCAGGACCTGGTCGTACCCAGACCCAACATGGGGTTGGGCGTGGACGCGTCGAGGCCCAACATGGAGTTGGACGCGGTCATGTCCAGACCCAACATGGGGTTAAGCGGGGATGCGTCAGGTCCAACATGGCGTTGGACGTGGTCGCGTCTAGACCCAATGTGGGGTTGTGCGTGCACGTGTCCACCACCATTAGTGAACAAAATATAAGGGGAATACTTTAAAAACACTTATATAAACATTACATCATTAGTGAGAGATTTTTAATGGTTGAAATCGTATATCTTGTGCTATTTTATTAGAATTGTTGATTTGCTCTTTGGATGAACAAATCTTTTAGGTTTTTGATGAATCTAAATTTAACGAGTCTAAAAAACCCCAAAGGCTCAAAAAATTAAGGTCTCAGGCAACGTGTCTAGGTCCAATGTTATGGCCAAGGAAATAGTTCAACCCTCATGGGCTCAAACTTGGGGAAGAGCTTAACGCCATGGGCTTGGTAAAAAAAAAAGAGTTCAGCCCTCATAGACTCAACCTTGAGAAAGAGTTTTTTCAATGAGAGTTCCTCCAAAGAAAGTTGAGTTTCTCCGATGAGAGTTTTTTAAAAGGGAGTCCCTCTAATGGGAGTTGAGTTCCTCCATCGAGTTCTGATATGAGAGTTCCTCCAATGAGTTTTATCAATTGAGAGTTCCTCTAGTGGGAGTTTCTTCAATGAGAGTTGAGTTTCTCCAATGAGAGTCCCTCCATTGAGTTCGGGAATGAGAATTCCTCCAATAGAAGTTCCTCCATTGAGTTTCTTCAATGAAAGTTCCTCATATGAAAGTTTCTCCCATGGGTTTCTTCTCTAGGCTTAGCTATATTTTGAATCTAGTAACTCTCCCTACACCCCTAGGTGTATACAAAATCTTTCAATAGCCTACCATATTTATTCCTCATTAATGCATATGTAAGAGGTCTTTATCTATCATCAAATGAAGTAACAATGTAAATAAATTTTCCATTGCTATTTTCATCGAAAATTACTAACAAAAATTTTCCATCATAATTTTCATCAGTAAATAACAATAAAATATTTTTCATATGTAATTCTTCTACCTTTTTCTAATTTTATATTAGTGTATGATAAACTAGTTAATTAAAAAAAAAAAAGAATTCTTAGAAGATGACGATTCTTCCTTTTCATAAATTCTTCTCAATATATTTTTAAGCTGAAATTCTTGAAGTAGCTTTCAAGACTTATTCTAACATTTACATGGCAAGTAACGAATATGTTATTTGCAAAAACAATCAAGTCATTGACTTTAATTTGTATGTTGGGCATGCTAGGAGTATTGATATGACACAATATTAATACAAACAAGGATTAATCATTTTTGCCTTTGGTATAATAAATAACTTGTAATTTGGAAATTAGATAGTGTTCATACATAACAATACATGATATATGCATTAACTTTAATGTTTTGGGAAAAAATAAAACCTTAATAAATCAACTTTTTATTAATTAATGTATAAATAAAAAAATTATTAATTCATTTAAATAATATCTCAATTAACTAATAAATTTTAATGCTCCTAAAAGTATTAATTTATAGAGGTTTCGTTGTGCTTTCATTTTATATTCCAAGTCAACACAATATACCATATCAGTCCAAACACAACATAAGATACAATCAGAAAAAAAACTATTTCAAATAACCATGTTCAATTCAATCGGTTGTTATTATAAACAATCCCCTCCTTATGTATACGTTGTAAGAAAAAATTGATTCAAGAATAAAAGATTTGATTAGTTTTAGTTGCTTGTGAAATAACATAATTTTATTTTTTGGTTTTAAAGAGGCTATTGTAAAATATGATACAAAGTCCATTGAAGAAGAAGAATAAGAATAAAATATGTGAAATTCGCTCCAAGTAGTTTGAGATTGATGGTAATTAGTTGATTCAAATCAATTCTAGAAAGATTATATAAGATCTAAATGGAGAATTTTATGCATTTTTATGAACAAATCACCACAAAAATATTGCTTATGAGAATGAATTATGCTGATATTTCATGTCGTCTAGATAAGCCAATTCATTTATGAATATTATCTAATCTTATCTTTTAAAGTCTAATAGACCATATGATGGGACCATTGAACATCATCAATAACATCTGTCTATTTTTAGATAAGATAATTTAATTTATTTTTAAGTTATAATTCTTGAAGTAGCTTTCAAGACTTGTTGTATAGTACTAACATATGCATGGCAAGTAACGAATATGTTTTTTGCACTGCATGTTATAAAAATTTATGATATGACTATATAAGCAATCAAGTCAGTAATTTTAATTTGCATGCTGGCTATGCTAGGAGTAATTATAGGACACAATATTAATACAAACAATGACTAATCATTTGCCTTTGGTACAATAAATAACTTGTAATTTGAAAATTAGATAGTTTTCATACATAACAATATATGATATAGGCATTAACTTCGATGTTTTGGAAAAAAATAAATAAATAATAACTTAATAAAACAAATTTTTATTAATTAATGTATAAATTAATAAATTATTAATTTGTCAATTAAATAATATCTCAATTAACTAACAAAATTTCATGGTCCTAAAAATATTAATTTATAGAGTTTTAGTTGTGCTTTCATTTTATATTCCAAGTCAACACAATATAGCATATCATTTCAAACATAACATGAGATACAATCACGAAAAAACTATTTCAAACAACCATATTCAAATAAATAGGTGTTATTATAAACTACCCTCTCCTAATGTATACATTGTTAGAAAAATTTGATTCAAAAATAAAAAATTTGATTAGTTTTAGTTACTTGTGAAGCAACATAGTTTTATTTTGTTTTTTTGTTTAGGAGAGGCTATTGTAAAATATGATACAAAGTCCATTGAAGAATAAAAAGAATGAAATATAAGAAATTTGTTCTAATTAGTTTGAGATTGATCTAATTAATTCAAATCAATTCTAGAAAGATTATAACAGATCTAAATTTATGCATTTTTATGAATAATTTACCATAAAAACATTGTTTATGAGAATGAATAATGTTGACATTTCATATCGTATAAATCAACTTGTTTATAAGTATTATGTAATCTTATCTTTTATATAAAGTCTAATAGACCACATGATGAGATAATTGAATATCATTAATAAGTATATGTTCATTTTGAGATAAAATAATTTAATTAACTTTTAAGTTGCAATTCTTGAAGTAGTTTTGAAGACTTCTTGTATAGTATTAACATTTACATAGCAAGTAATGAATATGATATTTGCACCATATGTATAAGAAATTATGACATGGAAGACTATATAAGCAATCAAGTCACTAACTTTAATTTGTATGCTGGTGATGTTAGGAGTATTGATATGATACAATATTAATACAAACTGTTGTAACCCAATTTTGGATTCACCAAGATTTTCTTGAATGTTATTTTATTTCTATTATTATTTATAAAAATCCAAAAAAATTAAGAAAAAAGTTTAAAATTCAAAAATATTTTCTCGAGTCAACCGCATCTTTCCGTCAAAACCGAGTCCACCAGGTCAATACGGGTCAAACCATGTCGACCAGGGTAAAAAATGAGTTTCGGGCCGTTTCGGGTCAAAACCGTTATTTTTGACCAAAACCGAGTTCACCGGGTCAATACGGGTCAAACCATGTCGACCAGGATAAAAAATGAGTTTCATGCCGTTTTGGGTCAAACCTGTTATTTTTTGGTCAAAACCCGGTCCACCAGGTTTATATCCATTGAAAGTTTTTTTTTATGTTTCAACATAATTTTTGGTAATTAAAATTGATTTTTAGCGGTTGAATTGAGCTTTTTGTAATACTGATTTAAGTTTTAATTTTACCTATATAAATATATATTATTATATATAATAAAATAAAATTAATAATACAGAATTGTCATATTAGGCGGGGCAGTTACATTTATTGTAGGCGAGCAGTTGGATGGATACATTTTTTTTATTTAAAGCAGATGCTTGTTGTCCCCTCTCATTGGCTATAAATAGCCAGTGACAGTACGCCAGAGAAAAAGGGGGTACGGGAAGAAGAAAAGAAAAAAAAAAAAGGAGAAGAGAGATTACATACATACTATTCAGGTTTTTTTTTTATTTCTTCACGAGAGTAGGATATTGATTTTTATTAAAAACAATATGAAAAATATCAAATATATCCTAACTGTTAGATCTAATAAAATATAATAGGGCTTACCACACCAGATTAAAACCCAGACACATCTCAGCCCTTGAAATAATCTAAGTTTTTGATCCCGTTGCGCCACGTCATCCGGTGTACCGAGCTTTCAGTGCGCTGCGTCACACTAGATAAACACTCTGATCATCCGGACCGTCCGATCACCTGCAGATCCAGCCAATCACAGCCGTAGGATCAGTTCAACTGCGATCCAACGGTTCACAGCCTTCAAACTGCACCGTTGCACCATGCGCGCGTTCACACCGTAGTACTTCTCAGACTCCCTCTCTCCTCTCGCCGGCGACGCTCTCTCTCTCTCTCATCCGATCTCCACTTTCCGGCCGTCTCCAGCCTCCGCACCACCACAGAAAGGTTTCTACCCTGCTGTAAAGAAAAAAACCTGGTGGTTTTCATCGTTTTCTCCGCCTCATCTGGCCGGCGAAGGGCCGCGATTTTCGTCGGCCACCGAAGCTTCAAACCGACGATTCTCCCTCGTCAGCCATCAACGGCCGTCGAGACCATCGCCATCAGAACCCTCGACATCAGATCTACCAGGATCGACCATCGGTTGGCCAGAAATCTCTCCGGAAAATCTCCCCGCCGCCAACAGTAGCCGCGCGTGTGCCACACGCGCCGCCAGTGGTATTTTCGTAATTTTCGGAGAAATTCGAGAGTATTTCAGTATTTTACCTATACAGTGACACTCAGGTAATTTTTTGGGTTTCTACTGGTATTTTTAATATTTTTTATATATATATAAATGCTTGTAAATTTTCTTGCATGTTGTAAAAAATACAAAAAAACCAAAGTCGACATGTCTTTTTGTTTTTGAAAAGGACCGATGTCAAAAATGTAAATACCAAATATGGATTATGTCCATTATTTCTTTTGGTAACCTAGACGTAACTCTCCTTTTTAGGGTTAAAACGTCATATTTTAGACAAGTCTCCTAATTTTAGGGACTGATGTCATTTTTAACGCGTCTCTTATTTTTAGGGACCGACGTTAACCATTTAAAAAAAACAAATTACCAATAAACCCAAAATATAATGGATTATATCCAGTATTTTTTTTGGTAACCCAGACGTAACTCTCCTTTTAGGGACAAACGTCAATATTTTAGACGAGTCTCCTAATTTTTAGGGACTGATGTCATTTTTAACGTGTCTCCTATTTTTAGGGACCGACGTTAATCATTTTTAAAAAAATTACAAATAAGCCCAAAATATAATCGTATTTGAATCAAACAAAAAACACACAAGTAAGGGTAACCTTTCTATTGAAAGGATGTTTTAAGGGTGGTGTCTACCTTCCCTTAATCATAACTAACCCCGTACCCGAATCTCTGGGACCAGTGTCTAATTTGGGATTTCTAGTTTCCCTCAAATTACTAGATGGCGACTCCAATAAAATCTTTATTTCCCCCAATCGAGAAAAAACCCTTTTTGTTAAAAAAACAAAAAAGCGGGAGCCGTCGCCCGACGTCGTGTATCGACAGAATGGCGACTCCGCTGGGGACTTAGGGTTGAGCCAACTGCTTGTGTTTGCTTTTCATTTACTCTTTCTTATTGCTATTTATTTTTGGGTTTATTTTATTTGCATTATTTATTTTATGCAATATCTACTGTGATTCTTTTCAATTTTTCATATCGTCATATACGTACATGTTATTTATTTGTGTATTCACACACTTCACGGTGAACCCATAAAAGCTCTGGACCCGAGCTCGTCCCGTTTAAGGTTAGAAAAGAGAGATTCAAGTGGCAAGTGTGACTTATGTCCACTGATGCTCATTTGGACTTTTGCTTGGATTGTAACTCACCCTATGCAACTAGTACTGTGGAGTCTTTCTCCCCTACTCATGTTGAATAAGGTTAAGAGGCCGATTACTTCACGAGTAATTCGGGCAATCTAAGAACCAAAAAATATCTTTAAGGATAGACTAAACTGAGCCAAACCTTATGAGCTAGATCCTATCAAGTAGGATATACCTATTAGGACACGAACAAATGTCAATGCATGAACATACATGTTCATATACATTTCATATGCTCATTAAGTCTCCACCGATCCTTACAGGAAGTGTGAGATGGAAAAATCCATTACTATTGAGGAATTTTTGACCAGATCAGAATTGAGCCAGCATGATGAAGGGGATTGTTTGCCATCAGAATTTAAGTCTCAGTTGCGAGAGCATGTTAAATTAGATGACAGACCACTTGGTATAGGACAACTGCTAGACTGCTGGGAAAAGTTATCCTCTCATGATCAAATCACTTTTCAGAAACAATATGGGGATCTATCATATTTACTGAAAATTAGGGTCCAACATGCTTGTTTTCAGGCCATGATAGGGTTTTGGGATCCAGAATATCGGTGCTTCACTTTTGATACTGTGGATATGACTCCTACTATTGAGGAGTATGAATCCCTGCTAAATTGTCCCAAGTCACAAAAGGTGTACTTTTACACACCTATAGAGCATGCACTTTCTAACTTTGCTTGGATTACCCAGACAGACTGTCAACTAGCAAAATCACATGCTACTAAGCAAATAGCCAGGGCTGGTTTTGGAATGAACTAGAAGCCATATTCAAGAGGAGATTACATGATGAAAGCAATGAAATTCGATTGAGAATTTTGGCCTTAAGCATATATGGTTTGGTTCTTTTCCCATATGTTGAGGGAATGATCGATTTTGAGGCTGTCAATGTATTTAAAAATGTGGTGACCCTTAAAATTAACGGCTACAACAATATTGGCAGAAACTTTCTCATCCTTGAATTATTGTAGAAAAGCCGGAATGGGTCGTTTAAGATGTTGCTTACAGTTGTTGTTTGTCTGGACTATGAGTCATATGATTGAGGGGAAGATTTCAGGTTTGGTTGGTACCCCATGACATCTTTACTCTAAGTTAGAGAATTTTGCTGAAAAAACACTTGCATGAAGTAGCAATAACCATATGGGAATCAATGTTTCTAAGTCTAAGAAAATCTCAATTTCATTGGAGGAGTCAATACTTTTACTTCAAATCTTATCTGGCATATTGTGGTGAGTATCCATGGGTCCCGTTGATAGGAGCCTGCTGCTGTATTAGTTATTGTCCTAACATGGTTTTACAACAATTTGGATTTGAGCTGTAACACCCCACCTCACTAGCAAAATATAGTTCGCTTTGGGCCTCCCAGTCCACCCATGTCCAGGGCTTCCACCCAGGTCCCCCTGACGGGTTTGTTCTTGGCAGCCACGCATGGCCTCAAAACGCGTCTTTCAGAGTAGCGCAGCACACTCACCCTGTCAGATACTGTCCCTTCTAGGGCCCCCGGTCCACCCATTCCCAGGGCTTCCACCCAGGTCCTCCTCAGGGTTTTAAACGCGTCTTACTAGTCAAGATGAGCATGCACTTATAAGGCCCTAGCTCTGGGCGCTCACTTCCGATGTGGGATCTTACATGAGCAGTTTATTCCATTCCAAGGACTACCGAATTGGCAACATTTTATGAATATTTCAAGACCTCGAAGAAATTATTGGAGTCAGTGAATAAGGTATGGAAACATCCTGGTAGGGTTACTTCTGGTAAGAGAGTAGAAGGAAAAACAACTGAAGGATATCCAATAAAAATCAAATTTCTCCCCTAAATCGGTTCAAGTTCCTGTAGGTTTGGAGTCCTCAGTGAGAACTTTCTTAAGAGAATCTGATCTGGTCTATTCCTCGTCATAAGGAAACCTTGAAACAAATAACAAGCATGCATAAAACATATGGCATTTTGCATCCATTTATGCATTTCATTTATTTATCAAGCATGCACACGGTTGAAACATACGTTCCCCTACCTGAGGTCTACTGGACTGATGAAGATGGAAAATAAAGACAGGGGTTAGACATAGGTTTATTATCAAAAGGAAGTTGAGAGCAGTAAAGGTGAAGTGGCTCGACTCATAAATCTGTTTGAATAAATGTTGAGCTTCAAGAGTGGAAAGGGAACGTCTGTACAGGCTCTTGCTGGGAACACTACTTGTCCACGTTCCATTGAAGTTGTACCTCTCCTTTTTAGTCATGAACAATGACAGCAATGCCTTCAGTCATCAACTAATGATAACCTTTGTTCTCATTCAACTGCACTGATAGTCGTTCAAAGCCTTCGCATATTCCAAGAGCACATAATAGCTGCTAGCTTTCTGTTCCTGTTGCATTGGCCTTTTTTCCAGACATCTCTATTATGAACACCATTCCGATCCAGCAGTATCGGATGCTGCTCTGAGAAAAACAAGAGCAGACATTGAAACTTTAACGGAGCAGAATTCCCACTATAGGTGTTTGTTTGGTGCATTGTCAGTGAGGAATCAAAGAGGAGACAAAAGGGTTTTCAGATTCATCAGTTTCTCTTCCAGTTGAGACAACACATGATTCCACACGTTGGCAGTGGTGGTGCTGCATGTTTTTGTGCGTTACTAAGATCACCTAGTTGTTGGAAAGTTTCTACCAATCCATAAATAACCACAACAACATTGGAAGATTTACATGAGGTTGTGAGGATTTTCGAAAGAATTGAACAAGCTACAAAGAGGGGAATGATTGAAGATTCTGCCAAGGATTCTAGAACAATAATGAGAGATGAATCAAAGGATGAATCTGACGATGGGAAGCCTTAATTATGTGGTCCAACCAGGTCTCACTGTAGCATCAACTGCTAAAATGTCTTTGGCAAGATTGACATATCTCGACCACTCGAGTTTGTCCACCAGCATCTGTTAGACTCCGGACTTATTGTCCTGACTCTGTCAAATCCCATACAACCATCGTTTTCTAGGTGGTATAATCCAGAAAAGAGATTTGAATATCATTGGGGGATTTTGTGCCATTCAGTTGAACAATTGCAAGAATTTCAAGAATCAAGTTGAGTTTGTGCAAAATGACATCATCGGCCATATTGTCACCTCAACATCCTCAGATTGACAAGTGATCGAAATGCTTGGCAAAACACAGATATCGCCAGAAAAGCTGATCCAAGAAGAGTGTTAAACTGTCGATCCTTTTTGTTATGAGTTTTGTCATTCTGCATTTTATTTTGGGATCACATCTCATCTTTTAACGAAACGTGTCTTTTCTTTGTCCCTTTGTTGTTCTGAAAGCATGAGATGTTTCTTTCAAAGGTTATTTTGACAAAATATTTTGATCAAGCTCCAACATGCGTTAAAGATTAGTCAATCCTAAAGATTAAAATTATTTTGCTTGAATGACTCGATGCTTGTTGAAATGACATGAGGTGACCAAGAAACTTTTGAGCTCACACATGAAATTGAACCATACACCATGTAGCTAAGTTTTAGCAGTATGCATAATGACACGTAGTGGATTCAGTAGTTATGGACTCATGAATTATGATTCGTACAAGTCTACATCATTACATTGGATGAGGTCAAAATTTATCGGTTCTAACCGACCTTGCTTGAAATGAGAAAAGGCCATTTTTGTTTCATCCTTTCACAATTCTTGAAATATATATCCCTTGCAGTCTCATTTTGAGCTGATAGAATATTTCTTTCATAAAAAAACCCTGACTAGGATCACACCCCACACTGGGGGCAATGAGAATCTTTTCCTAGAAAAGACGAAGACAATGTTAGAGTCGATGGATAAAGGGAAGGCTTAGAACAAAAGTCCAATGATTGAGAAAGGGCTAGAAGAAGAAAGCCAAAGATTGATAAAGACACAACAAATGCCAAAAGTTAACCTGAAAAAAAATCAAGTGTGATGTCTTTTGGTGTGTCTATGATAAAGCCTTTACGATCTTTAAAAGATTAGATTGGCTATTCATCAAAGAAAAGTTGGATTTGCGTTATGACCTATGTTAAACAAATTTTGATTTTTGAGATTAACAAGGTTATATGTCACTGTCTCTACAAAGACAACGTGAGGAAAAGAGATTGATGAGTAATTGATGGTGATCCTAGGTTCTTGAAACCCTCAAACACCTTTTGAGCTTGTGAAATTCCTTTCTTTCATAGCCATGAACCATAGCCTACATTACGTGCTTTAGAAAGTCCTTTTTAATCAAGTAAGCAATCTGAACCGATAAATGACGATCTCAAAACTTGAAGAGTTGTTTCATAAGGGTCGTGACTTCATGAATCAAGCTACTGATTATTATGCATGCTGATAAAATTGTTGCTAAGAAAAAGAAACAATCTTTCTTGAACTAGCCTCAAGTTTTGACTTGGGTACCTTGTTTTTTTTTAAATTCATAAAAGGTCACCTCATCATAGACAATCAAAAGATATACCCAAAATTAGGGTTTAAAATGGATACAAAGAACCATGGAAAAGCCATTTTAATCTTACAACAAGTCAATTTTTTCTCTCTCAAAATACAAGACAATCAAAGGACTGCATTGAATAGCGTGTGTTGGATCTTTGACCAACAAAGCTTGATTTCCAAAAATACTTTAAAAAATTGACATCTCTCTGATTTCATTTCAACAATCAGACTTGAATTGACGGGATCTTTGAAATGTGAGATTTGATTCCAAAATAAGAAAGATTTTCAAACAAGAAAAACATCGACCGAGTTTGCAAATTCCTGACAGAAATGACATCAATTCTCCTCGACACTCCTGAGAGCAATACAATGGACCTTTGAGAAGGAAAACAAACAGTTTTTAAATCAGCTGGGGGGTAGAGATGATCAAATGATGAATCAATGAACTGAGGACAATATGGTTCAAAGAAAGATAATCAGTGAATGAGCACATTCAGATCAATTAAGGGCAATGATGTTCAAGAACAGTTTATGATCCAGTAAACCCCGACAACAATTGAGAGTAAAGATGTACCTGAAGGACATCTTCATATCTTCATCTTGGTTTATCATCTCCAATATAGCTATGACTATTGAAAGATGTTATCACAAGATTGCTTTGAATGAATGTTGGGAGGATGCACAGCACCCCCCTAGACTGACCGTGGGACCATCTGATTTGAAGCTCAAATGCGCACTGTACCACATGAGTATGGGTGATAAAAGCAACATCATTGATGAGGCCGAGACACTTCTTTTCACAATCTGGTTAGATGAGTTGAGAAGAACTTGTTGAGAAAGAAACCGAGCATACAACGATGAGCTTTTTACTGCAAAGTATGAGATGCAGGTCTGAATGACATGACAGTTCCATGAAAGTGGATGACTGCATATACTTGAAGGGTATGTTTCAACTAAAGTCGAGTTCATAACTGATTGACAATCTTGATAGGTGTTGGCACGATGCGCACAATCAATCAGAGAACAATTCTTGAAAGAATCCAGGAGATGAACGATTTGTTAAGCTTCTTCATGATAAATCAAGCAACACTACACTTGGGGGCATTGTCAAGCTTGATAAACAGCGAGAGTAGTAATCATCGCGGACAGCCCAAGATGGGCACTGCATTTACAGCTGAGCGGATGGCTAGCACATGAATGAGCCAATGCATCAAAAGAACAAAAAAGGCTTTGGAATGCAAACAAAGCCACCCTATGACGATGAAACATCAAAGAGGGGGGAACCTATATTTCAAAAACAGGTAAGATGCATTGCATATCATCTAACTTCACGGGCATTGCATATTTGTTTTGCAGATATTTCAAGAAACAAAATTCCCACTGGGATCCAACGAGACACACATGAATTGAAGTTCTTTTAAATCACATCAAAGATGGCAATTCCACAAAAGCAAAATTCATAAATGAAGACAAGAAAGATGGTTTTTTATTCATGAAAAAGGGGTTTACAAGTACAAATGCTAAACAGTGCGAGGACGATCAGGGATATTTTCATCTTGATGGTTAATCATGCCTCGGAATTCCTCAAATTGTTTATGCATGCGCTCCATCTCTTCCTGGAACTCGAGGTGTCGTGTGTTAACATAGTCCCTCCAAAAGTCAACACGTGTATTTAACTCTTGGTTTCTCCTCTCCAAGTTGTTTCTGTGACGTCTCTCATCACGGAGTCTATTCCTTAGATTCTCAATCTGATGATGGAGATCAATAACCTGAGTATTCAACTCAAGTCTTCTGGCATGAAGACGCTCTGCAACGTTCACCAAAGACGAAGTAGCTCTGATACTAAGAGCAAGTGACTGATTCACTGCTTCAATATCGGTCCTGGCTGCCAGCATTATTTCATCACGAGGAAGGATCATGTCTCTAGCCACGGTTACAGCAATATCTTCATTGTCCATTACAGTATCCTCTATTGTAACTGGACGACCATTCACTTTAAAGCTAGTACGCCAAACTCCAGGCTCTACTGCAGGAACAGGGTTTGGGTTAGCATTGGAAGAAGAGGAAGACATGGTTAAAGCTTTAAAAGTTAAGAACTTTGAGAGTATTGAAAATGCAAGAAGTTGATGATGTCTTTTGCCAAATACTGCGTGATTTATAAGGAATTTACTCCTACCATCGTTTTGAACGGCAGCTCAAATCTCAACTGTACATACAGTACTTCCTTGGGAAGCTTTCCTCATTTTTGAGATCCACAAATCAAATCCCAACCATACATACATGACTTCCTTGAGAAGTTTTCCTTATTTTTGGGATCCACAAATCGAATCCCAACCGTACATACAAGACTTTCTTGAGAAGCTTTCCTCATCTTTGGGATCCAT